>NC_069679.1:23685449-23988479 GCF_023699985.2 Odocoileus virginianus
TAATAGTAAAGATGGAAAAAGAGAAGAAAGGTATCAAAGGTGGAGAAAGAATTGGAGAAAAACATCTTGCTGAGAAAGTATAAGAACATGGAATAGATATGAAATAAAGAAAAAAATCAAAATGAAACAGAACCCAGTCAGCCCTACATATCCATAGGTTTCACATCTGTGGATTCAAACAACCACAGGTGGAAAATATTTGGAAAAAAAATTACATAAGATTCCAAAAAGTGAAACCTGAATTTGCCTTGTGCTGCCAACTATTTACATAGCATTTACTTTGTATTTGGTATTATCAATAATTTGGAGAATCATTTAAAATATATGGGAGAGGGGATGCATATGGATATATGCAAATTCAGTGCCATTATATGAAAGAACTTCAGCATCTGCAGATTTTGGTATCATCAGGGGCCAAACAGACAAGGCAGATACTGAATCCAGTCCCCTATGGATACCAAGGGACTACTGTATTGGCCATATTAATAAATGTGGACAGTTTACTTGAAGATAATTAAATAAGAAACCAAATTTGCATCACTAGGAGTGAAGGCTAGTCAGAGAATAAGCTCAGATTGATGTTTCAGGTGGTTGCTTAGAGTATGATTTTTGACATAAAGCTTAGTGAGAATAAGCCTGGGATTCAGACATAATCCAAACTTACTTCCTGTGATGAGACATAAAAAAGTGCCTTTAACGTAATCCTAAGGTGTAAAATAATTAACTAACAAGAAAATATGTCCTTTTGATGGAAACACTAACCTAGGAATCAGAACTGTTGTTTCAGTTAGTCGTTTCTCCTTGAGAAAGCTTACTATTTGTGAAATAGGAACAATAAATATATCTCTGTGTAGGATTGCCTTATTTCTGTAGGGAATAGCTATAATAAAGCATTTGAATTGTATGTTCAAATCGTATGATCAAAGGCAGAGCAATAATACATGGCTCTAAATTGAAAATAGCAGTTTTGTGACGTCTCAAGACAAATGGGACAGTGACATTGAAATAAGCAGATTAATTGGCCTCCTCTGCTTCATAATACACTTCTAAGATACTTCTGAAGCAGTTATAGAATTGAAGTATGAATTGGTTTTCACTGCATTTTGGGGTCATTAATGTCCATTTCTATAGATATTTTTACTGATTGGTTTTATTTTAATCCATTTTTCTGGGTTCTAGTACTATAAAAAAGATGTTCACTGTGATGGTTGAATCCATAAGTTTGCAAAGTTCTTCCCAAGTTAATGATAGTTTTCTTTAAAATCCTTCTTGATGATAAACTGCATTTTAATACTGTTCCTATGTAATAATCATTTAAAAGATACTGCTAAAAAAACTCTGTTCTCTGTTCATTTTGTCTGTTGGTGACATCTTAGAATCCTCTACCTTGGATGAATTCTAGAAATAAAGTGAGATACCTGCCCCTCATACCTCAGGAAAAAACTTAGGCCCTTTAAGAAAGAATAGATAATTATTAATGAGGTGCCTATAGCCACTGGCATAGCTAATAAACACTAGATATTTTAAAGAGGGCTTATAATAGTCAAAACACTGGTAACAGTGGTGAAGGTGAAAGATGACTTTTTTGAAGAGTGAAAGAGGCATTTGGTAGAAGGTTTTTCCAGTCTTAGGTTTACACTACTTGTTCTAAAAGTGTCCTGTTACGCTTCCCAGAGGGTTATGTTTCACTCTTTTTTGTTTGTTTGTTTGTTATTAATAAGAAAAGGACCACAAATCAAGAGAAGGCTGATGAGGATTTTTTCAGAAAGGTGACATTTTGTATAGTTGGCTTGGTGCTAATTCATTCATTTATTCAGAGTGAACTGAAATTATTTCCTATGATGCTTGCCTATAACTTGCTTGTTTTTGTGAGTTTATTTTCAAGTTGACCTTCTGCTGATCTACTTTAGAGCTTCCCAAGCTGTATGCCATGAATAGGTAGATATAAGTGGCAGGAGCAGCCGAGGCTGGTAACCTCTTAACCACGAGGCTCCTCCTCTTTCCCGATTGTCTTATAATCGTTATTTTTCTGAGTAGGCCTGAGGAAAAAGTTGGAAAGCACTGCTTTATGTAATTGGCTTTCCTACTTTGTTGATAATTCAGAGAAATTTAAAAAAACACTAGGCTTTGGTGGTGTAGCCCAAGATAATCAAAGTACTATCTTTCTCCCAGACACTTGGAGATATATAGAATGGTCTCTGACAAGCACAGATTCTCAGAACCCTTTTCTTGATACGTATCAGTTGTATCCTCTGTTTCCTTCTAAATCTTTATAGCCTTGATTTCTCCCTTAAATGCCAACTAAAACTTAACTGTTAATTTGTATAGATAATCTTTACTATAGAGCTTTAGATTCCCCATGATAGAAACTCATTTGTATTCATTTTTATATAGTTGCTATTCTCTATTAGTGTGACATTTTTATTTTATAGGCAGGCATTTTATCAACTTACTATATATAGGTTAAATTGTTTGACCATTTTTAGTTGAATTGTATGTGATTAGAAAATTTAAAGCATTAAATTATAGCACATTTTAAAGTCTTTATAAGTACTTGAATAAACTTTCAGTAATATCAAAATTTTGCTAAAATAGTTCCTGCCAAACAAAGTTTTAAATAACTTTGGGATCTAAATTAGCCATTCTTAAGCTTCTGTAGTAGGACAATAAAATACTATATTCACTACTTAATGTTATTGTGCTTTTTAAAGCATACTGTGCCAAGAGATGACAAAAGTGAAGTAGGCTATGTAGAAAGATACAGTCAGACTCTACAATCCCTGGATTACTTACTTAAGATGTTCTGTGGAAAACAGAAGAATTCACTGTGCAATGTTAAAGTAAACTTAGAAGATAGCTATCATTATAAACTTAGAATTTATAATAAGTTAATACTTGAAGAAAGAAAAAATAGGAAACATCAAGTTTAGAAAGTTGCCAAGGAGATTAAGTAATTTTTTTGATTAATAATTAGCTTGTGGATAAAAAGTGGTTTATAAAAATTAAAATGCCTATGAGATGTGGCACTAGTGGTAAAGAACCTGCCTGCTGATGCAGGAGATGTAAGAGTCGCCTGGGTCAGGAACCTCCCCTGGTGAAGGGAATGACAACTCACTCCAGTATTCTTGACTGGAGAATCCCATGGACAGAGGGTCCCATGGGCAGTCTGCAGTCCATAGGGTCGCAAAAAGTGGGCACAACTGAAGTGATTTAACACACAACACACGCATATGAGATAATAATTACATTGTTTAAAATGGTACATTTTAAAAATATTTTTGTTGTTGTTGCACTGGGTCTTTGTTGCTGTGCATGGGCTTTCTCCAGTTGCAAGGTGCAGGGGCTACTCTTTAATTACCACATGCAGGCTTATCATTGCGGTGGCCTCTCTTATTGCAGAGTGTGGGCTCAAGGGTTTGCGGCTCACGGCCTGTAGAACTCAGGCTCAATAGTTGTGGTGTCTGAGCTTAGTTGCCCTGTGGCACATAGAATCTTCCCCAACCAGGGATCAAACCAATGTCCCCTGCACTGGCAGGCAGATTCTTAACCACTGGACCACCAGGGAAGTCCAAAACTTTCTAGCTTTTTAAAAATGGAGTTTCTTTACAGTTATTAGAGCCTACAGCAAAATTAGAGTATTTGTTTTTTTAGAAAGAGGCTAGAGTGATTATAACATAGCAGTAGCTTTATTAAAAATGAGACTCATTCTCCTTACCACCATGGAAAGCCCCAAAAGAACAGGAAAACATCTTTGTACCTTGGATTGAACTTCATAAAAGTACAGAATAACAGTTTTCTACTTAGCTTTTTCCACTGTGCCAACTGTGAATTTTTCCATTGTGAAACTTCAGTCCTTCACAGCACTCTTCCCCCTCTAAAAACCAATTCCATTAATTGGCTTCCCCTTAGGACTCAGCAGCCCTCTCTCAAAAGAGACTGGTTCTCCTATTCACCATAATACTGGAGAGTTAGGGAAATGAGTGGACTGGGAGTAGAGGTAATGTCAGCATTTTGTTCTTATTCTTCTCACAGAAAGTTCTATATAACCCACACACTTAAATTTTTTATTGATACTCTTTGTACCATTCAGAACACCATCCTTTAGCTTTTGTTTTCATCTATTGATCTTAGAAATTCCCTCTCAATGCCAGCTTTTCCACACCAGACCCTCAACATCATTTGTTGGCTATTTTACTTTTCTTCTGGTATTTATTTCAGCAGGTTACTCTTCTGGATCTGCTTGTACCAGAATTTTTCCATATGAGGAATTTTGTGGTTTCATGTCATTTCTGTTTTATTTCCCATCCCTTTCTGTACAATTTCATGCTTACTATATTATCTGTGTGTCCCATTTCACTAGATTTCTTCTGACTTTAGTATCTTTTGTTTCTTTTTTTAATCCAATCAATTTTCCTTGTGAGTCATTTAAACCACCCATTTATACATATTTCAGTGGACAATATATTGCTGAGTTTTAATATTACCTTACACTAAAGGAATATCACTGAATCTACATTATAGAAGGGAAAGTTCAGTATTTAAAGATGAGTCTTTCATGTAATAAATATTTATTGAGCATCTATTTGCTAGATATCACTTTTCTAGGCACTGGGGATATGTAAATGAATGAAGACAGAAACCTCAGTTCAGAAAAGGCTTCTAATACTTTTTCAAAGCACAGTTTTACCTCTTTCTAACTTTTATATTGCTTACAATACTGAACTTTCTAAAGCTTGTGTCAGTTAATTCCTTTAGTAGTTCCCCCAGTTTCCTAGAGACATTTCATCTCCTTAATTTCACCACAATAAACTTGTGTAATCTGACCCTTACTTCCTTGAATCTACCTGCTTATTTCCCAAAAGCAACATTTCTGTGATATTGTCTTACTGAATTACTCATAGTTCACTAAAAGCATACATTGAGCGTAGGGAAAATGTTACCCCCTCTTTCCATTAACTAAATAACTATGACAGATAGCATATTGCAGGTTTTATCTGGAATGGCGAATGTGGATATCCATTTTGCTACTGCTAAGTCGCCTGAGTCGTGTCCGACTCTGTGCAACCCCATAGGTGGCAGTCCACCAGGCTCCTCTGTCCCTGGGATTCTCCAGGCAAGAACATTGGAGTGGGTTGTCATTTCCTTCTCCTTCCATCTTGCTAGTCTTGAGGAAATAATAATGCCAGGAACAATTTCCGTTTTATTGTCACAGGTGAATCACAGATGGACAAATGGGAAAGTTGAGTTGGAGGAAGCTCCTTGGGCAAACCAGTTTTGCTGTGAAGGGTTGTAATGGAAAGAAATGCTAATAATAACATTCATTTAGTTTAGAATAACCTGTTCATTTTAGGGTCAGTCCATTGAAAAAGATAATAAATTGTACGGCTAACTTTTTGTACAATGATGAATTTTGTGATCTCACTGCAGTTTGATAATGGTTCATTCTTGTGTATTATTGATATTCTTTGAAGAGGAAGAAATGTGCCTGCTGTATTTCTCTTCTCTTTGGGAGCAAAAAAAAATAATACACACTCTGTATGGTTTCCTGAAAATTTAAGTTTTAGAATATTCTCATATTACCTTCCTAGTTGCTTTTATTTCCTCTTTTTAGAAAACATCAGCTTAGCACTTCAGTACTCTCTTTACAGATGACACTACACTTCCTCTTAATTTTTTTCATATTTTATTTTTTTAATTATGAAAGTATGATAACACATTTACCAGAGACTTGGAAAATACAGAACAGTTATTAATGCATACGATTCTACAATATACTACAGTTCTTTTTTTAAGTAGATAAAATAGCATTTTCAGTTGAAGTTTCAATATCAAACTCTCAAAAGTTAGTAGAGTGAATAGACAGAATAGTAGAAGGATATAGTAGATCTAAAAAACACTATGAACCAATTCAACGTAATTAAGATTTATAAAATATTCATATAACAGGATGCAAATTCTATTCAAGTTCCCATAGACTATAAAGCAGAAGATATTGGAACATATCCAGGGATGTAAAACAAGGTGCAAAAATTACATGGTCAAGAGATCATACAGAGTCTGTTCTCTTATCACTGTGGAATTATGTTAGAAATCAGTATTAAAAATATTAAATATTTTATTTAATAAAATAAAAATGTTAAAATAAATAAATTTTAAATAAATTTTAATAATAATAAATTTTAAAATAATTTTAAAATAATAAATTTTAAATAAAATAAAAATATTAAAAATAACCTGCATATTGTTGTTGTTCAGTCTCAGTCATGTTCAGTTCTTTGCAATCCCATGGACTGCAGCACACCAGGCATCCCTGTCCTTCATTGTCTCCTGGAATTTGCTCAAACTTACGTCAGTTGAATCAGTGACACCATTTTGTCATTTACTTCCTCTTTATTTGTTTTGAATTAACATCATTTCACTCTTTAGTTATTGATTTATATTGGTTGATATAGTTAGTGAGGTTCATGATTATCTTGGCTTCATCTTTTCCTTTTATACCTGATTGTAATATATTTCACATTCTTTCCATTACATTCTCATTGCCATTAAGCTGTTATAATGGCTAATGTGTACATATGAATGTGCACTCACCCGTGTTCAACAATCATGTTTTATGTAGTCAGTGTTTTTCAGTTGTGTTGATAGGTGCATAGTGGTAGCTCATTGTAGTTTTAATTTACATTTCCATAATGGGTAGGGTTGAATATCTTTCTGTGTGCTATTTGTATCTTCTTTGGTGAAATATCTCTTTGTGTCCTTTTCCTGTTTTCTTATTGGATTGTTTGTTTTTTTGCTGCTGTGTTTCAAAAGTTTCTCTTTTTATTTTCCAGATACTAGTCCTTTATCAGGATATATGATTTGCAAATATTTTCTCCCAGTCTGTAGATTGTCTTTTTAACCTTCATGGAATATTTTGTAGAGTGAAGTTTAAATTGATAAAGTCTGAATTTGGCAATAAGGAGTTCATGATCTGAGCCACAGTCAGCTCCCAGTCTTCTTTTTGCTGACTGTATAGAGCTTCTCTATACAGCTGCTTTTGAGCTGTGGTGTTGGAGAAGACTCTTGAGAGTACCTTGGACTGCAAGGACATCAAACCAGTCAATCCTAGTAGAAATTGACCCTGAACATTCGTAGGAAGGACTGATGCTAAAGCTGAAGCTCCAATACTTTGGCCATCTGATGCAAAAAACTGACTCATTAGAAAAGACCCTGATGCTGGGAAGATTGAAGGCAGGAGGGGAAGGGGATGACAGAGGATGAGATGGTTGAATGGCATCACCAACTCATTGAGCATGAGTTTGAGTAAATGGTGGGAGATGGTGAAGGAAGCCTGTCCTGGTGTCTGTGCCTTTCCATATAAATTTTAGAATGAAATTGTCATTGTCTACAAAATTGTTTACTGGATTTTGATAGGAATTGTATTAAACCTGTTGGTCAGTTTTGGGAGAACTGACATCTTTATTGTGTTGAATCTTCCAATCTATGAGTGTGATTTGTCTCCAGCTTAGGTCTTTCAGTTTCATTAGCATTTTGTAATTTTCAGTGTATAGATCCTAAAGATACATTTTGTTAAGTATATACCTAAGTGTTTGGTTTTCCATGGAGCAATTTTATATACTGTTGTGTTTGTAATTTTGGTTAGTGCATGCTCATTTTGTGTGAACAGAAATTCATTTCATCAGTCTTGTTGAACTATGAGGTTTTTTGGTAGATTCCTTGGGATTTTCTAACATAGGCCATTGTTGTCATCTACAAGTATGAGCAGCTTTATTTCTTCCTTTTCCATCTGTATGCCTTTTATTTTTTTTTCTTTCCTTGTTACAGTGGCTAGAACTTTAAATTCTGTGTTGAATAAGAATGATCATAGTGGACATTCTTGCCTCTTTCAGATCTTAGCAGAAACAATTAACTCTTTGACTCTTGAATATAGATATTAGCTATAAAGTTTGTTACGGATGATTTTTATTGAGTTGCTGATAATTTTTATTATGAATGGATTTTTAAATTAGATTAATTTTCTGTGTCAATTGATTATGTTCACATCTTCAGCTTGTTGATACCATACATTACACTCTTTTTTTTTTTTTCCAGTGTTGACTCAGCCTTGTATTTCTGGAATAAGTCCCACTAGATCATGGTATATAATCTTTTTATATGTTGCTGGGTTTGATTTGCTGCCATTTTTTGGAGGAGTTTTGTATTTGAGTTCTTGAGAGGTACTGGTCTGTAATTTTCTTTCTTTTGGTATTAAATTACTATCTTTGTGTGGTGTTGGTATCAAGGTACTGGTGGCCTCATAAAATGAATAGTGTAGTATTCCCTCCTCTTTTGTTTACTGAAAGAGTTTGTGTAAAATGGATGTTAGTTCCTCTAAAAATATTTGGTAGAATTCTCCACTGAAACTGTCTCAGTGTATAGAGATCTCTCTTCTCTCTCCCTCTTTGGGCCACTCTCTGCAAGTCTTGGGATCTTAGTTCCTCAATCAGGAATTGAACCTAGGCCCTTGGCAGTGAATGTATGAAATCCTATTAACTGAATGGCCAGGGAATTCCTAAGAAAAGTCTCTTTGCAAGCTTTTAAATTACAAGTTCAATTTCTTTAATGCCTATAGGACTATTTAGGTTCATCTGTTTTATCTTGGTTGAGTTTTGATAATAATGTGACTTTCAAATAATTGGTCCACTTCCAAGCTGTCTAATTTGAGTGTAAAGGTGTTTTTAGCATCTCAAGTACTCTTTTTTTTTTTTTCTTTTTTGAGGCAAGGAATACAGCTAGTCGGAAAGCTAGCTGACAGAGAAGATGGCAGACTAATGTCTCACAATAACCATCTTCTCAAGTGCTCTTTGACAGGCTACAGGATCTTAGCAACAACCCATATTTCATTCCTAAAATTGGTGATTTGTATCTTTATTTTTAGCTTGTCAATCTTACTAAAGATTTATTAGTTTTGCTTTTTCTTTTCTTGTTCTTTTTTTAGATCAGCTTTTTGTTTCTTTTTTTTTTTCCTCCCATCTATTTTCAGTTTCTATTTCTGTTGATTTCTTTTCTTTGGTATTTTCTTCCTTCAGCTTGCTTTGGATTTATTTTACTCTTCCTTTTCAAGTTTCTTGAGGTAGAAACTTCAGTTATTGATTTGATACCTTTCCTCATTCCAATATCTATAGCTTTTGGAAAGACTTCAATTTACTGTAATATAAAAGTTTCACTTTATAAAATTTAATCTCACTTATTAAATTAATCAAATATTACATATCCTTTGTGTGTGTGTGTGTGTGCGCTTCAATTTAAAGATTAAAAATCTACAGTTGTCATTATGTATTTGGATATTCTTGTGTTTCAAAATGGCTTTTGTGTTACATGCATATTGCTGTGTAAGTCAGTTAACAAAGGCTCATGGCTGTTAAATTCTTAAGTCACTGAGATTGATTTCATCAGAATTGTATGGACCTCTCTCCAAATTATGCAGACCCAGTTGAGGGTGAAGAGAATTGTTTAAGCTTATTTAGTTTTATTCTTTCAATTCAGAGTTCTGACATCCTGTGGGGACTTGGGAAAACATCAGGTAAAGAAGCTGGGTCATATTGACTGTGCCCAAGAATTTGCCTCTAGGAGTCAGAGTAGTAACCTAATTGTGACAAGTTCACTTCTCTGTTTTGTATCTCATCTCCTCTTCCCTCATAACACCCCATTTCAGTATTATTTTCTACCGATCTAGTTTCTTTAATAGTTACAGGTTTCTAATGGTTTTCTATTTTTTTCCAGTCAGTTTTGATAAGTTATAATTTTTCTAGGAAATTGCTGTTTCACTTAGGTTTTCAAATTTTAGATCTTAAAACCTTACACTGAATTCTTTATTAACTTTCTAAATCTTTGCTCTGCCTTCCATTTTAATTACATAGTCACAGTATAATTATCATATTTAGGAAATTTAACATAAATATAGGGCTTTAATTTTGCCAACTCTTCTGATAATTGTTCTTAAAGCATTTTTGTTCTCTCAGTACAAGTAGCATTTAGCTGTCATGTGTCTTTATTCTCCTTTAATCTGGAGCAGTTCCTCAAGGTTTTTTTCATGATATCAGTTGAGTTCAGTCGCTGAGTCGTGTCCAACTCTTTGCGACCCCATGGACTGCAGAACGCTGGGCTTCCCTGTCCCATCACTGACTCCCGGAGCTTGTTCAAACTCATGTCCATCGAGTTGGTGATGCCATCCAACCATCTCATCCTCTGTCTTCCCTTCTCCTCCTGCTTTCAATGTTTCCCAGCATCTGGTTCTTTTCTAATGAGTCAGTTTTTTGCATCAGGTGGCCAGAGTATTGAAGTTTCAACTTCAGCTTCAGTCCTTCTGATGAATATTTAGGACTGATTTCCTTTAGGATGGACTGGTTGGATCTCCTTGCAGTCCAAGGGACTCTTGAGTCTTCTCCACCACCACAGTTCAAAAGTGTCAATTCTTCGGCACTCAGCTTTCTTTATAGTCAGACTCTCACATCTGTACATGACTACTGGAAAAACTATAGCTTTGACTAGATAGACCTTTGTTGGCAAGGTAATGTCTCTGCTTTTTAATATGCTGTCTAGGTAGGTCATAACTTTTCTTCCAAGGAGCAAGTGTCTTTTAAAATTTCATGGCTGCAGTCACCATCCGGGGTGATTTTGAAGCCCCCCAAAATAAAGTCTGTCACTGTTTCCATTGTTTCAGCGTCTATTTGCCATTAAATGATAGGACTGGATTCCATGATCTTAGTTTTTTGAATGTTGAGTTTTAAGCCAGCTTTTTCACTCTCCCCTTTCACTTTCCTCAAGAGGCTCTTTAGTTCCTCTTCACTTTCTGCCATGAGGGTGGTGTCATCTGAGTATCTGAGGTTATTGATATTTCTCCCAGCAATCTGGATTCCAGCTTGTGCTTCACCCAGCCAGGCATTTGGCATGATGTACTCTGCATGTAAGTTGAATAAGCAGGGTGACAATATACTGACTTGATACACTCCTTTCCCAATTTGGAACCAGTCCATTGTTCCATGTCCAGTTCTAACTGTTGCTTCTTGACCTGCATTCAGATTTCTCAGGAGGCAAGTAAGGTGGTCTGGAATTTCCATCTCTTTAAGAATTTTTCCATGGGTTGTTGTGATCCACACAATCAAAGGCTTTGGCGTAGTCAATAAAGCAGAACTCTGTGATGTTTTTCTGGAACTGTTACTTTTTGATGATCCAACAGATGTTGGCTATTTGATCTCTGGTTCTTCTGCCTTTTCTAAATCCAGTTTGAACAGTTGTAAGTTCACGATTCACGTACTGTTGAAGCCTCGCTTGGAGAATTTGCAGCATAACTTCGCTATTGTGTGAGATGAGTGCAATTGTGTGGTTGTTTGAACATTCTTTGGCATTCCCTTTCTTTGGAATTGAAATGAAAGCTTACCTTTTCCACTCCTGTGGCCACTGCTGTGTTTTCTAAGCTTGCTGGCATATTGAGTGCAGCACTTTCACGGCATCATCTTTTAGGATTTGAAATAGCTCACCTGGAATTCCATCACCTCCACTAGCTTTGTTCGTAGTGATGCTTCCTAAAGCCCACTGGACTTCGCATTTCAGGATGTACTTGGGTGTAATCTCAAAAATGACAGAATGATCTCTTTGTTTCCAAGGCAAACCATTCAGTATCACATTAATCCAAGTTTCTGCCCCAACCAATTATGCTGAAGAAACTGAAGTTGAATGATTCTATGAAGACCTTCAAGATCTTCTGGAACTAACACCCAAAAAAGATGTCCTTTAAATCATATGGGACTAGAATGCAAAAGTAGGAAGTCAAGAGATACCTGGAGTAACAGGCAAATTTAGCCTTGGATTAGAAAATGAAGCAGGGCAAAGGCTAACAGACTTTTCATGAAATTGACATATTTTAAAAATCCTGGCTCCTGCCCTTCTTTTTGTGGTAGCTGAACTGTTACTATTTGTGAAGAAACACTATCATTTTGCCTTCTGTTACTTTTTAGATTTTTCCTAAAGTCCCATTCATCTCAGAACCCAACTTTAAACACAAATTTCTATTAGTAGATAATTAGTAAAAATTATTTGATAACAATATAGTTTCATATTTCATAGAATGCCTTGGTGTCCTTTATAAAGGGTTTTATATCATCCAGGTACAAAGTTTTTTATATCATCCAAAAAACTAAAGGTCATAATAGGAGGCAGCTATTTAAGTTACCAGTTATTGATTTTATTTATCAAGTAATTTAACTTGAAAATACGGTTTTTATTTCAGAAATGAAATGTTTTTCTTTGATTCAAAGATACTTCTTAAAGTTACCAAAATAATTTTTTTGTCTAGTTACCAACTGTACTACATCTTAGATAATGCTTTCTGTAAACATGTAATTATTTACTTGTAAGTTAGCATATGTAATAAAGTTACATAGTAGTTTGAAAGTACATATTTATTTTTACTCTGCTTTCCCAAATTATTACTTGTTATTAGTGAGACAGAAATGTACTTATATCTATTTTTGGCTTGGTCTATTTTAAATGCTTCTGGCAAATAGTCCAGTAATTTGCTCTGTATTTCCCAAAATAACTTGAAATATATCTTCAGAAGTTTTAGTTATTTAATGACTGTCAAACCCACCCAGCCACCCTTTTTTTTCTCTATAATATATCCTAGAATTTCTTTCAGAGAAAGGAAGAATGTTTGAGATTGTAATGTTTTCACTGTCTGTAGAATCAGTCTGTTAACAAGCTCTTTAAGGTCCTGAGCACCTTTATTTATCATTCAAACTCCTCCTCATCCTGTACTCAAAAAAGTAAATACTGACCTCTCAACCTTTGTGGCAACTTTTCTATTATGGGCTGGTGGCATCACCTTGTGACTAATGACTGATGTCACCCTTGCTGCTAATATGTATTGAAGATCTGTGTGTCAGACGCTATTTGAATACTTCGTGTATATTACCTCATTTAATTCTTAAGTCAGATGGGTAATGAAGGGTGGAAACTGGAGGGGACCTAGTTACTGTAAGCTTCAGAGCCCATGAGCTTAAAATTAATTTATATACCGACATCCCTCTTATGCTTTAATAGCATTTTTCTTCTTCGGAAGTATGTGTGGATTGTTCTGTTTCTTCTGTAATTCATATTTTAATCATTTTACTTTGGAAATGTTTTGCTCATGTGAAGAATATCCATTGTCATTAACCATCTTTCTTCTTTTCCTTTCCCTTTTAACTCTGAGCCTGCTACTGTAAGAAAACCACTTCTCTTCCTTCTCTCTCTTCATCTATAATAGATTTTGATATATTTATGCTTACAGTAGGTTTGCTTTTCTTAAATTCAGAGTTCACCTATGCATCTGGTTGTTTTTTTAATAATACCTATTTAACCTTTTTAATAATACCTATTTAACCTTTCTAGAAGAAATAGAGTATTTGTTCTTTTTGTTATCAGTAGCTCAAAAGACCTTAAGATCTTATTAAAACAGTCATGTCCCAAAAGTATTTAGCTTAGAAAAGACTTGTATATCTTAGCCAACTTAGATCTATTCAGATCTGTATTAAAAATGCAAAGCTGTTATACCAAATACCCCTGTTTTTCTTCCTTCCTTAAAGTCCCTTTCCTAAAGCTGATCCAGTCAGTCTATTTGCAGTAATTAAGTTCTACTCAAACCTGATCGGGTCTATTCATATGTAAGAGTCTGAAATTTTCTCTCTTTTTTTTTTGGAGGTGATCAGCATAAAAGCATTTAAGTGCTTTTGAATTTGTTGCTCTTTCTAGTTAAATTTTTTTCATCATGCTTTTTTATAGTTTATAGTAAATAATGATTTTTTCCGAATTCCAATAAACTTATAGATGGTCAAGAGTTCAAAAGTTATAGTGTTGATTTTAAAACTCTTTAATTTCTTCTTTGTTAACTAGCCACATTCTTGGTGGATCCATTAGGGGTTATTGATAACGAGTTACTTTCCATATTCTTTTATAGTTATTCTTGTAAGTTACTCTTATATTTAATATTCACTTTGCAGTTGTTTATACTCAGTATATTTTCTGCTTGTTATTTAATATATAATCTGTCTTTATGGTAGAAACAAGGGCAGGGCCAGTGATCTTCTTTCAGATTTGTCTTATTAATACTTTCTAATTTATAAATCAAGCTCTGGGAGTTGGTGATGGTTAGGGAAGCCCGGCGTGCGTCAGTCCATGGGGTTGTAAACAGTCGAACACGACTGAGCAGCTGAACTGGATGGAATTTATGAATGTCCTTCATGGCTACTGTGGAGGTCTGATGAAAGTCATACACTTCTAGAATGCCTTAACCCCAGAAAGAAGCACATTCAACTAAGAAGTAGCAAAGCTGTATTAACAATTTTAACAACTTGTTTATAGAGTATTTTATGGTTGTACTTTTAATGACTTCTGGTAGTTGCTTTTTGGGTACTGTTCTTAAAACTATTCATTTCATTTTGTGTTAACTCTTCACGTAGAAAAAAACAAAAAGTTCTAAGAGTGAGTATAGGCCATGTATTCTGGGAGAGCTGTAACCACTTCAGGCCAGTAGGACGCTTGTTCCTTTACTGGATGAGTAATTAATAGATATGGAGCTTCCCTGGTGGCTCAGCAATAAAGAATCCTCCTGCCAATGCAGGAGACACAAGTTCAGTCCCTGGGTCAGGAAGAACCGTTTGGAGAAGGAAATGGTAACCCACTCCCATAGTCTTGCCTGGGAAATCTCATGGGACAGAGGAGCCTGGTGGGCTACAGCCCATGAGGTTGTAGAAGAGTTGGACACGACTTAGCTACTAAACAACAGTAACAATTAATAGATATAACTCTCTATTGACCAGAAATAATTTATCTGGTCAGCTTATTTTTCCTGCAGCATAAATAATTCACCTGGCACCTTTGGATTGGTTGATTGTCATCCCTTGGCAAAATGTAGTTGCCATTTTCTACAGTTTCTACAGTTCCAAAAGCAAATGTGGTAAACATTGAACTCTGCTTCCTGTATGCCTATTACTGTTAATAATAATATGGTGATCTTACAATAAAGAATTAATATAGTGAAAACTGCAATGAAGTAAAGGCAGAACACATTGTTCTGATGAAGTTGAGAAGTGGAAGTAGAAGATGGGAAGAATTCACTAATTTTTAAGAATCCTTTCAGCCCTTAAAATTATTTTTGTTTTTCAAGAATGGAGATTTAGTATTGATGGTGGGTAAAAGCCTTTTGGGACATTCTTAACTACTTTCTCTTTTATACCTTTTTAATCTCATTGATCTTTTTTAAAAATTTGAGACAGATGGTTTCTATCCCTTTTATTTAATAAAACTATTATTTATATTGTCCTTAATGTTATGAGTGCATTTATTTGTTAAATGCTAAAGTCATAAGCAAAACAATTTTTTAATATCTTGCATGACAAGAAATTTTTATACTTCGGATATGGAGGCTTTGATAATTATGTAAATGCTGAGTGATGCAGAATGTTCTAGGAAGCATATTTTTTAAATTACTTCCAAAAATCATGAGTCAATTGTTGTATCAATAGATTACCTGCATTTTTCTTTTCTATATTCCTAAATTCATAGTAGCAGCTACACTGTAGTAGCCTTTCCCTGTTTTTCATTTGCTGAATCCTGTCCAACTCTGCCACCCCATGGAGTGCAGCATGCCAGGCTTCTCTGTCCTTCTCTATCTCCTAGAGTTTGCTTGTCCTAAATAATCGTTATTTTTATGGTATGCTAAATATATACTATGAACAGTATGATATATTTATATCCTAATGTTACTTGGTAGGTAAAAATTAATGACATAGATTGACATCTACTTCAGAATTAGTTGGCATTTTGTTTTTGTACCCAGTTGGTGTGGTGTGTAACCTCAATATTTATATGACTTTCAGGTGGAACACATTTTTGCATAAGTACTTGTATGAGTCAAAGAGCTAGTTCATTATCCTTAACTATTTCCTGAGTGTATTTTAAAACTCATTTTAAAAACTTCTTTTTCTGTGTGTTTTGGGACGCTGTAAAAAATAGATGCTGTTTGTAAACAAGTGGTATAGGTGAGTATAGATCATGTTGAAAATTTTCTAGCAGATAGTAGTTGGAAAAGAACTTTGTGAAGTTTTGGGAAAGAGTTAACAGCATTTTCATGTATTAAAAATTAATTCAGTGACATTTTCATGTAATAAAGACTATAGCACCACACTTAGGGTTTTATGTCCTTCTCTTTTTTGACAATTGCAGTTGAGCAGTTTTCCAAAATATATATCTCTTTTCCACTATTTATGAATTAATATGCTATTTTATGAATTAATATAAATTAACTTATGAAGTAATAAATTAAGTAAATACGTTACAGTAATCCATAATACCAATTTTAACTTATTGAACTCCAGAACTTAATTTAATTATGAATTTTATAATTATTATTATTGCAAAATAGTTTTTGTGACAGTTTGTAGCAAGTGCTAACACACTTTGCCTGTAAGCAAGCAGGACATTATTTTGTTTTATTTGTCATTTCTTCCAGAATTAACAAAATTACTATCAGAGATGATGTTTTCAGTGATATGCTGGTAAAAGTTTAACAATAAGCTTTTAGTGGGGGAATTGGTAGAGAGAGGCAGTGGTTTTTAGCTTAACATCAATATGGGATATAATAGAATCAATATAACATCACATCATTGCATATGGAGTTGTGAAGAAGTGATTAGGACTATACCAGTGTTTTTTCTTTTATTACCTGTGCTTTTAATGTCATGTCCAAGAAAATGTTGCCAAATCCAAAGTCATGGAGTTTTTGTCCTGTTTTCTTTTAAGAGTTCTGTTGTTTTAGGTCTTCTTTAGGTCCTTAATCCATTATGAGTTAATTTTTGCATGTGGTGTTAGATAAGTATGAAACTCCATTCTTCTGCATGTTAATATCCAGTTTCCTAGGCCCATTTGTTGAAAAGACTTTTACTTTCTTCCATTGAACAGTCTTGTCACTGTTGTCAGATATTTTTATGTAGTTTCCTTTTTTTTATTTTTGTCTTGAAAAGATGTTCAGTTCAGTTCAGTCACTCAGTTGTGTCCAACTCTTTGTGACCCCATGAACTGCAGCACGCCAGACTTCCCTGTCCATCACCAACTCCCGGAGCTTGCTCAAACTCAGATCCATCAAGTTGGTGATACCATCCAACCATCTCATCCTCTGCCGTCTCCTTCTCCTCCTGCCTTCAGTATTTCCCAGCATCAAGGTCTTTTCCAGTGAGTCAGTTCTTCACATCAGGTGGCCAGAGTATTGTAGTTTCAGCTTCAGCATCAGTCCTTACAATGAACATTCAGGACTGATTTCCTTTAGGATTGACTGGTTTGATCTCCTTGCAGTCCAAGGGACCCTCAAGAGTCTTCTTCAACACCACAGTTCAAAAGCACCAGTTTTTCAGTGTTCAGCTTTCTTTATAGTCAGGCTCTCACATCCATACTTGACTACTGGAAAAACCATAGCTTTGACTACATGGACCTTTGTCGGCAAAGTAATGTCTTTGCTTTTTAACATGCTGTCTAGGTTGGTCATAGCTTTTCTTCCAAGTAGCAGGCATCTTTTAATTTCATGGCTGCAGTTACCATCAGCAGTGGTTTTGGAGCCCCCCCCCAAAATAAAGTCAGCCACTGTTTCCCCATCTATTTGCCATGAAGTGATGGGACTGGCTGCCATGATCTTAGTTTTCTGAATGTTGCGTTTTAAGCCAACTTTTCACTCTCCCCTTTGACTTTCATCATGAGGCCCTTTAGTTGTTCTTCGCTTTCTGCCATAAGGGTGGTGTCATCTGTGTATCTGAGGTTATTGATATTTCTTCCAGCACTCTTGATTCCAGCTTGTGCTTCATCCAGTCCAGCATTTCACATTATGTACTTTGCATGTAAGTTAAATAAGCACGATGACAATATATAGCCTTGACGTACTCATTTCGCAATTTGGAACCAGTCTGTTGTTCCATGTCCATTTCTAACTGTTGCTTCTTGATCTGCCTACAGATTTCTCAGGAGGTCAGGTCAGGTGGTCTGGTATTCCCATCTCTTGAAGAACTTTCCACAGTTTGTTGTGATCTACACAGTCAAAGACTTTGGTGTAATCAATAAAGCAGATGTAGATATTTTTCTGGAATTCTCTTGGTTTTTCTATGATTCAATGGATGTTGGCAGTTTGCTCTCTTAAATTTTGTTCAGTGCTATTTCTGGTTTTTCAGTTGAGAGCATATGGACTTTTTCCCTTCATTCTGTTCACATAGGATATTACTTTGATCAATTTTTATGTGTTTAACTGTCCTTGCATTTCAAGAATAAATCCAGTTTGGTCATAGTGTGTATCGTCCTTCTTATATACTGCTGAGTTTGGTTTGCAAATGTTGAGGATTTTTTCATCAAGGATCTTTGCATCAAGGATTTTTGCCTCCTTTATATTCATAAAGGATGTTGGTACATAGTTGTCTTGTAGTGTCTTTGTTATCAGGATAATGCTGTCCTCATCGAATGAATTAGGAAGATTTTACTCCAATCTTTTGATAAAGTTTGAGGTGCTGGTATTAGTTCTTTAATTGTTTGATATAATTCACCAGTGACATTAGGCCCAGGGTTTTTCTTTGTCACGAGATGTTTGATTACTGATTCAGTCTTCTTACTGGTTATGTATTTATTAAGATTTTCTTTTTGTTTCTTACTCGACCTGTCTTATTTTTCTAGTAATTTGTCCATTAAATCTAGGTTATCTGACTTGTTGGTGTAAGTTGTTCACAGTACTCTCATAGTTCTTTGTATTTATGTAGAATTGATGTAATAATGTCTCCATTTTGACTCTGATTTCTCTTTCTTCTTAGTCCTTCTAGCTCAAGATTTGTCCATTATTAAAATCATTTTGAAGAGCCAACTTTTGGTTTCATTGATTTTTCTCTATTATTTTTCTGGTCTCTACTTTGTCTCTCCTCTCATCTTCATTATTTCCTTTATTCTTTTTGCTAGGTTTGGTTTAGTTTGTTCCTTAAATTTTAAAGTTATATTGTTGATTTAAGATTTTTCTTTTTTTTTTAAATGCAGTTGTTTACACCTATACATTTTCCCGTTAGTACTGCTTTGTTTGTTTCCTATAAGTTTTGGTTTGTTGTATCATTGTTTTCGTCCTCTTTAAGTGTCTTATAACTTCCCTTATAGCTTCTTCTTTGATAAGTTGGTGGTTTAATTCCCAGAATATTTTGAATTTTCCAATTTTCCTTTTGTTATTGATTTTTAACTGTATCTTAATTTGGTCAGAAATACTTTGTATGATATCCATATTCTTTAATACAGTGAGATTAATTTGTGGCCTAACATATGGTGTATCCTGAAAAATGTCACATGTGCATTTCAGAAAAACATGTGTTCTGTTACTGAATAGAGTGTTTCATATGTCTGTGTTTCGTATGTCTGTTTGGTCTAGTTGATTACTGTGTTAAATTCTCTATTTCTTGAAGGATAAGGTCCTTTCTACTCACCTTGGCTTTTGTAATTTGTATGCAAGCTCTGCCAGGAACATGTGCACAGCTGTCTGCTCTATGGCTGGAAGTGGGTATGAGGGTTGGTGCTGCTACTATGCATAGCTGAAATTGACCAAAATTAACTGCAGTTTACTGTCCATGTCTTTTCCTGAAAATTAAAAGCTTTCAACAGACTCTAAAGTTCCAACATAGTTACATCCGATAGATACTGCCAGCCGGTTTTGTCTACGTAGGGAGACAGATACCTGGGGCTTCTTAAGAATTCTGCCATCTTTCCACAATCTTCTTTAATCCCATATTAATTTCTGTATCAAGTGACTTTGTGAGTAGATTAAGTAACAAGACCTCACATTAATGGAGGGATGCTTTTATTAAAATATAACAGCCCTTTTCTCAGCTAACTTTGTATTTAAGAGCTATGTTAGATTCATTTGATATATGTATAGTAATTTTTGGCATTTAACTTTTGGCAGGTGGTTTTGGAATGTATGCTTAAAAAAGACCTTATTTACAATAAGGTCACTCCAACATTTCACCACTGGAAGATTGATGACAAGAAATTTGGCCTTACCTTTCAAAGTCCTGCTGATGCTAGGGCTTTTGATAGAGGCATTCGGAGAGCTATAGAGGATATTTCTCAAGGTAGGTTGTTTTGACTGTTTCCTTAATTTATTAGTTACTTATAGTAGAAGTGACTTCAAGCAAGTCAGCTTTTATGAGATGAGGATCAGGTTTTAAAAGCTGATTGTAGGTGAAGATAAAATAATGGGCTCCTTAATCTGCTTTATATTTGTCATATCACAGTATATACATCAACAGCACACATCAGATAATTCTAAAGTTTTAAAATAAGGGCTCAAAAAGAGAGGAGCAGTCAAAACGTTCAAAATCCCGCATGTGTGTGTTACTCATATCCTTGTTTTGGTAATTATAAGCAGAAAATATATAATAATTAAATACATGTTGATTCTAGTTACTCTATGACAAAACCTTTCTCAAGTCTTCACCTGATTTCATTAATAAGGATTGGAGGAGACAGCAGTGTACTCCCTTTGTGTCTTACGAGTCTGTTAGATTATAAACTCTAAAGCTTAAAAGGGAGGAAGAATATTTACATGTAACACTGGCTTTTGCTTAATTAAACAAAAGGAAATCACATTAAAAATCATTTCTTTCCCCCAAAGAAGTCATAACTAAGATTTAATTTGTTTTTTTAATTAAGAAAGAAAATATCTCTGTTAGTAGAAATAACCTTCTTATACAAAGCAACTGAATGAAAACGTGTTGACAGCATTGTGACTTGTATATTTTGAAGATGGGACTTTAGTAAAAAAATTAGAAAACATGAACTAATTATGAGACAAGCCAGAAGCAAGAACATCAAAAAACTTAGCACAAATATGTGTTGTTAGTGAGTGAAGCTGTAGTTAAATAATATTTTAGCTACTTTAAAAGACTAGAATTTGGTAAACAATTTTTGATTTCTGATTCAGAAAAAAATTCCATGAAACGATGGCAGTCATCTTATCCTTAGTACCAGAACCCATAAATTCTCCCTATATCAGTGTTCTTATTGTTGACTGAACATGTGAATCAACCTGGAAGGCTTTTGAAAAATAGAATAACTGGTCCTCACTCAAGACCACTTGAATCAAACTACTTGGGGAATAGAGCTGAGGCATTCCTTTTTTCTTTAAAGTTTCTGTGCATTTCAAATGTTATGAGGAATTATCAAATTATATATCATGAAGTCAGGCAGGAGATGGGGGAGGTGAACATGAATCGTTAGCTTCTCCTGTAGTGGTTATGGTTCTTAACCTATTGCAGATGCCTCATCCAGCAGAGATTCTGACATTCGTTTGAGATTGTACCCTGGCATCAGGTTTTTTTTTTCTTTTTTTTTTTTAAGTTTCCCAGTTCTGATATTTAGCTAGTGTGGAAGAAGCAGTACTTTAAAAAGAAAATTGTTATCCATGGCTGCTGGAATTCTGTATTTTGAATTAATTTTATCCCCGCACTCATACTCCCATAAGAGCATACTTCTTTCCCTAGGGTCAGATAGAATGGTTTATCTTTTTAAAAAAGTAATTAATAAGGAGACCTCATAAACGCCTTGCCAAATAGAGTAGATTACCCTACTGTGTGAGTAGATTACAGTACTCAGCCTGTCTCATTGTTTTTGAACTTTTAAAAAAAATACACTTGGTAGCATTATTACCAGCCACTATCACAGATTTTAAAAATCACACTAAATATTTCTTACTTAGCCTTTTATGATAGTAAGAATAAACTATGCAGCCCTTTCCATAGGTCAACTTTCTCTTCAAGGGTAGCATATAAACTCAGGATACTTTGCTAAAATAAATTCTTCTTATTAATTTGTTGAAACTAGAGGCACTCTTGAATGCCGTGAAAAGTTTTATAGCATCATTGGTGCTCAAAAGTCAGTAACAACAAATGGCTATTGATTATCAATAGCGGATTCAGGCTCATTTGTTTTCGTTCTTACTAAAGCAGCTAAAATCCTAGCTTGAGGTACTGAATACTGTTTCGTAGGTCAGAGTATTTAGAAAAATTGAGTAAATCATGTGGGTATCTCCTAAATAGCAGAGGAATGTGATGCATGTACTCTTCCTAGCAGTTTGATATTTCAGAGAAATCAAGGGAGGAGGGCATAGTAGAGACTGCACTTTCACAGGACGCACCTCCTTAATAAGGAACTGGAGATTTACCTGTAGCAGAGGAAAGCAGTCGCTTTATTCTCTGTTCTTCTAACAGAGGGGCAAGTATGAGTGGCCACCATCTGACTAGTTGCCAGGCAGTCCAGAATGATCTCTGATCAATCTTCTATAGTCTCTTAGTGATATTATCAATTAGTCAGCAACTCTAAAATCCAAGACAAAAATTCTATGCTTAATCAACTTTTACTTGTTTTCTTAGGATGCCCATCATTTAAAAATGAAGCTGAAGGTACAGAAGACAATTTACAAGTAAGTAGTTTGACTTAAAAGGAATTTCAAAACCTGAAGGATGTGGTGGAAATCACTAGCCTTAATAAATAAACAATTCATATAAATTCTTAAGAAATTTTTAGATGCCATATTTGTCAGGAAATGTGTGTGTGTGTGTGTGTATGTATATATATATATATATATATATATATATACATTTTATATTTAGAGCGAGAGGTTGATTTTGTTCAATTTTTTTATAATAGCATCAAAAAGTATAAAGTTCCTAGCAGTAAATCTAATGAAAGACGTGAAAGAAAAAAACTTGTTGGGAAAGCCTAATTATAAAGACTGAAATTTTCACAATTAGAAGATTCAATTTTGTTTAAATTGCAATTTCCCCCAAAATTGATTTGTATGCAAACCCATTCAAAATCACAAAAATTTTTGTATAGAAATTTATGATGTGATTCTAAAATTTTTTTCTTTTTTTTGTAAATTAATTTATTGATTTTAATTGGAGGCCAATTACTTTACAGTATTGTAGTGGTTTTTGCCATACATTCACGTGAATCAGCTATGGGTGTACATGTGTCCCCCATCCTGAACTCCGCTCCCACCTCCCTCCTCATCCCATCCCTCAGGGTTGTCCCAGTGCACTGGCCCTGAGCGCCCTGTCTTGTGCATCGAACCTGTACTGGTGATCTGTTTCACATATGGTAATACACGTGTTTCAGTGCTATTCTCTCAAATCATCTCACCCTCACTTTCTCCCACAGAGTCCAAAAGTCTGTTCTTTACATCTGTGTCTCTTGCTGTGATTTTGTTCAGTTTTATAAGGAATTGGCTCATTGGATTGTGGGAGCTGGCAAGTCCAAAATCTACAGGGTAGGCAGGTAGGCAGGTAGGCAGATAGGCAGATAGGCAGGCATCTTGGAAGTTCTGGCAAGAGCTGATGTTTTGATCTTGAGTCTGAAGGCAGTCTCAAGGCAGATTTCCTTCCTCTTTGTGGAACCTCAGTCTACAAGTCTTTTCATAATAGGTCCCACCCACTTTTTGGAGTATAATCTCCTTTACTGAGTCTACTAGATTTAGATGTTTGTCACGTAAGAAAATTACCTTCACAATATTTAGGCTGATGTTTGCCCAAACCACTTGACACCATGGCTTAGTCAAGCTTACAAATAACATTAGCCATCACAGATATCCTGTTCCATACGTAAGGTACTTGTATTAAAAATTCATAGAAAAATAAGTGTGAAATGTTAATAAACTTGGACACCCTTTATTTCAATAGGCAGTATAAATTAACGTTCTTTAGTTACCAAATTATCGAAGATTTTAAAAGTTAATTTTACCCCTGACTGTGTCTTTCCATGAGGTTGACAGACTGACCCTCTGCTAGAGAAAATGTAGATTGGTAGATTGTTTTTAGAAAGCAGTTTGGTAATACATATTTAAAAGCCATAAAAATAGAAACATTCATGCCTGTTGATCAAGTGAATGAATTTAAAGGGATAGAGATACACAGAAAAATTTTATAAACAGATTTTTGAGCGTGTGTGAAATATTGATAATAAAAAATTATCTAAATAGAATGGAAGTTGAATTAATTAAGGTATCTGTCATAAAACCTGTAAAAAATTTTATTATTTGTAATTTACTTGCAATGTATTGAGTAGTAAAAAACATAATTATATGGTGTTGTGATCCATTGTTACTCGACTAAAATGATAAATAATTTTGTTGGTTGCTTTTGGGATTCTGAGCTGTATGGTTTTCTTTTTAGTACTTTTAATATCCTAAAGTACTAGTACTTTTAGAATAATAGAGAAAAAAATTTATATGTATACCTTATATAAACAATTTTTCATATAATTATAAAAATAGAAATCACCTAAAGATGTGACAGACTGTTTTATGTACATTTACTATCAGAAAATAAGAATGGTTTTCATTTTGAAAATGGGAGAAGTATAGCAAAGTTCAAAAAATAAAACATAAGTATGCTGCCATTCATGATAACCATCATACATATTTTTAAATATAGCCTTTGAGTGTTTTTCTGTACAAGTCAGTGGGTACACATGTGTTACTATGATATCATTGTACTATAGATTTTTTCCAAAACTTCACTTAAATAGAGAATATTTTTATATACCCTTAGTGTTTCAAGTTTACTATTTTCAATCTTTTTGTGTCTGTAATTTGCTTTCAGTGGATGTATCCTAACACATTATATTTATTATACATTTAAGAGTTCTTATTTGTGTTTTAATATATGAATCTATTTATTTTATTGATAGCTAGTTATTTTTATAGAACAGTGAATTTCAGTTAATTAGGTGTAAGTAATAAAATACAAAATAAATATATTTTTTAGTTAATTGTTTTCCAAAGTTCTGTTTTGATCTGGTATCAACGAAAATAATGCTGGACTGGATGAAAGTTAGAACCAGACATGAAACAACAGACTGGTTCAAAATGGGGAAAGGAGTACATCATGCCGAATGCCAGGCTGGATGAATCACAACCTGGAATCTCAATTGCCAGTAGAAATATCTGCAGCCTCTGATATGCAGATGATACCAATTAATGGCTGAAAGTGAAAGGAACTAAAGAGCCTCTTGATGGAGGTGAAAGAGGAGAAATGTAAAAGCTGGCTTAAAACTCTACATTCAAAAAACTAAGATCATGGCATCCAGTCCTGTCACTTCTTGGCAAATAGATGGGGAAAACGTGCAAAACAGTGTCAGATTTCATTTGCTTATGATCCAAAATCAATGTGGACAGTGACTGCAGCCATGAAATTAAAAGACAGTTGCTCCTTGGAAGAAAAGCTATGACCAACTTAGCATATTAAAAAGCAGAGACATCGCTTTGCTGACAAAGGTCTGTGTAGTCAAAGCTGTGGTTTTTCCAGTAGTCATGTATGGATGTTGAACCATAAAGAAGGCTGAGTGCTGAAGAATTGATGCTTTCGAACTGTGGTGCTAGAGAAGATTCTTGAGAGTCCCTTGGACTACACGGAGATCGATCAGTCAGTCTTGAAGGAAATCAGTCTGAATATTCATTGGAAGGACTGAAGCCCCAATACTTTGGCCACCTGATGAGAAAAACTGACTCATTGAGAAGATCCTGATGCTGGGGAAAATTGAGGGCAAGAGGAGAAGGGGATGACAGAGGATGATGTGGTTGGATGGCATCACTGACTCAATGGACATGAGTTTACACAGACTTGGAGACAGTGATGGATAGAGAAGCCTGGTGTGCTGCAGTTCATGGGGTCACAAAGAATTGGACACGAGTTAGCAACTGAACAACAGCCACAGCAATCAAAGAAAATATGGGGCTGGAAATGGGGAAGCATTTTCTGAATTGCTCCCTATGAAGAGAGTGAATTTAATTAAAATTCATCTATTAAAGGAGGTTTTTTTTTAACATTCTGCTTTGGTTTTGCTTCATTTCTACATATGACATTGTATAGAGGAATAACTTCTGCAGGATTTATTTGCAGACTTTGCACATATCACAGTCAATGGTTTTGTAAAAACCATTGTCTTATTTTCATAATCATTTCCTTCTAGTGCCACATATGTCAAGTCTTTGGTATGGAGTAGTAAAATGGGCAAGATATGAATGAAGAATAATAAATTTATCACAGAGGCAAAAAAAAAAAAAAAGTGAAAATTTAGAAATAGAAAGGGATCCAGGGGATCTTCTCGACCCAGGGATGGAACTCAGGTCTCTTAAATTGTAGGCAGACACTTTACCCCCTGAGCCACCAGGGAAGCCCAGAAATAGAAAGGAGGAGCCTAGTGAAGAGAATTAACTGTATAACCAAAGCAAGAAGAGTAGTTATTCTGTTGCTGGCTTCTTGGAGTCTCTGCTTCATAGTAGAGTCTCTTGATTGCCCCCAGTGCAGCAGGTTACACAGGCACCCCTGAAGCAGTTATTTATATTTTATCTTCATTAGACCCCTAAGCACTTGCTTGGTTTTTATTTTCATAATAAAGTAGAAAATTTGCATTGTCACTAGAGACTGTAAAATAGGCTTCCACTTAAATGTAGTTTTACAAAGAGCAATTTTTATGTCAAATTTTAATTCTTGGTTTTTACTTACTTTGATGTTTTTAAAATAGATTCTTAAATTATATTCCTTTTGGTGGAATCTGATTCTTCTCCCTTTGAGAAGGTGCTATACTTGGTGGGTTGTTACTTAACAGAAAACATATGGTAAGAATGACAAGAGGATGATTTCCAGAGGTAGGCAACCTGAAGCTTTGTGACAATAAACATGTTCATGAGCCATCTTGGATGCAGGTCATTCACCCCCAAATGAGACTTCAGATGACTGCAGTCATAGGTAATGTCTTAACCGTAACTTCTGTAGGGAATGTGAGTCAGAACCACCTAGTTAAACTGTTCATTAATTCATGACCTAGAGAAACTAAAATAATAAATGTCATTTTAAGACTTTAGGTTTTGGGATAATCTGTTCCTGATACAGATTTTGCTATCCATAATGGAATGTTGCCATAACAAGCACTTTAAAATGTGGCATATAATTTGAACTTGAGGACAGTAGATAGAAGCTTAATGTTAGGCCTTTGAAGAGACTGCTGAGGAGGACTGAAGTGAAAATGAAGAAAACCATATTGGAAACTAAGAAAGGAAATCACTGTTATATAGTAGCAGAAAGTGGAGCAATACTGTCACCTATACTGACACGTGAAATAGAAAATGTTCTGCTTATTGATAAAAGAGAAGTTGGCAGAAACAGGCTTAGGAAGGACTCCTAAGCAAACAGACAAAAAAAGAAGCAGGACTTGCTGGTTTTGAAAATTCTCATCCTCTCAATATGTTGAACTATGCTAAAATTAAGACTTGGCTTCCAGGCAGAGATAAGTCTAGAGCACTCAGATAAGTTTGTCTAAAGATAAAGCCAGTGTTTTGACTATAAAATCCTTTGTTAACATCTTTTCTATATAATCAGAAAGATGTAAGGTGAGCCACAGAGAACCTTTTAATCAAAGTAAGAGGGGTTACAGCAGATTAAGGGTGATCTTAGCAGAAATTTGAAGTAGAGAAGAGTTTAAGTCAGATTTATGACTATGCTTTTTGTCTTAACAGAGTGAAGCTTGGTAAGATTCACAAGAGACCTACAAAGTTTTCAAAAGAGTTAATTAGCAAAAATATCACCAACCTAAGGAGTGGCCCCTTAGATCCCCAAAATTCTGCTGGCAGAAAGCAGGTTTAAAAATGTGTTGTACATGTAAAATTTGACTGCCTTTCATAAAATGGGAAGATAACTCAGACATGGAACCAAAATCTCAAAGGGCTGAGCCAAGGGCTTTGGAGAATTATTCCCATATTCAAGGAACTTCTAACATATTCCCAACTTGATTAGAGAATTACTTTGGATCAGCAACTCCATTTTCTCTTACTTTGAATCAGAAGGTTTTATAGCAGTTATCCTCTGCCTGTCCTGCTATTGTATTTTAGTTGTATGTGGGGCAGATAATTTCTCTCTTTATTTCACAGGTCCTCAGAATGAGAGAGAGGAAATGTACTTATTCCTGTTAGTGAACAGCTAAGTTGCTCCCAAATTTCTCACTTAAAGAAGCTATCAGATAGTAAATGTTCTTTGTGGTAATTTATTATGCAGCCATAGCTAACCAGTGCATAAGCAGAAAAGGAAGATGATTAGAATGAAAGCTAACATTTATAGTCAAGTTCATTTTATCTTACTCCCATACTTCTTTAGGTATACATCTACCTTAGGCTAAATTCCATCTTTCAAAAGAAGATTGTATTACATCTTGGTTTGATAATGCCTTTATAACTAAAAGTATGTTCGGGTAGGAAAAACATCACTTCGTATTAGTTTAAAAAAAATTCTGAGTCTGATGATGTATATGTGATATATTAACTTTAATTTATACCAAAAGGATTTGAAGGATACTGAGAGGCTAGTGAAATGTGAAATTTTTGAAAAGAATCAACTTCCGGAATTAAACTGACGAAAGTCTTAAGTTTACTGTCATGCCAGTTTTCAAGTACCTCATTCTTACTTTGCAATGTATTGAATGTTATAAAGTATTCTAACTAAGTTAGCCACCTTATTAGGAATAAAGTTTCATAATTCTCCAATGGACTTGACATACATAAACATTTTGAATTTATTTTGAGTGCAGGTTAACTGTAGTTTATGATAGTGGTTATGTTAGGTTTACTTTATTAGTAATTATTTGCAAAGGTAACTAATAATGGCATTAATGGCATCAAAAGAATAACCCACTATCTTTTTAACCCCAAGAAAATAACTGTTACAGTTATATCATAAATGTTGTTAAGACTTGAAATATCAGAGTGGGAATCCTCTCCATTTTGAATATTTATTAATTTGCTCTATAAAGATTTGGGTAGCTGTTTTGTTCTAATAACTACACTAAACATTTGATTATTTACAGTAGACAACTTTGAGCTTTCAGCAGTTATCTTCATCAATATTGTAAATCACTGCAAAGGTATTTACCTTTCTCTTTTGTATATGTCTTTAAGGGTGTCAGAGCATCATTATTTGGATTTAAAATCATGTCTTGCTCATCTTTTATCCCTAATGTTTAGTACAGTGTTGACCATATACATGGCTGGCACTTAGGAAAAGTTTATTGAAGAAAAGTCTTCAAAACTAAGGTGTTTTTAAAAAAACAAAAAACCCCAAGCAGTAGTAAGGTATGAGTGTTCTTTCTTTTCATTTGGTTTCTTTCACTATTTTAATAAGCCAGTTAAGGTGGGACTTTTTTTTGTTTTAATGCTAGCTTACATTTGCCTTAAGATAATTTTAAATTGTTTTTCCAACCAGAGTTATTAGTTGTAACAGCTCTTACTGTTCAGACATGCTAGGTTGGTAACGGCCCATAAAACTTGCCTCATTAAGGAGCATATGAATTGTTCATGCATCCATTTTCAAAGGTGGTAGCACTTTAACATGGCTCTATATCTGAAAGTAAGTGTTAGTCGCTCAGTCGTGCCCAACTCTTTGCGACCCCATGGACTGCAGCCCAGCAGGCTCCTCTTGTCCATGAGATTTTCCAGGCAAGGATACTGGAGTGGGTTGTGATTTCCTTCTCCAGAGGATCTTCCCAATCCAGGGATCGAACCCGGGTTTCCAGCACTGCAGGCAGATTCTTTACCAACTGAGCTACAAGGGAAGCCCCTTGTATATCTGAAAATTAAGTTAATTATTAGAACTAGCAAAATGGATTTTATATTACTGTGACCCCCTCACCATCTTACTTGAAGTACCTGTAACCTTTGTGTATTTTAGACTGAGTTTTATTTAATTACTAACAAGGGGGAAAAACTGTATATAATCTTTTTGCATAATGTTTGTCTTGATTTTTTTCTTGACTCTTAAACTTCATGTAGAATATTTGGATAGTTAGAAAACTATAAAGAAGAAATCAGAAATCATTTATCCCTACCCCAGAGGTAATTGCTGTTTTAAAGATTTTGGGTAATTCTGCCTAAGTTTTTCTGTTGTATTCAAATACCAAGTAGGGAAAACCGCTAGACCGTTCAGGTATGACATAAATCAAATCCGTTACAGTTATACAGTGGAAGTGACAAGTAGATTCAAGGGATTAGATCTGATAGAGTGCCTGAAGAACTATGGATGGAGGTTTGTGACATTGTATAGGAAGCAGTGATCAAGACCATCCCCAAGAAAACAAAATGCAAAAAGGCAAAATAGTTGTCTGAGGAGGCCTTACAGATAGCTGAAGAAAGAAAAGCTAAAGGCAAAGGAGAAAAGGAAAGATACACCCGTTTGAATGCAGAGTTCCAAAGAATACCAAGGAGAGATAAGAAAGCCTTCCTTAGCGATCAGTGCAAAAAAATAGAGGAAAACAATAGAATGGGAAAAACTAGAGATCTCTTCAAAAAAATTAGAGAAACCAAAGGAACATTTCACATAAAGGTGGGCACAATAAAGGACAGAAATGGTATGGACCTGACAGAAACGGAAGATATTAAGAGATGGCAAGAATATACAGAAGAACTATACAAAAAAGATCTTTATGACCTAGATAACCACGATGGTGTGATCACTCACCTAGAGCCAGACATCCTGGAATACGAAGTCAGGTGGGCCTTAGGAAGCATCACTACGAACAAAGCTAGTGGAGGTGATGGAATTCCAGTTGAGCTATTTCAAATCCTAAAAGATGATGCTGTGAAAGTGCTGCACTCAATATGCCAGCAAGTTTTGAAAACTCAGGAGTGACCACAGGCCTAGAAAAGGTCAGTTTTCCTTCCAGTCTCAAAGAAAGACAATGCCAAAGAATGTTTAAACTACTACTGTACAATTGCACTCATCTTACATGCTAGCAAAGTGATGCTCAAAATTCTCCCAGCTGGGCTTCAACAGTATGTGAACCGTGAACTTCCAGATGTTCAAGCTAGATTTAGAAAAGGCAGAGGAACCAGAGATCAAAGTGCCAACATCCATTGGATCTAGAAAAAGCAAGAGAATTCTAGAAAAACATCTGCTTCATTGACTACAGTAAAGCCTTTGACTGTGTGGACACCAAACTGTGGAAAAATTCTTAAAGAGATGGGAATACCAGACCACCTTACCTGCCCTCTGAGAAATCTGTATGCAGAATTAGAAGCAACAGTTAAAACTGGACATGAAACAACAGACTGGTTCCAAATTGGGAAAGGAGTATGTCAAGGTTGTATATTGTCATCCTACTTATTTAACTTATATGCAGAGTGAAGTGAAGTGAAAGTCACTCAGCTGTGTCCAAATCTTTGCGACCCCGTGAACTATACAGTCCATGGAATTCTCCAGGCCAGAATACTGGAGTGGGTAGCCTCCAGGGTATCTTCCCTACCCAGGGATTGAACCCAGGTCTCCAGCATAGCAGGCGAATTTTTTACCAGCTGAGCCACAGAGTACCTCATGCGAAATGCCAGGCTGGATGAAGCACAAGCTGGAATCAGTGTTGCCGCCAGAAATATGAATACCATTAGTTGTGCAGATGAGACCACCCTTATGGCAGAATGTGAAGAGGAACTAAAGAACCTCTTGATGAAAGTGCAAGAGGAGAATGAAAACACTGGCTTAAAACTCAACATTGAGAAAACGAAGATCATGGCATCCAGTCCCATCACTGTCTGGCAAATAGATGGGGAAAAAATGGAAACAGTGACAGACTTTATTTTCTTGGCCTCCAAAATCACCCTGGATGGTGACTGCAGCCATGAAGCTAAAAGACGCTTGCTCCTCGGAAGAAAAGTTATAAGAAACCTAGACAGCATATTAAAAAGCAGAGACATTACATTACTGACAAAGGCCCGTCTAGTTAAATCTATGTTTTTTCCCAGTTCAAGTATGGGTGTGAGAGTTGGACCGTAAAGAAAACTGAGCACCAAAGAATTGATGCTTTTGAACTGTGGTGTTGGAAAAGACTTGAGAGTTCCTTGTACTGCAAGGGTATCAAACCAGTCAATCCTAAAGGAGATCAGTCCTGGATATTCATTGGAAGGACAGATGCTGAAGCTGAAGCCACCTGATGTGAAGAACTGACTGATTGGAGAAGATCCTGATGCTGGGGAAGTTTGAAGGCAGGAGGAAAAGGGGACAGCAGAGAATGAGATGGTAGGATGACATCATTGACTTAATGGAGATGAGTTTGAGCAAGCTCTAGGAGTTGGTTATGGACAGGGAAACCTCATATTCTACAGTCCATGGGGTCGCAAAGAGTCGGACAAGACTGAGTGACTGAACTGAACTAACTGAAAATCACCATTAGAATCAATCTCTTCTCCATTTTGATTGTGTCTTTGATCAGATTTTGGTTTCTATTGGTAACAGTAGAGAGTGTGGTGATTGGAATTTAAGTAGTAAAAAATCATAGAATTTGAACCCACACAGTCTGATTTCAGAGACCTTGAATTTAGCCATTATATTATGTAACTATACTACAGTTTGTTTAACCATTCATGTTTCTTTGAACATTTACTTAGTTTCCATGGTCATATAGATTAATTTTTGTTGGTATTTCTGAGTGTGACCTTAGGATAAAATCCTAAAAATATATTCAGCAACTAAAGGATTGTCTAAAAATTTTTATAGTTTGTGGGAACTGTGCAACTACAGCCTACCTATTAACTAAGAAACAGATTTACAGACAATGAACAATCGCTGAACACTTAATACTACTTTTAAGCCAAACCTAACTTTTTTCGTACACCTATGGCTGATTCATATTGATGTTTGACAAGAAACAACAAAGTTCTGTAACGCAATTATCCTTCAATTTAAAAATAGACAAATTTTTTAAAAAATAAAAAGAAAAGATAGTTTAGTATTTCAGTTGATTAATCTAGGTTGAACTTGTTTTTCTTGTTTTTGCTGGACATTGTATCTTGGTACTTTTCTCATATTCCTTCCATATTATTTCATCACTGATAACTGTTCAGATTGCCTAAACAAAATACTATATATGCTATTAATGTTTTAAGACAAAGCTCATAGGCTTGTAAAATTAAAAATTCAAGGTTAGTTTATCCCTTAAACTAATGAAAAATAATTAAAAGAAATCTAGGGAACAGGAGACATTTGTGGTCAAATCTAAAATGCATTGCTACTGGGTACTACATCAAGTATAAATAGTAATTTTATCGGGCTTGTAGAATTATTAGTAATTTATTCCCCGTCTCTCTGCTTTCTAAGTTTGCATGTGCTCAGTGCTCAATTGCTAAGTTGTGTCCTGGTCTTTGTGACCCTGAGGACTATAACCAGCCAGGCTTCTCTGTCCATGAGATTTCACCCGTCAAGAGCACTGGAGTGGGTTGTCACGCCCTTCTCCAGGTAATCTTCTGGATCCAGTGATCAAACCCTTGTCTCTTCTGTCTCCTGCATTGGCAGTTGGCCAACTAGTGCCACCTGGGAAGCCCAAAATGAAAGATTTCTTTATCAAAGAACATTTCTATTTTTTTCCATCATGCTAAAATAAACTAGTAGTATAATTATTTAAAACTTCTCTTAGATATGACCCAGACACACACTCAGACCTGTGATTTGTGATATATAATAATTAAAGTTTGGAGCAGTTGATAGACTGTAATAATCATTTAACCACCTTTCTTCACACTAGATTATTTATTGGGAACAATACATTTTAAAAAGTTTGCAGAACAACGCTGTTTTCTCTGCCTCAGAATTAATTTAGGGAGATAGGACAAAAGGAAGAAAAAGGCAAAATCTGTATTTATTTTCTCTACAACTGTCTTCTAGACTTATGTTCTAATTGAGAGCTACAGCTGAAATTATTAATTTATACTGCATCCTTTTGCCTCTGCACACAAAAATTGCTATATTAGTCTTAGAGAAAGAAAAAGCTAAATGATCTGTGAGCAACCATAAAGTAATTACTATACAAGCCTCTGAGAGTGAAGAGGTCTCCATTGTACGTTAAATATTGGCATAGTTTGCTTTTTAGATAATACAGAGGAGCCAATGTACTAAAAGCATTGGATGTATGTTACTGCTATAGACAACTTTTTAAAAGATGAAGATTGTGCAAATGTATGTACATTTTTTGTGGCTTTCATATATTAAATTTTCTGCTCTTGTGGAAGATTTTCCACCACCTAACTTGAGGTTATAGCCCTATTCCTGTAGTTAATTGCTACTTCTAAAGAGTTATAATCCAATTAAAAAATTCAAAAGTTAGCCAGAATACTTTTTACTTTTCTACTCTTATCCAAATTTTTAAAAATGTTTTGGCTTTTATTAATTTTAATAAAAAATAGTACAAATCTTTTTATAAAATGACAATCTTTTTCTTATGAGTTTGACAAAAAATTAAGTGTTTTATCTTAAGCAAGTTATGTAATCTCTTTAATTAGTTAGTTCTTCTTGGGGAGTAGAGACAAAATAATGCCAAGTACTTTGAAGGGTTGTTGAAAGGATTAAATGAATTAAATCATGGGTTAACAGACATATATCCATTCTTTTTTTAGATTCATTTCCCATATAGGTGATTATAGAATATTGACTAGAGTTCCCTGTGCTATGTAGTACGTCCTTGTTGTTTATCTCTTTTATATATAGTAGTGTATATATGTTAATCCCAAACTCTGAAAAGGAGTTTTTCTAGTAGAAAATAGAATATAGTCTTTGTGGGCAGAGGAAATGACATGTACAGAGAATCAGAATTGTGAAATGTCAGATTGTCCTGGAGAGAAACAGGGTAGTAAGTAATCTTAAACAGAAAGTGATTGTAAAACCATGGAGTAGGAACCATGGTAAAGTGACAAATCTATACTTACATTTGTTAGTGCTTTTGTTCATTCTCAAAATTTCTTGTTCATGTAAAGAAAACACTAAGTTTTAGTGGGGCCTAGTTCATTATTATAGAAATTAAATAGCATATCTATAAATAAGAAAGTTGTGATAATGCCTAGTCTTAGAATGTAGAACATTGTTTGTGGATATGTAAATTGTTAAAATCACCTTGGAAAATAATTTTTATTTTATAAATCAGAGCATACATGAGTCTTATAATTCTAGCATCTCTACCTATGGTATAGGTACCAGAAAAATTCTTTTAAATGTGTATCATGAGGCCTGTAGAAGAATGTTCTTAGCACTGTTGTTTGAAATAGCAAAAAATTAAGTGTTTTATCTTAGGCAAGTTACATAATCTCTTTAAGCTTTAATTTCTTCTTGTGGAGTAGAGACAAAATAATGCCAACTACCTTGAAGGGTTGTTTTGAGGATTAAATGAATTAAATCATGTAAAGTACTTGAGACAATGTCTGATACATAGAAAATGCTTAATATATGTTAGCTGTCAACACTCCAAGTAAAAATGAGTGAGCTATTGCTACATATGTCAACATGAATAAATTTCGTGCAAAAAAGTTGAGCAACAAAAGCAGGTTCCATAATGTCCCAAGTAGCATGGTATCAGTCAAAATCCAGAAACATCTGTAACTAAATATTGTTTAGAAATAGTATTTGTGTGTTAAAACTGTACAGAAGCATAAGAAATTGGACAATAAACAACTACTTCAAGATAATATTTTCCTATCTAAGTGGTATAGATAGGGGATGCTATTGTTGTATTAATGTTTTTATGTTATTTTGTCTATAGGTTGTCTTTATGTTATTATGTCTGTAGCCCTTTATATAAAATATTTCCTAAAAGAAATGTCAGTGGTTTGGTGTATATCCTTCCTTATACTGATAAAATTTTAAAATATCTATTTATCCTTTCAACTTGACAAATAGGATCATGTCATATTAACAATTGTATACCTAGCTTTTTTTCATTTAGCAATTCTTGTGAGTACTGCATACAAATCTTTTTAATGGCTTTTAGAATTTATCATATATAGATCATAAATTTTTAATCAGTCCCATGGTCATACAGCCATAGAATATTTTCTTTTTTCTTATCTTTTTTTGTTAAAAAAGAGTGCTAAGATGATTATTTGTTTATGTATGTATCTGTATAAAAGTTTCTCAAAGAAGAATTGCACTCTCACCAACAGTACAAAATATTGTTTCTCTATACCCTTCCCAGTATCGAGTATTATTATGTATATTTTCCATCCTTTCTAGTCTGTATAAAAGATTGGCATCATAGTTTTAAATCTTTAATTGAAGTCCACCATCTTTTCATGTATTTATTATGTTTCTTTTTCCTATGAAATAAACTGGACTTTATCTTGTATCTCAGTGCTGCTAGGGTGAGAGAGCCCATTTCTATGGATTGCATAAATTGTTTATCTTATGATAGCATTCCTCAGACAATAATGATTCTCTGCCCTCTATTTTCCAGTGTGTATAGGGCTCCCCAATAGAACTTTGATAATTGGATACCTTATAAGGATTCTGAGTAGGAAAACCAACAAATTTGCATGCCTAAACTTTCACGAGGCAATCATTTAGAAACCTGCTAAAATAAGAGAGGCAAAGAAGATAATGAGAGCTTGCATTAAGAGAGCAGCTAAGTGGGTATGGAGAAGAGAAAATGGATTTGAAAAACAATCAGAATTTTAGCTCGTTTTTGAAGATTGATTATTTTATTGACCAAAAGAGATGTTCTGCCTGAATCTGAAGGGTATGAAACAAGGCTTGAACAATGTCTCAGTATTATTTCAGATACAGAGTGGCGGGGGTGGAGGGGGAGGGAATCTACTTAGACTGGTTCATTAGTTAATTGAATTACTTGAATATTTTGATAGAATACAATTGTGTTATATTTTAAAATACTGTGATTTTACATTAAAATAAAGGGAGAAGTATATACTTAGATTTTAAAAGAAACCCACCTTATAAAAAGTGAACAAGCTCTTGAAAATTAGAAAAGTGTTCATAATCATACTCAGAAATAGAATTAGCATTCATTTTATATCCTTTAAATCTTTTATCTTTTCACACTTAAAACAGTATAAATAAAATTTTATATACGGACTTTTTAGCATTAAGTAATTCTCCACAATGTAGATACTATTCATAAGTCTGACTTCAAATGAGCACTCATTATGTTAAGTGGACATACCATAATTTACATAACCATCCCCTTAATTTGGGACATTAAAGTTGTTTCTTCATTTTTACTATTAAAAAATTTTCTGAGAATATTTTATGCCTAAAGCTCTTTCCATTTAATACATTTTTTTTCTTTACTAGATCGAGTAAATGGTCAAAATGTATGCATGTTTTTAAAGCTTTTGATATATTTTATTAAAATTGCTTTTCAGAAATGGTTGGCCCAGATTTTACTCCTATGTATGGAATTAGCAGTGAATGAGAATGACCATTCTCCTATCACCACTTTTTTTTTTAAACTTTGTCAGCTTAACATATATCTAAATTTAAACTTAATGAAAGAGATACAGTTGAGTAATAGAAAAATGCCCTTTTTCTGTTAAAGTTTCTCTACAAATGTTAGTTTCTCACAATTCACAGATAGTATATCCCTTATTGTAGATTGTGGACTGTACATTTTCAAACAGTGATGGTTTATTTGTTTTATCAGACTCCTGAAAGATGTTTTAGTTATTTTATTAACTGAAACACATTTAGGTGTATAGCTGTAAGTTTACTGTGTAGTATGAAATAATTCTAATAGGTTAATTACATGTATTTTGGTAAGCATTTAATAGTTGAACTAAATCATTTATTACCCAACTATCACTCACATTTTTGTTTGATAATGAAATAATGCCTTTTATGTTTCCCTTTAAAAATGTTTTTAATCAAAAAGAAATTATTTACTGTTTAATGTACAGAATATAAGTATAATTAACCTAAGTCATACAGTAAAACACTGGGTCATGAAACCATTTTACATTTGTTCAGATACATATTTTTAAGTAAGTTTTAATTTACAATACAATTGTTAAATGACTTATTAGATTAGAATGCAGTAAAGATGACCTGATCCAAATAGTTGTCACCATAAAAAGCGTAATTACTTTATGACCATTCCTATCCTACGACTAACACCACAGTTTGTGATTATTTATAGTTTTTAATCTCTTTGAGTATCTCAGCTGACCCTGAGATTTTTAATACAAATATTGTACCCAGTTTATAATAAAAAGGAATTGTGATTTAGAAAAGTCAGCTGCTTAAATTTTATACCCTAGATGGATAAGACAGGGTTTCAACCTAGGCCCTTTCTCCAAACCTTTTTGTTGTTCTTGTTTTCTTCTGTTCAAGTTGTTTATGATTTTTGACAGTTACTTGGGTCATTTATTTTGAAAACTCTATGGAACAAATACATTTCCTGAATTTTTTTTTATTATTCTCAACTTTTATCATGCATTTTGAAAGAATGTTTGCTGGATACCATTATCTAGCCAACTCCTTTGGAGTAACTGAGCATTGTCATAACACAGGGGACAACTATTAGGAAAACTATATAAAAATAGCAATTAACTGGGTTTGACACAGTTAGTTTTCAGTAGACAGTAGATCCTCAGAAACATTTTTAAAGTTTAATTGACTACTTCCTGATAAAATAGCAGCTTTTAGTTTTCAGAGCATTTTCATATATATTATCTCCCTAAATCCTTACAATACTCCATGTAATAAAACTGTATAGGAATTGTAATTATTTAATAATTGAAAAACTGAGTTCCAGAGAAATAAAATGTCACAGAACTACTTTGTTTCAGAGCAAGGGCCATTATGTGCATTTATAAATTTATAATATCTTGCCATTTAATGAGTTTTATTGTTTAATTTTAAAATAAGCCAAATTTTAATGTTTTTTATTTTTATAAAATAGATTGTAAAGGTTTCTCCTTTTAAAAATATTAGCCCTTTATGATTACTATAAATATTTTATGAGGCAGTAAAAGTATTACTGTCATTTTACTTGGTTGTCACTGTTTCTTCCCAGATAACTGTATACTAATGGGAAAAATAATGGCAAGTAGTTATCTCGTTTCTTAAAAGAAAAGAAACCTTCTCAGGACTTTATGTTTTCTAATGTGCTAAGTTTCACTTATTCAGTATTTATTTCACAGAAATATTGTTTATGAAATTTCAAAGCATTTCATTCGTGACTGTCATTGATTGACATATCTCCTTCCCTAAGTCTTGTATATGATTTTAATCCTTCTAAGTAATCCATAAATTCAGGCTAATTAATTCATTCCCTTACTGAACAAGATCATAGACTACTATCTTCCTTCTTTGATCCCTCGTATCATACAGTACAGTCCTTGGTACTGTGTACAAAACAGTTTTTACAGAAAATTTTCAAAGTAACAATTTTACTGATTTGCATTTTCTTCCTCATAATTTCTTCACTTTCTGTGTACATATTACTTTTAGTTAACAGCTTTACTATAATCAGATATATCTCTCACATGGCATGGTTAGCCTTCTGATTCATCCTATATTGTTTTCTGTAAGATGGTCCATTTTAATCATAAAGTTGAGTGTTTTTTTTTTAATTCATATTCTTTTATTTTGACATGGCTTCATAATGTACATTTGATTTTGGGGAACTGCTATACAGAGTGATGGTGCTACGTATTGACCAACTTGCTGAATTCTTGCTAATGAAGGTATTTTATTTTGTTGTTGTTTTCATATTCTGGCAACTAATGAGTTGGGGATTGTTCCCATTAGGCAGCTGAAGAAGATACTTCCAGTTCTCTAGTGAAAGATCATCTTTTCCATCAAGATACCGTGGTTACCAGTGAGCCTTACAGAAGCTCAAGACCTTCTCCCTTTGAAGGTCTGAATGCCAGAAGTGTCTACCTGCGAAGCCAAGCAAATCAGGTGAGAAAATAATCTTATCCAGCATCAGGGTCTTTTCCAATAAATCTGACTAGAAACCTGATTAGAAGCTTACCACTTTTGTGGATCTTGTTAAAAGAACTCGTTTTTGGTTTCATCAATATTCTCCGTTAATTTCCTGCTTTCAATTTCATTGATTTCTACACTAATTCTTATTGTTTCTTTTCTTTACCTTGCTTTGATTGAATCTTCTATTTCTCATTTCCCAAGGTGCAGTTCAGTTCAGTCCAGTCTCTCAGTCGTGTCTGACTCTTTGTGACCCCATGGACTATAGCATCCAGGCTTCCCTCTCCATCACCAACTCCTGGAGCTTATTCAAACTAATATCCATCGAGTTGGTGATGCCATCTAACTATTTCATCCTCTATTGTCCCCTTCTCCTCCCGCCTTCAATCTTTCCCAGCACCAGGGTCGTTTCCAATGAGTAAGTTCTTTGCATCAGGTAGCCAAAGTATTGAAGTTTCAGCTTCAGCATCAGTCCTTCCAGTGAATATTCAGGACTGATTTCCTTTAGGATGGACTGGTTGGATTTCCTTATAGTCCAAGGGGCTCTGGAGAGTCTTCTCCACCACCACAGTTCAAAAGCATTAATTCTCTGGTGCTCAGCTTTCTCTATAGTCCAACTGTCAATCCGTACATGACTACTGAAAAAACCATAGCTTTGACTAGATGGACCTTTGTTGGCAAAGTAATGTCTCTGCTTTTTGTTATGCTGTCTAGGTTGGTCATAAGCTTTTCTTCCAGGGAGCAAGCATCTTTTAATTTCATGGCTGCAGTCACCATCTGCAGTGATTCTGGAGCCCAGAAAAATTGTCTGTCACTGTTTCCCCATCTATTTGCCATGAAGTGATGGGACCAGATGCCATGATCTTAGTTTTCTCAATGTTGAGTTTTAAGTTAACGTTTTCACTCACTCACTTTCATCAAGAAACTCTTTACTTTGCTTTCTGCGATAAGGATGGTGTCATCTGCATATCTGAGATTATTGATATTTCTCCTAGCAATCTTGATTCCAGTTTGTGCTTCATCCAGCCGAGCATTTCTCATGATGTACTCTGCATATAAGTTAAATAAGTAGGGTGACAATATACAGCCTTGATGTACTCCTTTCCCAATTTGGAACCAGTTTGGTGTTCCATGTCCAGTTCTAACTGTTGCTTCTTGACCTGCATACAGATTTCTCAGAAGACAGGTCAGGTGGTCTGGTATTCCCATCTCTTGAAGAATTTTCCACAGTTTGTTGTGTTCCACACAGTCAAAGGCTTTAACATAGTGAACAAAGCAGAAGTAGATGTTTTTCTGGAACTCTCTTGCTTTTTTGATGATCCAGCAGATGTTGGCAGTTTGATCTCTGGTTCCTCTGCCTTTTCCGAATCCAGCTTAAATATCTGGAAGTTCATGGTTCATGTACCATTGAAGCCTGGCTTAGAGAATTTTGAGCATTACTTTGCTAGTGTGTGAGATGAATGTGATTGTGTGGTAGTTTGAACAATTAAGGTAGAAACTTTGATTATTAATTTTAGATCTTCTTTGCTAAAAATATATTCAATGCTATAAATTTCCTTCTGTGCACTACTATCATTGTATCCCACAACATTTGATAAGTTGTGTTTCATTTCTTTTTAGTTCAAAATACTTTTGATTTCTCTTGAGATTTCTTCTTTGACCCTTGTGTTTAGAACTGTGTTGTTTAACTGCTACTCATTTGGGGATTTTCCAGGTATCCTCTTGTTGAATTCTAGTTTAATTCCTCTGTGGTCTGAGAACACACACTGTATGATTTCTACTCTTTTAAGTTTTTTAAGGTCTGTTTTATGTCCCAGACTGGTCTGTCTTGGTTAATGTTTCATGTAAGCTTGAGAAAATACGTATTCTGCTCTTGTTAGATGAAGTTTTCTTTAGATGTCATTGTATCCACTTGTTTGAAAGTGTTGTTTAGTTCAACTCTTTGCTTACTGATTTTCTGCTTGCTGAGTCTGTCCATTTCTGGGAGAGGGATATTGAAGTTTCCAGCTATGGTAAGTGGTATATCCATTTCCTCGCAGTTTTACCAGTTGTTGCCTCATGTAACTTGATGTTGTGTTGTTAAGCACGTACACATTAAAGATTGTTATGTCTTCTTGGGGAATTTAACCCCTGTATTATATAATGCACCCCCCCCTTTTTTTTTTAATAATGCCCTTCTTTATCACTGGTAATTTTCCTTGCTTTGAAGCTCCCCCTGTCTGTACTTGTATTTTCTTTTCACAAGTGGTAGCATGGTATATTCGGAGAAGGCAGTGGCAGCCCACTCCAGTACTCTTGCCTGGAAAATCCCATGGACGGAGAAGCCTGGTAGGTGGCAGTCCATGGGGTCGCTAAGAGTCGGACATGACTGAGCGACTTCACTTTCACTTTTCACTTTCATGCATTGGAGAAGGAAATGGCAACCCACTCCAGTGTTCTTGCCTGGAGAATCCCAGGGATGGGGAAGCCTACTGGGCTGCTGTCTATGGGGTCGCATAGAGTTGGACACGACTGAAGCAACTTGGCAGCAGCAGCAGCATGGTATAGTATACTTCATTCATTTACTTTTCCTTTAACAACACTAAACTGCTTTACAGATAGTGGGTGAACTCTATATTAGCAGTAATCCTTATTCCTCCTTCTATCTCTTCGATCATTGCTGTCACCATTTCACTTTATATACGTATACCTGTATATGTATAGGTATGTAAATATATGCTGATTTTTGAGCAAACCTCTCTCTTAGCTCAATTAAGAATAAGAAAATTAAAAGTTTATATTATTTTCGCATGTTTCTCCTAAAATGCTCTTCCATTGTCATATAGATCCAAGTTTCTGACCTATGTTATTTTCCTTCTCTCTAAGGAAACCTCTGTTAACATTTCTTATAAGGCAGGTCTGCCAGCAAGAAATTTCCTCAAATTTTTGTTGCCTAAGTCTTTCTCTCTCACTTTTTAAAAACTGATCTTTTTTTCATTTAAGGTGTTTTTACATAATAGCTTATACCTCTTAATCCCCTTCCCACATGTTTCCCACCCCTTCCCTGTCCCCACTGATAGCCACTCATTTGTTTTCTGTATCTGTGAGTCTGTTTATTTTCTGTTATATGCAATATTGTGTTAAATTTTTTAGATTCCACATATAAGTGATGTCATATAGTATTTGTTTTTCTCTGCCTGACTTATTTTACTTAGTGAAATAACCCTCCAAGTTTATCTATATTGGTGCACATGTCAAATTTTTATTCTTTTTTTCATGACTGAGTAGTATTCCTGTGTGTGTGTGTGTGTGCGCGCGTGCACACACCACATCTTATCCATTTGTCTGTTGATGGACACTTAAGTTGTTTTCATATCTTGGCAATTGTAAATAATGCTGCTATGACCATTCCCTCGTGGCTCAGCTTGTAAAGAATCCGCCTCCAATGAGGGAGACCTGGGTGCAGTCCCTGGGCCGGGAAGATCCCTTGGAGAAGGGAAGGGCTACCCACTCCAGTGTTCTGGCCTCAGAATTCCATGGACTGTGTAGTCCATGAGATTTCAAAGAGTTGGACACAACTGAGCAACTTTAACTTTCACATGAATATTGGGGTGTGTCTATCTTTTTGAGTTAGTGGTTTTGTTTCTTTCAGATATTTACTCAGAAGTGGAATTGTTGGATCATATGGTGGCTCTATTTTTAGTTATTTGAGAAACCTTCATACTCTTTTCCACAGTGGTTGCACCAATACATTGCCACCAGTTTCCTTCACTTTTGAAGGATAATTTTATAGGATACAGAATTCTAGGTTGGAAGATTTTTTCTCTTTACCACTTTAACTATTTCACTTTACTCTTCTTATTTACATGGTTTCTGCAAAGAAGTCCAATGTAATTATTCTTTAAAAGCAAATTATTTTTCCTCTGGCATCTTTCAGAATTTTTTTATCTTTTATTTTTTTTATAGTTTGAAAATTATATGCTTAGATGCTTTTCTTTTCTTTGTCATTTTCCTGCTTGATATTTCCTGAGCTTCTTGGATCTGTGACTTGACATCTGACATTAGTTTGGGTAAATTCTTAGTCATTATTATTTCATATATTTCTTTGTTATTTTCATTTTTTTCTTCTTCTGATCATTCTATCTTGTGTATATGTACAAAATTACACATTTTATAGTTCTTCCACCATTCTTAAATATTCTGTTCTTTTTTTCCCCACTTTTTGTTCTCTTTCCTTTCAATTTGGAAATTGCTATATTCACATACTCAGAGGTTTTTTACTCAGTCATGTCCAGTCTACTAGGCTCATCAAAGGTATTCTTCATTCTCTTAGTGCTTTTGATCTCTAGCTTTGGGGCAGGGCGGGTGGTCGTATTCTTTATTAGGATTTCTGTCTCTCTGTTTGCATTGCTCATTTGTTTTTGCATTCTATCTTGCTTTATATATTAGAGTGCTTAGCATATTGATCATAGTTGTTTTATTTTATTTTATTTTATTTTATTTTAGATTTTTGTCTTTTTATTTATTTTTTATTTTTTATTTTTATTTTATTTTATTTTTTTCATTTTCCATTTATTTTTATTAGTTGGAGGCTAATTACTTTACATCATTACAGTAGTTTTTGTCATACATTGAAATGAATTAGCCATGGATTTACATGTATTCCCCATCCCGGTCCCCCCTCCCACCTCCCTCTCCACCCGATCCCTCTGGGTCTTCCCAGTGCACCAGGCCCGAGCACTTGTCTCATGCACCCAACCTGGGCTGGTGATCTGTTTCACCCTAGATAATATACATGTTTCAAAAGAACAGCATAGTTGTTTTAAATTCCTAGTCTCCTGTTTCCAATATCCCTGTCATATCTGGTTCTGATGCTTGTTGTGACATTTCAGAAAATATATTTGCCTTTTGGTTTGTTTTTTAATACTTTTTTGATTGCTAGACATAATGTGCTGGGTAAAGGAACTGCTGTAAATAAGCCTTTAGTGATACAGTGGTAAAGTGTGTGAGAAAAGAAAGCATTCTATGTTTGTGATTAGGTCTCAGTCTTTAAGTCTAAGGCTTTCCCTCTGGATTGTGCATTTCAATTATATATATATATTTTTCCCCCTTTAGGTGGATCATGTGGTTTGAAATGACGAGGGTTGGGTATATGGCCCCTCCTGACTCTGATGATACCATAGTAGGTCAAGCTGTGGTTCATTGTGTTTCCTGAGGACAAGCCTTGTCTCAGAGAGTGCTCCAGCACACCTCATAATGGTTCTTCCCCCCTCCGTGCTGGGAGCATGCAGGGATTTTTCTGGTATTTACTGTGGGAACTTCGTTGAGCTGTTAGAGGTAGCCTGACAGAAGCTTGGGGACGTCCCTAGGAGTGTTAAACTCCCAGTTGTCTATCCTGAGCCTCCAGCAGTTTGTCAATTACAGTTGAGATTCCCTCCCCCGACCCTGACACTGGTTTCCATGGTGATCTCTACTCTTGAGTCTCTGCAGTCTTAGGGGTGGGGTTTGTCCTGTCTTCCTCTCTCATGGATCTAAGAAGAGTTGTTGATGTTTTTTGTTGTTATTCTGCTTTTTTTTTTTACTTGTAACTGCAGCCGAATGGAAACTTCAAGCTCCTTACACGCTGAAACTGAAACCAGAAGTGAAGTGTGTGCTACTTTTAAATTTCATTTTAAATGTGTTGAGAAAGATTTGAGTTTAAAAAAAACAGGATGACTCAAATAATGCTTTTTATTAAAACCATTTTGAAAAACCTTACTACTAATAGATTATGGAGTTTTGAAATACACATATATAGTTTCATTAAAAACAAAATAAGAAATGTGTTCTTTTGTCACTTAACTAGGAATTGTTTGTATTTTAGATAATGTTCAGTCATCCAGGCCTAGACATTCAGGACAGAAGTATAGAATATGGACAGCGGCAAATGCCCAAGGAATGTGGAGGCCTGAAGTCCCAAAATAAGGTAAGAAATCTTAGTTTTATCCTCTGATTTGGCATGTAACTAATTAACATATAAGTGAAATTTCCAGTCTTTCTAATTCTCCATGTAGTTGAATTGTACTAGAATTATTTTTTAGTGTTATAAATTTACTTATTTTTTATATATACTTCTAAACCTCATTACTTAAATTTCCTCCAGATTTCTGGTTTGAGTCTGGGAGATTGTCACAGTATGTTTATCACCAATAGGAATTGTTGTAACTTTCTGCATCCATCACTCCATCTTTAGTCCACACATGGAATTTTTTTAGCCACAATTCCAAATATCTGGACAATGAAAGTTTGGAAGCCTGGTCTAAATCATAGGCTTACTTACAAACTAGTCACTGTGTCTTGTCACACTAGTCACTTGTATGGATGAAGGGAACGGTCATTTTGATTTATGCCCGGAAGATGTACTTTCCCCCCCAGCCTGAAACAGCCTACCAGAAAGGTGGGAGAGTATGGTGTGCTTTTCAGTCATTTTCAGAGACTTGTATAGCCAAACCATGAATACATATACTTTGTGTTAGTTTTTTAGGGCTGTCATAACAAAATAACACAGACAGAGGGCCTTGAGCAACAAAAATATATTTGCTCACAGTTCTAGAAACTGGAAGTCCAAGATCAAGGTGTGGATACATTTGGGTTCTTTCATGGCCTTTCTCCTTGGCTCGTCAATGGTCACCTTCTGATTGTGTTCCTTTTTTTCTCTTTAACACACATTTCTGGTGTCTCGCTCTCTGTGTGTCCAAATATCCTTTTCTTATAAGGACACCAGTCAAACTGGATTAAGGCCTGCCCCAAGGGCCTTAGTTTAATCACTTTTTTAAAGGCTCTATTTCCAAATGTAGTCACATTCTGAGATACTGGGGGTTGGGGCCTCAACATATGAAATTGGAAGAACACAATTCAGCTCATAGTGTTCTACCCTCTGGTCCCTCTTCTCACATGCAAAATATATTCACTTCATCATAACATTCTGAAAGACTTAAGCCATTCTGGTACCATCTCTAGGTCCAGTGTGTGCATACTAAGTCACTTCAGTCTTGTCCAACCCTATGGACTAGAGCCTACCAGTCTTCTCTGTCCATGGAATTCTCCAGGCAAGAATACTGGAGTGGGTTGCCATGCCCTATTCCAGCGATTCTTCCAACCCAGAGATTGAACCCACATCTTATGTCTTCTGCATTGGCAGGTGGGTTCTTTATCAGTAGCACCACCAAGATCTCATCTAAATACCATCTAAGTCAAGTGTGAGTGAGACTCAGTTTGATTCATCCTGAGGCAAAATTCCCCTGGGCCCTTGAGGGAAGTGGCCCTACTCCCTTGGTGATAGTGTCATTCCTGAGAATTTTCCAGGGCTTCAAGTTCTGGTTCTATTTTGTTTTTAAAGTTACACTTCAGTCTGTCCCTTTCCTCTCATATTTTACTATAAACAGCAAAGAGGAACCAGGCTGTATCCTTAGCACTTTTCTTAGAAATTTCTGCTAAATACCCAAGTCCATCACTCACAAATTCTGCCTTCCATGAAACACTAGAATACAACTCACCTGCATTCTTTGCCAGTTTATAACAAGGGTCATCTATCCACCAGCGTCCAACAGTGTATTCATCGTTTCCATCCAGGATCCTCACCAGAAATGCCTTTAACATTTGTGTTTCTACCAAGCTTCTCTTCACGATTACCTAGGCTTTTTATAACACACACCTCAAAACTCATTCAGCCTCTACCCATTATCCAGTTCCAAAGGCATTGCCACACTTCTATTAGCACAGCATCCCACTCCTTGCTACTGAAATCTGTATGAGTCAGGGTACTCCAGAACCACAATATGTTTATATATAAAGAGAAAGACATTTGCTTTAAGGAATGGCTTATGTGATGTTGTTTAGTCTCTAAGTCATGTCCAACTCCTTTGCAATCCCATGGACCGTAGCCCACCAGGCCCTTCTGTCCAGGGGGTTTCCCGGGCAAGAATACTAGAGTGGGTTGCCGTTTCCTTCTCCAGGGGATCTTCCCAACCCATGGCTCAAACCCACTTCTCCTGCTTGGCAGGTGGGTTCTTTCCCACTGAGCCACCTGGGAAGCCCTCTCTATCTGGGAGGCCCTACTCATATGATGGCATGGGTACATATTCAAAATCTTCAGAGTAGGCTGTCATGCTTGAAACCCGAGCAAGAGCTGTAGTCTGTATCCAAAGGCAGTCTGCTGGCAGAATTCTTTCCTGCTCTTTCTTGGTCAGTCTTTGTATTATTAAAGCCTTGAACTGGTTGGATGAGGGCCACCTATGTCATGGAGGATAATCTGCTATGCTTATATAGTCCACCCATTGAAATGTTAATCCTAGAAACATCTTCACTTAAACTTGCAAACGAATTGACCAAATATCTGGGCACTGTGGCCCAGGCAAGTAGGCAGTAAAATTAATCTTCACTGTTATTATTGCAATTTTCATTTCTTTCATTTTTAGGTCCCTTTGAAATCAATTCGACATGTCAGCTTTCAAGATGAGGATGAGATTGTCAGAATAAACCCTCGCGATATCTTAATACGTCGCTATGCAGACTATAGACATCCCGACATGTGGAAAAATGACCTGGAGAGAGATGATACTGACTCCAGTGTTCAGTTTTCTAAACCAGACAGTAAAAAATCAGACTATCTGTACTCTTGTGGGGATGAAACTAAGTTAAGTTCACTCAAAGACTCTGTGGTATTTAAGACACAGCCTTCCTCATTAAAATTTAAGAAGTCAAAACGAAGAAAAGAAGATGGTGAACGTTCTCGCTGCGTATACTGCCAGGAAAGGTTTAATCATGAAGAAAATGGCAGGGGAAAATGTCAGGATGCTCCAGACCCTATTAAGAGATGCATATATCAAGTTAGTTGCATGCTCTGTGCAGAGAGCATGTTGTATCATTGTATGTCAGACTCAGAGGGAGATTTCTCTGACCCCTGTTCATGTGACACTAGCGATGACAAGTTCTGCTTGCGATGGTTAGCCCTAGTAGCTTTGTCTTTCATTGTACCATGTATGTGCTGCTACGTCCCTTTGAGAATGTGCCATCGTTGTGGTGAGGCGTGTGGGTGCTGTGGTGGGAAACATAAAGCTGCTGGATGAAAGCATCCAGTGCCGAAATGAGCTTAAAATCTTCGTGTCCAGGAATTAGCTAACTTGGATTTGTGGAAGCTTTTGGCAAGCATTATGCAGTCTTGCCTGGTATCCTTGGGGCCACACGTGGAGGAAGCAGAACTCATCGGTTCTTGGCATTTCACAAATGCTCGCCATGCCCTTTTCCCTGGAGTGCATGGCATGTTTTGTTACAGGTTGTCAAGAATATTTGCAAAAGGAAACCATTTCTGGTCATTGGCAATATAAAGTGAACATAAAATATGATCCAACTAAAAGGGATTAAATTTTTTTGGCATTTTTGTATATTTATGCATTAGGTGATGGGACCTTTAAAGGTTTGAATTCATTAAGATATAAACTAAAAGTGCACTAGGGGACAGTTGGATTTCAATCTAAGAAAAGTTAACACTTGGGAATTGTAAGAAGTAAAACAAGTGCAACTAAATCATTTATTAGTTGTTTTTTGAAAGCAGTTTTATGTATAAATAACAAATGTTTATATTTAACTAAATAAAAGGTACGAATTATTACATATAAAGCTTTTCTTCCCCTTCCTAGTTCTGAAGTAGATGTACATATATCTACAGTCACATTCCATATATTTTGAATATTTTACTCATCTAGTTAATAACGTTTTTATTCCATGTGAATGATTTTATATTTTCATTGTCATTTCCCTTTGGCTACAGTTTATATTGAGTTATATCTGTACATTCTGGTAATCTAAAATCCTTATAAAATATTCTAATAGCCTTGAGTGACCAACTTTTTTTTTTTTAAGCACAGATGTAATTGTCTAATGTTATGATGGGAACATAACACTTATTTTTATATAAAAAGAGACTGAGTAAACATTATAGAAAAAGTGAGGTTTTGGGTTGTTTTGTTTTGTTTGTGGTATTCAACCAGCAAGTTGTTTTCTTTCAGAATTTCCTCCTTTCAAAAAAGTATATTGCATTTACAAATGTTTTACAAGGTGAAAAGTGCAACTGGATAGTTAAGAGTCAAACAGTTTCCTCCTGAGATTTCCACTTATCATTCTGCTAATCCAGAATATGTTCAGCTGTGTTAATAATATTTTAGCTTAATCCTCAGTGCTTATTATCACATAACAATAATAACTTTTCTCATTTTTATTTTATTTAAACTGACCAGAAGCAAAATTATGCTAAAGAGTGTTTTAAACTACCCCAGAAAACTATTTAATCCAATATCCTGAATGAAATATCTTGTATGTTTAAATTTATTTTTTCTTGCAGAGCATTGTCCTACTGGATGTTTTATTTGCAAAGTAGTTGCATAAATGTTCCAGCAAGCTGTTTGAAGTACTTTGGGGTCAAATTGTCTTTTTTTTTTGAAGTGTTACATTGAAACTCGGTTAACCAAGTAAGGGGTTCCTAAAGAACATTCCCTTAAAGGGATAAAGTTGAGAAGTGTGCCTTTTTTTTAATGGCTTGAAGTTTCAGAAATGATCAAAATTAAAATCACACTACTGTTTGAAGCTCATTTTCTATGCAGGTTTTAAAATGTCATTTACATAATCATCTTTTTACATATCACACTTAAAAGCTTGTGTTAGCTTTTTTCTTTTGCCCCAGATCAAACTGAACAATGTACATAACACTATCTGTCTGTAAAATACTTTTTTTTAAGAAAGCATTTATATTTATATGACAGCTTGAACTGACAACATTGTGTATATAGATCATCTTGAAGTATTATTTCACATTGAAAAGAAGAAAAATATATTGATAACTATAGATGTTATGAAGAAGAGGTTATTTCTAGTTTTGTACTAAAAATCAATTGGTTGAACTAAGTCCAAAACATGACACTGTAGCAGCAGTTTTAAGTCTTATTTTTACTGTTTATATATTTGGATGCTGCTACACCAGATGATCTTCATCCCTGAAGTTTTCAGCTAAACTTGCTTTCCTAGAATAGACTGTTAACTTTCAAAATTACTTTTTATTGATAAAATGGAAATACTGATTTTCCTTGTGACTGAATTTTCATATTTGTAAGTGCTGAGGTTATAATTCAGGTTTGAGCAGGTGTGAATAACTGAAGAAAATAACTTGCTGGCTACATAGGAAAATGCTGTGGAAATGAACTGTGTATATACTTCTGGGAAGAACAAATTTAATCATTTCTTCTGTTGAGCACTAATCAGTATAGTGCAACTCCTGGTTCTGTACTGTATTTTATATGCAACATATATGCTTTAATATTTTAATGTTTGTGCATTAATATTTTCAGTGTGTTTAACCACTTTGCTGCTAAGATCTTTCCGTCCCATACCCAATTTTTCCTTTACAATTTTTAAACAAGTTTCTTCATTAAAAACTATGGTGATGAAATGGTTTTCATTTTACCTTGAATCTTTATAGTTTAACACACCAAGGTTCCAAAGCAGTCTACAAGGCTAACTCATAATGTTACCTGAATCCCTTATGTGGAAATTTTCTCATCAGTAAATTAGAATTATTATGTGAAAACAAATGAATAGGTTAAATTTCTCATTCTTAAACATGTGTATAGATATGTTTGGGAGCATTTTCTCAGTCTGCATACAGATTTGACACTGCCAATTGGCTTGTCCTCTAAAGTCTTTCTTTTCAGTTTTAATCTGATAGTAGAAGCAAATGGCTAAGCAAAACTGTTTAAGTAATAGTAAATACTAAAAGTGAAAACATGAAGGCTTTGATCTGATGGCTTATTCAGAATTAATAATTCTTAAATGATTTTCCTCTGACTTGACAGGGGAATCACTTGATTTCTGAAGAAATACGAGGTATGTAACTTCAGCACCACCTACTGGATGATTTATAGACCATACGTGAGGTGGCAGTTGGGATCTGACAGGATTCATCATTATTGCCAGTAAAGGGCTATTTAAGGGGCAGCCACTTCCAAATGGAGAAAGTAGGAATAAGAAATATCTCAAAAGAACTGTAAAACAAGTCTTTTCCCTAATGTGTCTTATTGGTCCTGAAAGATTTTAAGCACTTTTTTTCTTACGTATCCTGTTTTAAATATTTACCAATATTTGGAACTGGCAATCAAACTTAATGGATGTGCCGAAGCATTTATAGAACCAATTCTTTTAACTTGTAAAAGCCATTGCTAAAATGGTATTCTTTTCCTCCCATTACCAGTCAGGGAGAACTTTTTAGAAAAAATAAATGTCACTGTATTTCATCATGACAACTTCAGAGAGTGTGTGTGTCTCTGGGATGATAATTGGGCAAGGGTTAGAATTTAAAGGGGAAAACTTAAAACTACCTATTTTCATTGGTTACTCAGCAGTGCCTAAAATGAACTTTTAAAGTAATACAAATGCACTTTCAATTCATATGTATAGTGCCACCTGATATCTTGGGTAAGTCTTGCTTTTTCTTTTTCTCTCCCCAGCCCTTCTTAAGTGAACACCACAGAGATGATTCTTACTATCTATATGTCTCCAAAATGCAGGAAACATGTACTTCCCTCCAGATTCAGAGAAGCTTAAGGATGTTTGTTTTATGGAAATTTACTTTAGGTTTTGTGATACACTTTGGAATATGTGTTTTAAGATTGGGTTTTTTAGTTTAGCCCAAAGAGACATTAAATAAATATAACATTTTACTACATAAAATTTTGAAAGCTTGTTACCTGGAAAGCATAAATTCTTAACTAAATATTCTCATTCTTGATTTCCAGGATCACATATCTAAGTATATGGGGAAGCACTAGAAACTTGCATCATTGTTGCACTAAAAAAAAAAAAGATTGGTCTATATGCCGCAATAATAGCACCATAAGGTGTTTTTCAGTGAGTCAAAACATCTAAAAAGAAATCACAACCTGAGGTAATATATATAAGCCAAAAAAAAAATTTTTTTTTTAAAGGGCTCTAAGGTATTAAGGTACTGTTTGCCTAGCAGCCAGGTGGTTATAAAACTTTCATATGCTTTGATACACTGATGTTAGCCATTGTTCCTGAAAGCTCCTTAAATTGCATAAGTTGCTAGTTTTGAGATTTTTCAAGAATAATCTAGTTGAAAAACCTTTGTATTAAAATACACATAGATTTTTGTGAACATTGCCAGTATGTAGTGTCATTTGCTTTCTATTTTTTACCTCAAAAGTGCCTCACTTGTATATTATTTCCATTAAAAGCTTGACTGCATTCTTTCTAATAAGCAATGAAAAGTTGTTTAACTCATGCCATAATGTATCTCCTTAGATATAGTTGACTAGCTTGACAGTTTTGGATATATAATGTAAATATGCATATATAAGTTTGTAACTGTTTTTGTTACATCATACCCATGTAATTGGACATATCAGATGATATCATAAGAATTTGTTTTAATTACCTGATTAAACCTATCATGAAATATAAAAGGACTTTTTCTTACTCTTCTAGAGGTTAACAAACTATGAGATAATAATTCTTAAAGGAGAAAGCACTAATAGAAATGGAAGTTTTTGATCACAATTTTAAGGTGTGTTTTAACTGAAAGTTCATGTGTAGTTCATTTTAATGACTTATTTATTCACTCATGATTGTCTCCAGATTTATTTTGTAGTTTGTTACCTGATACATTATTTGATTTTGGAACATGTTACAACTAAGTCTGGATTAACTTCATTAAATGATAAGTGGGAAATTTTTAGCCCACAACTATTACTCTTTTACACACAGAGACACACACACATATATCATAATAGCAGCATTTCACTTAGTACTATAAGCAAGAATAAATGAAAAATTATTAGGACAGTGTTCAAAAAAATCATAATGTATTTAAACACCAGAATAACTTTTGAATTGCTTTATTACATTTATATTTATTTGAAAAATCAAGAATTAACTTTATCATGAATTACGAAATACAGTCTTGTGTTTATTTACAGGTTTTCAGATTTACTTTATATTCTTCACATCAAATTAATACCCACAAGTAAGTAGAATAGTTTTTACACAAGAGGAATTGAAACTAGGGTTTCTGCTTGACTGTCAATATAGTTGTCAGGCGCACAGTGGTTCTTAAAGAAAAATCAGCACTAATAATATAAAAGCAGGAGTCAACTCAAAATTTAACTACTCTTAATATTTGCAGTTTTAGAGGGATCCTTAAAATAATGACAAAATTATTCATAATAAAAGTCTAACAAAATCATAGTTGAAATGGTGTTTTCTTTTGTCTAGCAGTCTTAATTCTTGCTACATAATGTTTTTAATAGATCACTTTTAGTTCTCAAATAACCCTGTAATGTAAGTATTATCCTCATTTTACTAAAGAGATTTAAGCTTCAAGAGGTTAAAAAATGTACACAAGCTCAAATTAGAGGTACCAGGTTTGAACTGTCTTATTCCAAATTCCGTGCTTTTAGTCACAGTGCAATTTTTTGTTTTGTTAAAGAGTCACAGGTGTACTTCATAAATAATCATTCTTCTGTTAAAAAGAAATTTTATTTAAGCTGAACAATATGATTATTTGCCTTAAAAGACGAAAACCTGTCTTTAAACCAGAGTTGCATTTAGTATCAGGGCTACTTCTTACATGGGGTGAAGAGGTTATGTCCTGTCTTCCCTCAAACTTATTTCTTACCTGGAACTGATACAATAACCAAGCAGCTGCATACACTTTGGAATGAAAGTAAGATAGGAAGAATTCCATTTCCTATAACAGGAATAATGTCTCTAACTTCTCCAAATCTATGAAGGGAAGATTTCATGGAGAAGAAATTTCAATAGTGTATTATAATTCTTCTTGAAATTCTTACCCAGAATGACCAACAAGCTTAAATGTGTGTCTTTCATCAGAGGAATCCATGGTGTTGCACTCTCAAAATTTAAGAGAAAACAAGGTTGTATGAATGTGAAAGCTCCCAGCTAGTTAAGTTCTTAACTAAAGTTCTTGTTAAGTTATCAAAGTAAAATATACAGATTGCCTGAAACCCCAAAGTTCTTAGAAACAAATAGGGGTCCAAATCAAATTATTTAAGATTACTGAAAAAACTGAGTTCACTGCCATTTTAGGGCTGGAAGACCCCTAGAAATTAGTACAGTACTCTTATTTTACAAATGTAGGAGGAACAGGTCCAAAGAGGTTACGATGTTAGTACAAGGTCAACTTCTGTAGTAACAGCCTGCACAAAACTTACACGTTGAACTTCCAACTGTGTGTCTTGCAAGCACCTTAAATTCGGTAAACCCAAAACTTACCCCATTCCTTAAACCATTTTTCTCTCTTCTGCCTTACTGGATGGTGATACCACTGTACATTCAGGAATCTAAGCCAGCAACCTGGTCATTGTCTTTAGTCTCTCATTTTCCTTTCTGGTTGACCATCCTCTCGGTTTTCTGCAGCTCCATGTCCTGAGGGTCCTTCAGATCTGCTCATGTGTCTCTATCCTTTGCTGCCACTGTCCTAGTAGAAGTCAGTTGACACTACTGTTGCTGAGGCTTAGTCATTGAATCTCCTGAACATCTTGGTTTTTAACAAAAGATTGACTGTAATGTAAATATGATTAGAAGGTGAAAGTAGACTGCAACAAAATGGTGATAAGTTGAGATCTTCTGATTGAGATATCCCCAAATTTAGACAGTAGTTTGTGTAGGATTGAGGAATCAAATGATAGTGACTTGAAAGAATACTTAAGCACCTGGAACCAACTGGGGAACTAAGAGCAATTTGATCAAGTGCAAACATGATAAGCTTCAAATTGCATATTCCCCTTTCCTTAACACCCAATTCCCTTTTTTCAGTAATACATGCTTGTTTCTTGTGATGGTGGTTTTCTGAGAGCCTTGGTGAAAGAAAAGTCTGTTACTGGAAACCTTTGGAATCTTATTGCTGATAATATTATAAGTAAAACAGTAGCTTCATAATCAGGTGAGCCCATATTCTAAAAGTTTTCTTTACTTTTTACAACTCATTTTTACCCTAAAGCAGCATCAAAAATAGCCTTCATGGTACAGATTCTTTTTCTTTTGAATGTTTCATCTCCAGACCAGGCCAGTTGTTTCAATGATGTTGGTGAGGTGCCATTTCATGTAATCAGAGGCTATGTAAATTTTAAGTAGGAAAAGAATTATCTAGATTGTAGGAGAGCAAATGCAAAGGGTCTGAAGAGAAAGGAGTTTGGCTTATTGAAAGGACAGCAGGCTAGTTGGACTAGAGGTGGCAGAATGAGGAAACTCATGAAAATAGGTAAAGTCAGAGTACCAGACACCTGATCTTGGACCTTGGAAAGCATGGGAAGGAGTTCAGATTTTATTCTGAGAGTGATCAAAATCCACTGAAAAGTTTTTGAGCAGGGACATTTCATGATCTGGCTACTATGCGGCCTATTTTTTTTTTTTAATTAATAAAAGTTTTTGTTGCTTTATATCTACTATTCCTCTCTCTCCAAATGAGAGTTTTTATTGTAATTAGCCCATTTTTGCTTCAGAATTATATATTGGATGTGTTGAAGAGAGGGGCAGATCAACTGACTCTTAGATCTGTGGAGAAGAAACATGTCTCAAAGAAGAGAAATAAATACACAGGCCATTTGGAGATCCAGAACATTAAGCTGGATGCATCACTGGTATGGTACTTAAGGTTGCCTCACTTGAAAATGGATTGATTGTATTCTTGGTGTGGTTAGAAAGGATAAAAGGAATAACTGATGACCTGAACTATGTGCTTCTCTATATCTTCAAGCTCCCTCTGGGGGTAGGTTGAGGCCATAAGACTAATTCTAGCCAGATGATTTGAGGGGTCGAGGTGTGTTTCCTATTTGGGGAAGGCATTTAAGATCCAGTGTGCCTCCTTTGTCTCTTGCTCTGCTGAGGACTTTTTGAAGTCCATGGAAAACTGGTGTAACACAGTGAAGGAAGACCACCTGAACTTCTTCAGATTTTACTTGAGTAAGAAATAAACCTTTATGTTAAGGTGCTTTGGGGGCTTTATTTATCTCATTTTCTTTCAGCAACATATTTTAACATGATCTAAGTTGTAATCATTTTCCTGAATCATTTTAGAGCATTGATTCAATTTTGGCCAGTAAAAGCAATTAGAAAGTGAATCACTATTTGTACAATTTGTGTTAGTAGACCATTAATCTGTTCCCATCCTCACTAAATAAATCCTAAACCTTAAAGAGTATCTGTCTAAAGAAGCAGGACTTTGTTAGCTGTCTTAGGTTGTTTATGTGACTTTGTCTAACACTGAGTACAGGAAAGAGTAATGCAGGATATAAATCTGAAGATTTTTAAGTTTACCGCCGTATCCCCAGTGGCAATCCCTGGGGATGAATGAAATATAATCAGACTTTATCTTATGAAGGCTCATATGTCATGTCAGAAAGTTTAAACTTTATCCTAATGATTATAAAAATCCACGAATGGCAAGGGGGATGCCATGATCAGATTTACATTGTTGAGTGGTTATTTTATTAACCAATATTAAGGAGACTCCAGGATGAGCAAGACAAGACAATTTACCTGCTTTCAGGGAGCTTTTATTCTAGTTCAGGGAGAGAATGTTCAATAAACAACTAAATCAGAGAGTTGCAAGTTAACATACCTGGGTGGTCAGTGACATCTCAAGACAGCTTTTGAGATGAAATCCAAGTGTCAGTAGGCAACCAGTCATGTGAAAATTAGAGAAAAGTACATTCCAGGAAGAGGGAACAGTCTTCTGGTAGAGACTTTTGGTATTCCTATCTGACTTGTTTATTCTTGGCACACAGGAGGACACTCTTCTCCACCATCTTGCAGGTGGGTGGGGTTATGGACAAGTTCTGGAAAACAGACTGAGAGGAAGTGATATAAATAATTTTCAGACTGATAGAAGACCCTCCAGTACCCTCTTCCTCTGCCATAGCAAACATGGATAAAGCCGCATATTGAGATGATAGAACCTCGAGACTGAGGCAGCCTGAATTACTGAGTCCTTGCATGGACAAGTTATTTCGTGGACAAAAATGACCTAGCCCTCTGGATACTTTGTGTGACTTGGGGATTGTGTCTCACCGTGGCATAATCTAGCCGCATCCTGTCTAATGCAGGCCCTGAGCTGGGAACAAGCTTGATGGGGTTACAGGAAGAGCTAGAGGAACAGAACAGGGGCAGAGTGGGCATGGGGAGAGCACCAGAAGCCGGATCTCACACGGTTTGCAAAACCAAGGTAAGAGATTCTACTTTATTCTGAACATGAGAGGAGATGACTGAAGGGTTTTAAGTGGGAGGTGGGTTTTATAATTTACAGTTCTAAAAGATTGCACTGAGAACTACACAGGGAACTGATTGGGGAGGAGGAAGGCAAAACAAAGGAGGAAAGCCAATTGGAGACTCTCAGTCTTTGTGAGCTATTGTTTGGATCAGGGTGGTGGTAGTGAGGATGAAAAGAAGTGGACCAACTTTACGTAACGTTTTGCAGGAGACCAAAAGGACTTCCTAGTGGGTTAAACAGTGGGTGGGAGAAGGGAATCAGTAAAAAAGAGTAATTTGGGAACTTAAATCTGGAGAGGTGTTAATGTAGACAAGCCTGGGAAAAGGGCAAGTCTTGGAGGCCTGGGGAAGCTGTATCACATTTGCAGTGACTGTTAGACCTCCAAGTGGGGAAGTTGACTGGGGACTTAAATATATGAATATAGTTTTAAGGAAAAATCCTGTTTAGAGTGTAAAATTTGTGTAGAAATTATTTTGCCTTGACATTGTGGGGCTCATAGTAAATGAGCTTCATCTAATGAACACATGTTATACCCCAGAGTTGCAGGGCATAATTTTTTTTTTCAAACATGTTTAGAAAATTTCTAAAAGTTGACTATACATTGGGCCAGAAAACAGTTTTGGTCAAAGACAGATTTCTGATTTCAATGAAGTTAGGAAACAAAAAGATAATTAGAAAAAAAATGCATATATATAGAACATTAGAATCACGTTTCTAAATAGCATGTGGTTCAAAGTGGCTTAAAATAAAAATTTGAGATTCTTTAGACCAGGACAAAAATAAAAATAATAAAAATCAAAGCATGAAAGATGCAGCTAAAGTAGGACTTGGAGAGAAATTTATAGCTTTAAATTCTAATATTAGAAAAGAAGAAAGTCTTATGAACTACTAAAAAGCCAATATGTAAAGTTAGAAAAATAATAGTATAGTAAGGATGGAGAACACTTATAAAGGAAGAAAATAAGAGTTGACCTGAGATAAATAGACTGACAGGTATTTCTCCAGGAAAAATGAGTTTATTTGGAATCACCTGAGAATTGCATTTCAGGGTCTGAAACTGTGGTGGGCCATATGCATGTCCTACCTGGCAAGGGAAGGAGAACAATTTTATGGAGAGGAAAAAGATGTTGGGAGGGCTAGAGTCCATGGCTTTTCATTGGGCTGAGTCTTTGTCAGGAAAGAAGAGGGGTCATTCTTGTTGGTCTCTGCCAGCACTGTAAAGCATGAGAGCTCCCCATTCTGGTCTCCTGACTCTCTGTAGCTGGTTTATTAAATTTTTTACAGAATGTAAGGTTGAAATTTAATAAACAGAAAACATGCAATATAGAAGATCAACTAAGCCAAAAGTTGGCTCAATTGATAAACTTTTGGTAAAATTGGATCAAATAAACAAAGGACAAATAAGCATGATTAGTATTTTATTTCCAACAAAAATTTATTTCAAAAACAAAGCTGAAATAAAGACTTGTTCAGATATATGAAAGCTGAACGAATTCATTACTACCAGACCTACACTCTAATAAACGTAAAAAAGTCTTTCAGCCAGGATGGAAATGATGCCAGGTGGAAATCTGAATATAAACAAAGGAATGACGAGCTCCATGATCAAATGATCATGGAGCACATGATCAAATAAATTCTTTACTCATATTTAATTCTTTTATGAGAATATTGATGGTTTAACCAATAATAAAAGTAATACAGCATGTGGTATATAAAAGATATAGAAATAAAAAGTATGACAATAACCTAAAAGCCAGGGGGAGAGAAATGAATTTATAAGGCTCTTAGATTATATGTGAAATGTTATCACTTGAAGACAGACTGGTAAATATTTATACTACAAATTCTAAAGTAACCTCTGAAATAGCAAAACAGAGTTATGCAAAGATCTCTCCTGTCCTTCAGGGCGATAGCCTTGTATGGTATGTGTGTTTTCTCAGTCTCTTCAGTCTGTCCACTCTTTGAGACCCTAAGGGCTATAGCCTGTCGGGCTCCTCTGTCCATGGGATTCTCCAGGCAAGAATACTGGAGTGGGTTGCCATGTCCTCCTCCAGGGGATCAAACCTCGCATCTCCTGTGTCTAATGCACTGAAGGCGGTTTCTTTACCAACTGAGCCACTTGGGGAAGCCACAGCCTTACATTATTAGGCTGGAAACTGTAGTTCTCCAGACTGGGCCCCAGCACATAATCTGCAAAACAAAAACAGTCTTTAAGTTGTTTTCTTAAAGTTGCCAGCCTTCTGATCATTGGCTGTCAGCACCGCAAGCAAAGGGCTTTGAAACTATAGTTTCCTTAGGCAGGTCTTCTAGCTTCACTAATCTCAGTCTAAGGAAGGAAGTCAATAGAAAACTTCATGTTTGTAGTCCAGAGCAATCCTTTCAAGTACATATGGAATCTTCAGTGACAAAGTATAATTTCCACTGGGCAGATCTGACGTTAATTTAAATGTTGTTTACCCTTTAGCTCTATAGAGTACTCTTCATTTTGATTTGTATTTGCTAAATAAATGAATGTTTGGTTATGTGGAATCAGCAAATGAATCACAGAAAGGGGAGGGCCCCTGAAGCTCCTCACTACAACCCCCACATTCCCGCCTCACCGTGGTTAGAAATCTGTCCTCACAGAGCTCGTCATGTGATTGGGCTGCTTTTGCCTTGCTGCTTCTGCACTGTATCATGACACTGGGCTACTTTCGCTTTTCTGAAAATTTTTTTTTAATTGGAGTTTAGTTGCTTTACAGTATTGTGTTAATTTCTGCTATACAGCAAAGTGAATCAGCTCTATGTATACATAGATCCCCTCTTTTTTGTATTTCCTTTGCATTTAGGTCACCACAGAGTGCTCAGTAGAGTTCCCTGTGCTGTGCAGTCCGTTCTCATTAGTTACCTGTTTTCTACATAGTAGTGTTTACACGTCAGTCCTCATCTCCCAGTCCCTCCCACCTGTCTACCCCCTGGGCAGCCATGCATTTGTTTCATTCTCTATGTCTGTGTCTCTCTTTCTGCTTTACAAATAAGTTCACCTATACCATTTTTCTAGATTCCACATATATGTGTTAATAGATGATATTCATTTTTCTCTTTCTGATTTACTTAACTCTGTATGACAATCTCTAGATCAGATCCATCCACATCTCTGCATATGGCACAGATTTGTCCCTTTTTATGGCTGAGTAGTATTCCATTGTGTTTATGTACCACATATCTCTTCCTCTGTTGATGGACGTTTAGGTTGCTTCCATGTCCTGGCTATTGTAAGTGGTGCTGCAATGAACATTGGGGTACATGTGTCTTTTTTAATTATAGTTTTCTCTGGGCATATGCCCAGGAGGAGGATTTCTAGTTCATATGATCATTCTATTTTTAGTGTTTTAAGGAATCTCCATACTGTTCTCCATGGTGGCTATATCAATTTACATTCCCACCAGCAGTGTACAGTTTTTTGTCACTTTTAACCTGATCTCAATTCACAAAATTATCTGAACTCACTTCTAATACCTTGCTTATAAATCTTACTGTGCATTCTGCACAAACCTTTCATGTGCTAAATCTATCATTCCTCACCCCCCACAGTAACTAAAGGATACATTCATTACTTCATTACTTCAATTATTTACCCACTGTTAGGGTCCCTTCTCTGAAGAAATTCTGGACAGACATTTGAAAGACTAAAGAAGTGGAGAAAATGTAGTTAGACAACTTTTAGTCTCTTTTCAAAAGGCTTCAATTTACTGCCTCCTCTAGAGAAATTTACTTTCCTTCTCAGTCAATAAGATACAAATAATAATATTTTCAAATACTAACCCATATGGTTGAATATGTTGTTCTGTTTCTCTACTTGGTAAATTATTATGGTTCATAGAAATATTTTATGCCAGCTTTCTTTAAGAAAATTTTAAAAATGCCGTAATGCCACCTAATATTTAAAGAGGTTATGGTTTCACAAATAAAATTACTTTGTTTTTTGCATGAATGAATGGACAGAAAGGAACATGAAAAACATCTCCAATTTAAAGTGTTATATACCTTGTTCTCTACCCCTAACTTTGAGAATAGTGCCTGGGGGTGGAGGCTGAGGTGGGAGACAGGGCAACTGAAATTTAGAGTGGAGAAAAAAGTGAGAGAGAGTCTGGGCTCTGGTCCTCCTCTGACATTTCTTCATTGGCTTCTCAAATCACCCCTTGAATGCTGTCGTCCCAAAGATTCTACTTTGGGACAACTTGACTTGCAACTCAGTGTACATTTCTGGGAAAATCTCCTTGGTTTGATGGGGCTTCCACCCTTGTGCAGTGACACCCAACTCTATAACTCTGGTTCAGACATTTCTCATGAGTATAAAACTTGTGTTTCACAGTTGCCAGTGGACATACCTATCTGACTGTCTCTCCCATAGAGCAAGAGTTGGCAAACCTGTGATCCAGGTCTGTCCTGACGCCTATTCTTACACAGCCTTCCAGCTAAAAATGCTTCTTAATTTTTAAATGATTGAGTATTTCACATGTGAAAATTATGTGAGATTCAAATTTCATTATCCATAAATTAAGTGTTCTTGGACCATAGCAATGCTCATTTGATTGACTGTAGCTGATTTCATGCTACAGTGGCCAAGTTGAGTGGTTAAGTCTAGTTGTGGCAGACACCATATGGTCCACAAAGCCTAAAACATTTTTTCTCTGGGCCTTTATAGAAAAAGTTTGTTGATCTCTACTGTGATGTGATGCTGTGTGATTCCCCAAGCTACATCATAAAAGTTGTTGCTGCTTTTACTCTGTTGACTGGAATACTCAACTTGGAAGCCTTCAGTTATCACACGCTGAGCCCTTCTTGAATTCTAGACCCACATAGACCATGAGCAATAATAAAATGATTGTTGTTGCTAAACCAGTACATTTTGGAGTGTTACACAGCAGTAGGTAACTTAAACACTGCCTTTACTTTTTATTACTACAACCAGCCTCTTCTTTGCTCCCTCTTGATCATTGTGTTATCACTTCCAATCATCCATTCCCTCCCCTAAAGAGAACTTTACATCATCATCCTTGTTGTGCCTTCCATTGTTTGGCTTGGCCACCTGGCTTGCTTGGGTCAATGGAGATGTGAGTGGATGTGGCTTCTAAGAAGAAGCTTTTAGAGATATGCCGTCTGCCATGAGAATAAAGCATCTCCTGGAGGGGCTGGTGGTCTGCCTGAGTCTTAAAATAGGGAGACGTGGGGTTTGCACACCATCCACCTGCAACCTAGGGTAGAACCTCAGAGACAGAGCTGCTGAATCCCTGCTGGTCCATTGCTGATATGTAACATGAATGACAATAACCTTCGTTGTTGCAAACCACTGAGAGTTTGAAGTGTCTTGTTCCTCAGCGTGACTGTAGTAAAATGAGTTTCTACTATGTGCCAAGACCCTGAGCACATACAGGGTACATTTCAATGGCTTGCTGTGGTCCCTCGTCTCCTGCCATCACTTGACAGTCTCTCCCTAGTGCTTCTATGTTTCTGTGTGCTTTAAACACCCTATTTTCTCTCCCTGGAATGCCCTTGGCTGCCTTTCAAATTACACATGCTCCTCAAAACTTCATGTCATCTCCTTTGTGGTGGTTCCCCAAGCATTCCCTAACAGTCTTCCAGCACATTCTCCAGCAGCTGTTCATATGCCAGTGAACACTTATCTTTGTGTGGTGATACCTGTTTCTGAGTCTCTGTCCCCCGCTAAAGTGCCATCCTCCTAAGGACAGGAAGAGTATCTTTTCCATGTATGCATAAGTCCCGACCCTTGCACAAAGCCTAGCACTGAGAGTACTTAAGGAATATTTGTTAAACTGTGACCGCAGACAGAGGGAGTCCTGAGGGTGAGGGACTGGATTTAAGTTTGGGGACAACCTTCTGTTTGGAAATCTCTCCTTTCTTGCCTCTAGCATTTCCCCGCAGAACAAATCAAATTCAAATATCAGTCAAGAGCAAGCTTAAAGGGTGAAGGAGTCATGGATAAGTTTGAGGCTCGGTTTGCTTGCTAGTTTGTTTATTTTAGTACTGCCATACCAGCCATCATGTCCTTCCCCTTTAGTAGTTTCCTTGTCCTCAAATCCCCCAACCAGTGAGTTCCAGGCAGCCACCCAATTGACCATATCCTTGCGCTCCTTTCAGAGAACTCCCTGGGTCCCTGCTGGCGCAGATGTTTCTGAGGCACCGCCACCTGCTTTGGGGGCCTCTGTCAGAGCTGGGGCCGCTTTCTGAGAGAAGACAGTTGAGAGTCTAGTGTTGCTCAGTCCCCCCCAGGGAGGGGCGGAGGTAAGGGGTGGGGCTTCCCTGCCCTTGCGTGCCCACAGCACGTAGTGTGGAGCATGGCACCCTTCGCTTGATTGATGAGAACTACTGGTCAGCAGAAATGGATTGTCCCGCAAGCGTGATCAGGACACATTTAGGTGAGCCTGTAATTTTCCGCATGTAACAACCAGTAAGAAAGGAACAGAGTAGCTCTCAGTGATTGGGAGTGTGACTTGTTATGTGCTCGTGTTACTTGACTATATAACTCTGGCTCTGCCTCTAGCTAGCTCTCTGGGCCTCAGCAAAATGAGTGGTTTGGAAGTAACTGAGAGCTAATGTTCCCTCAAACCTCTGAGATTCTAAGATTTCATAATGGATTTAGCAGCTGCAGGGTTTTGATGATGTGCCCAGAAACACACACCACAATTGGATCAAGATTGTGAAAGTGCCGATCTTTAAATAAGGATGAGTAGGGGAACTGATGAGATTTTGGTGAGGATAAAATAAAATGCTTGATATGAACGTGCTTTGGAAATGTCTGTGCATTTTGCGTGATGTGCTGCCCACACTGAAGAGTGAAACGCTGCATTCAGTAGCTTGCTATTTCCTTAACAGAATTAGTGATTAATTCATACTAATGATAGCCCACAAAGAGAAATAGCTGAAAGCAGGTTCTGTTGAAAGAGGGTATAAAGAATAGAATGATCCTCACATTATTCATGGTCTTCTGCCCTTTATTTGCTTCATGAATCAGTGGTTGTCATCACCATCTGATCAGTCCGTGAGTTAGAAACCCAGTACTCCTCTGGACCCACCCTCTGCTGCATTTCCACTCCCAGGGCTGCTGCTCAGCCAGGCCTCCTTGGTCCAAGCTGCCATCGCCTCTTGCCTGGACTTCACCATTCGTCTGTTCCACCCACACCCGTCTTTGCCCTGGCCCATCTCCCTCAGTCTCTTCCCTGCTCTTCAAACCAGATGGAGTGTCTCCCCTGCTCACATCCCTTCTGTGGCTCCCCGCTGGCCCTGGGACAAAAGCACAGCCTCTCACTACACCATGTGCACTCCACAGCCCCTTTGTCCTCTAGGCTCTAGCCATTCAGGCTTTCTTCAGTGCAAGCTCCCTCCTGCCACAGGGCCTTTGCTCAGGCAGTCCTACACCTAATATATCTCCCACTAAGTCTCCTCCTCTGATGAACTCCTGTTCCTCTTTCAAGAAGCTCATTTCCTCAGGAAAGCTTTCCCCAAGGTCCCTGACTGATTGCACTCACTCATGGCTTCCTGTGTGCACTTTACATTTATTTGTGTGATTATTTGATAAATCATAAACTGTACTTCCATGAGATCAGGAACTGTGATTATTTTTGCTCGTCATTTGAATTTCCAGCACCTAGCAAAGTAAGAGCTCAACAAATATTTTTTTAAATAAATGAATAATATTAAGCATTACCTTCTTCTCCTGGTCCCAAGTATACCAGGACCAGAATACTCCATGTTATTAGATCAGTTTTCCTTGTTAACAACCACCACAAGGGGCACTGAGGTCATTTTATACTTGGCATTGCAGGTAACTTGAGTGTAGAGTGAACAATGAAGGGGAAATGAAAAGTGCTGTAGATGAAATAAGACATACCTGGAGCCCCTGGTGTCCAGAAGTCATTCTGCGTGTTTGTCTATGAAGGGCCTATGTGGACAGAGGGTATCCACCCGTTGGTCCCTGAGCAATATGGGCCCTTTCAGTTCTGAAAAACAACAGAAAGGAAATTCAGGAAGCCAATGCCTAAATCACATAATCTGGAAGTGACCAGAAAAATCATGGGCATGGCTTAAATTGTATCCATGGGGGTTAAGCAAAATCAGCCTACTCAGAAGAATTATTAAGGCAATTAAGAGAAAGAGATCAGAGTTGGTTTTTGCTGTACCTTTAAAGTCCTGCTTCTTCAATAGAATGATTATATTTGTGTCTGGTATTTTTTATCTTTATGTCTCTATGTGAAAGACACACCTTCTCGACCTTTCAGTTTCATTCAGGACAGTAGACCAACCTTTCCTTCTTTCTTGATGCTTCCTTCCTTTAGCTCTAGGAATACTCCTTTCTGGTTTTCCCTAGACTCTTGGTTCTCCTTTTCAGTTTCCTTTGCTAGCTTCTCCTCTGCTGACCTGCTAACATGTATCCCTGGGCTTGAGCCTCAGCCCCTTTATCTTCTCTGAGTGATCTCATCCGGAAATGTGGCTCTAATTGCAATCTGTTAACTGAAGGGCTCCCAAATTTATATCTCTGACTTTGACCTCTCTGCTAACTCCCAGACTTGCATAACCAAAAAAAAAAAAAAACACCACACACATACAAACATTCTCAGCATCTATCTCCATTTGGATGTGGTGCTGGCTACTTGCCCATCTGTCCTGTGCCCTGCAAGGCCGACCGTTATGTGAAGTGTGAAGCATCACCAAGCTGTTTCCCAGCAGAAGGCACTGGCATCAGATAGGAAAGTCTGAGGGGAGGAGTTCGAGCAGGTATTCCCTTGTCTTCTGCTTTGCCTGCTCACCAGCTGCCATTATCCTTTCTGGCTTCTGATAAGCCCACTCTTCTTCCCCCTGTCCGTTAGGCCTGGAGCTGGTTGCAGGCACTGTTCCACGCTGTGGCTTATCCAGGGAGCTTCCCCACCACTGGTTGGTCTCCTTGCCCCCACTCGTCTAACAGTCCCTCTACTCAGCTCTCCTCAAGGCTCCAGTTTGAATGTGTGTCTGATTTTTGCCTGACTAATGGAAATGGATATCTACTACACTTCTCAAATTTAACACAGCCTAAATAAGACTCCCTCCCTCCTAAACCTCACAGTTCTCCCATCACAGTACAGTACGTGGCACCAGCATGCATCCCCTTACAGCCGAGACCCTGAGACTCAGTTCTACTGTAAAATGCCAGCATCTTGCTGAGGCCACGTGACTTTTGTATGAAGGTTCTTCATCTGTGACTCTCATCTTTAACAACTACAATTGTAGTTGTAACAGAAGTCTGGGGCTTGCCCTGAATGCTGTTTAGTCCCTTTGGAATGGGAATTTCCTACCATTTCTCACTACCTTTTGAACCCTTCAATGACATAATCTTATTCATCTTTGTCTCATCGCCCAGAGCAGTATTTGAAATACAATAGATGACCAAAATAGGTAGGCTGGATTTTTTAGTTAATAATGTTTGTTAGATTTCAGTCTATTTAAAAGGGCCCTTTTTGTTCTTGTATATCTAAACTTTTAATAGAAGTGTAAAACACATCTGATTTGTGTGATCTTAACTTACCTAAAAGTCATTCTTTTTCAACCTTAGTGTTCTACAGCTTTTAATTCAAATTATTCTCAAGTGCAAGGGATGAGGATTAACTAGGAATGTTTTTGGCTTTTGAGTTGTTTTTGAGCTGAATAAAGTCCACAAAACTACTGGGAGACTTTTACATGACCAGCTGTTATGTGACCCTGTAGAAGGAAATGTGCATTTGAAAAAAAAAAAAAAGGACAAATTATAAACAGTAAACATGCTGGGAGGTCAAACTGAGAATGGGAAGAGAAAGACTGGGAATAGGAGGGCTGAGACAAGGGACTATTTCACACTAGCTCTGAAGTCGCTAAGCATTTTTCCTGATGTCTTTAAAAGAAATGTTAGCCGTTTGGGGGAAGAGCTGATTGTGGCTATTTATGAACGTCGTGTTGCTAGGTGACACCACAGGGATGAGCACCACGCTAACCTATCACTGATTTGCAGAACTAGCAATGAAGGGATATACGGGGGTGGGAGACAGCATCTCGGAAGGAATGCAGAGGCATGGGGACGAGAAGGGTGTGGAGTACATGAATCAGCTTTAGAAAAACCTTCATTTTCCCCTCTCCATTCCTGTAAAATGATCTGTGCAGGATCTTAGGCCCAACCTTTCCCCTGCTTTCTCATTCGGGGGCCCTTTTGTTGCCAGCAGCCTTTTCCTCTCTTCTGACATTTGGCCTCCTCTGGGAGAACACCAGCTCTGCTTCCTGCAAAAGCCAAGTCGGGAAATCACCAGGGAGGAAACCCAGGAGTCAGGCTCCCCATGCGGCTCATCTGAGAATGGGCATTTCTTCTCCCAGTGCATGCGTGGCGTGGGAATGTGTGGGAGGCCAAGGGCCCTGCCTGAGTGGAAGCCGGGGTGCGAGAAGGATGCTGTGTGTGTGCCGCAACGTGATGAGGGGGCCTTCCGAGCAGCTGATCACCTGCCATTTAAACACAGTTTTTAGCCACTGAAATCATAGTGACCTGAAGCAAAGCCAATCACTGTTTTGAAAGGGGCTCCTCATGTTTAGTTCATGCAGCTGGCCGGAATCAGTGAAGAGCCACCCCTGGGATATCAGCCAGCATCCTGGGGCTGGAAGAATTTATGAATGCTTTGGGGCAGGGTGGTGTGTACTTATGTTTTGTAGGCCTCTGTTTCCTGAGGTTACTCCCACCTTAGGGACACAGGTTTAAGGATAATCGCAAGGTGGATTATCGCACTTGCTGGAACTAGGAATGCCTTATCACTGAGACTGCAATGAGTCTTCTGCACCTCCTAGTGGCCACAAGTTTGTGCAAATTAGGTCCCCTGTTCCTCCTGCTGCAGCCCCTGCTCCTTGGGAAAATGGGGTTGGTGCTGTTCTCTCTCATCTGGTTTCCCTGCTTTTGTTTGTGGAATGTGGAGTGCACTTAACAGCTCCATTCCAGGTCTCCGAGTTAGAGAAGAGGTTATCCTCAGTGATTCTAGTTCTTGACTGTGATCCCTGTCAAGAGCCCTCTGTTAGTCATCTTTATGCAAATTTTTAAAAGATGATTTCTCATCATGAATAACAAAATGGCTTCTGAGTGAAACATTAAAAAAAACCCATTTCTTTCTTCTTCCTGCTGATACCCCTGCCCTCCAAGGCAAATGGCTTGGTAAGAGAGAACAGGGCTGGGCTTTTGTCCCCGTTTGTCCTCAGACTGGTTGGTGCTCCATGAAAACTGTATGTGGAGGCCTTGTATTTGAGACAGCACCCTAATTTTGAGATAAAAAGATGTGTTGTCATAAAAAATTTCAAGCCTATTCAAAGAAGATGGAATAAGAAGAATAAACATTGAATATGCAAAACACCCATCTTCAACCATTTTTCAGCTCAGAACTAATCTTACATATATATACTTTAACTTTCTCTCCCACATCAAGTTTTCTAAAGAAAATTCTTAAAGGATTGTAAACATCTGTAAACATTTCAGCATGTATCTCTAAAAGATAAGGACTCCTATTAAAATGTAAGCAATACCATTATCACAGTTAAAAACAGCTAATAGTAATTCCTTAATATCAACTAATATCCAAACTGACATTTGTATTTTCTTGTATGTCTCATAATTTTTAACAGTTTGCTTATTTGAATCAGGACCCAAATAAAGTCCATACGTTGTGATTAGTTGATATGTCTCAAGTCTTGATTTCTTTTCCTTTTTCTGCCTTGCAGTTTATTGTTCAAGAAATGGGGTGGTTTGTTTTGTAGTTTCCCACAGTCTGGATTTTACTGCTCGCATATCTGTATATATAACATCTCCCAGTATATACTTGGTACTTTCTGTAAATTGGAAATTGACTGAAAAGTCATGGTCTGATGCAGGGTTTTGTTTTGCTGTTTTTGGTGAGATGACTTCATGGGTGCTGGGTTATGCTTGTATTAGGAGATGCATAGTATGGTGTTGCTTTTCTTCCTTTCTGTGATATTACCAGCTGTTAGTGTTCTGTCTGCTACCATTAATTCATCAGAGGTTGCAAAATAATGCTTTTCTAACTCCATTGTTCTTTCTTCATTTATGAAGTGAGATTCTCAATAAAAGGGAAGTTCTTTCAACAACTGTTTGCTTACCCTGAAGCCCAGGTCATAAAAGACAGGCAAGATAATGTTTGATTTTTTCCCTTCACTTACCAATTTTCAAAATAATAAGGTGGTTTCCTAGAATCCTTCTGAAGCAGAATTTTTTTTTCTTTGAAGCATAAGGGTTTTGTTTTGTTTGAGTATTTTTTAATCCAGAGACTCTCAGATTTAACATATTTGACATGCTTTAATCCTTTGCACATCATTTTCTTTATTAATGTTCCCATTATCCTATTTTTGTTTAGTGGAAGCTGAAGCAGTTTGGCTTCCTCAATATTGTCCTGCTGGTAGTGGTGGTATACTCATTTATTTATTCACTCATCAAAGCCATCAAACTTTCCCCCTCTGGATTTAGCATCCCTTTCTAAATTGTTGACATTCCACCAGAAAGTGAAGCTTTCTCTTTCCCACATTAGTTTATTATTTATTTCATTATGTAATGTGAATTTTTTTTTCATGAAAAATTGACCTTTATTTTTATAAAATGTCTGTCATTATTTCTAGCATCATTTTTTCTTTAGGTATTTTTATTTGATTTTACTATAGTCATTCCAGCTCACTTGTGAGTGCTACTTGCATATCTTTTTATCTTTTAAGTTTCAATCTTTTTAACTTGTCTCTAAAGTTTAGCTCCTAAAGATGATATAGTTTAATTTTATTCATTTTTTGTCCAGTATAACAATCTTTACTATTTGACTGGAATACACTTCATGTAAGTGTAATAATGCAATATTTTTCCATAGATGACTGGCTAGTTTCACTTAGCACTATCCCAGTGCCATCCATGTTGCTGCATATGGCAGAATTTTCTTCCTTTTTTTTTAGATTTTTAAAATTTATCTTTTATTGAAGTATAATTGGCTTACAATGTGTTAATTTATGTTATGCAACAAAGTGATTCAGTTATACATATATCCATTCTTCTTTAATTTTCTTTCATATTATATTCAGTTCAGTTCAGTCTCTCAGTCGCGTCTGACTCTGCGACTCCATGAATCGCAGCACACCAGGCCTCCCTGTCCATCACCAACTCCCGGAGTTTACTCAAACTCATGTCCATCAAGTCGGTGATGCCATCCAGGCATCTCATCCTCTGTTGTCCCCTTCTCCTCCTGACTCAATCCCTCCCAGCATCAGGGTCTTTTCCAATGAGTCAACTCTTCACATGAGGTGGCCAAAGTATTGGAGTTTCAGCTTCAGCATTCAGTCCTTCCAATGAACACCCGGGACTGATCTCCTTTAGGATGGACTGGTTGGATCTCCTTGCAGTCCAAGGGACTCTCAAGAGTCTTCTCCAACACCACAGTTCAAAAGCATCAATTCTTCGGTGCTCAGCTTTCTTCACAGTCCAACTCTCACATCCATACATGACCACTGGAAAAACCATAACCTTGACCAGACAGACCTTTGTTGGTAAAGTAATGTCTCTGCTTTTGAATATGCTATCTAGGTTGGTCATAACTTTCCTTCCAAGGAGTAAGCGTTTTTTAATTTCATGGCTGCAACCATGATCTGCAGTGATTTTGGAGCCCAAAAAAACAAAGTCTGACACTGCTTCCACTGTTTCCCCATCTATTTGCCATGAAGTGATGGGACCAGATGCTGTGATCTTAGTTTTCTGAATGTTGAGCTCTAAGCCAACTTTTTCACTCTCCTCTTCCACTTTCATCAAAAGGCTTTTTAGTTACTCTTCACTTTCTGCCATAAGGGTGGTGTCATCTGTATATCTGAGGTTACTGATATTTCTCCCAGCAATCTTGATTCCAGCTTGTGCTTCTTCCAGCCCAGGGTTTCTCATGATGTACTCTGCATATAAGTTAAATAAGCAGGGTGACAATATACAGCCTTGACGTACTCCTCTTCCTATTTGGAACCAGTCTGTTGTTCCATGTCCAGTTCTCACTCTTGCTTCCTGACCTACCTATAGGTTTTTCAAGAGGTGGGTCAGGTGGTCTGGTATTCCCATCTCTTTCAGAATTTTCCACAGTTTATTGTGATCAACACAGTCAAAGGCTTTGGCATAATCAATAAAGCAGAAATAGATGTTTTTCTGGAACTCTCTTGCTTTTTCGATGATCCAGCAGATGTTGACAGTTTGATCTCTGGTTCCTCTGCCTTTTCTAAAACCAGCTTAAACATCTGGAAGTTCACAGTTCACATATTGCTGAAGCCTGGCTTGGAGAACTTTGAGCATTACTTTACTAGCATGTGAGATGAGTGCAATTGTGCCATAGTTTGAGCATTCTTTGGGACTGCCTTTCTTTGGGATTGGAATGAAAACTGACCTTTTCCAGTCCTGTGGCCACTGCTGCATATAGCTTTCTGTGCTATACAATAGGATCTTGTTATTTATCCATTCCATATATAATAGCTTACATCTACTAACCCCAAACTCCCCCTCCATCCCTCCCCCATCCCCTTCCCCCTTGGCAACCACAAGTCTGTGAGTCTGCCTCTGTTTCAGAGACAGGTTCATTTGTGTCATATTTTAGATTCCACATATGAGTGATATCATATGGTATTTGTGTTCCTCGTTCTGACTTATTTCACTTAGTATGATAATCTCTAGTTGCATCCATGTTGCTGCAAATGGCATTTTTTCCTTCTTTTTATGGCTAAGCATTCCATTGTATATATGTTTACCACATATTCTTTATCCATTCATCTGTTGACGGACTTTTAGTTTTTTTCCCTGTCTTTGCTATTGTGAATAGTGCTGCTATGATCATAGGGGTGCATGTATCTTTTCAGATTATAGTTTTGTCTGGGTTTTGTCTCTTTGCCCAGGATAGTGGGATTGCTGGAGTGGGATTGCTGGATCATATGGTAATTCTGTTTTTAGTTTCCTGAGGAACCTTCATACTGTTTTCCACACTGGTTATACAAGCTTACATTCACACCAACAATGTAGCAATCACATTTTAATTTTTTTGTTTAATTTTTCTAGTTTTTATAAATGGGGAAGTAGTTCTGAAACAACCTAGTCTACCAAAATTGGAAGCAGAATTCCATTGAAAGGAAATATGAAGTATGAGATCTGTTTTATGAAAGATGATGTGAACCAAGTTTGCTGATGTTTTCTTTGATGCCATATTAGTTATTTATTATTTGCTCATTAGCAGATTAAAAAATTAACATTCTTATTCTATTTCAATAAAGTAAAAGGTGATATTTAACAGTAATCAAGGAAAAACTTTTAAGAAATTTGTGCTATGGAGAATTTTGAAAAAGAATGTTTGAAAAACATTTCCATCATCTCAAAACTTTGTTGTCGCACATAATATCAGGTTGACTCTTGTAAAATCTCTCATTTGCACAGCTGTTAAAAACTAGATCTCATGGCTTTCTAACCTATTTAAATGTTCTAGCTAAAAAAGAAAATTTCAGTGCGTCTTGAAGTCATTTGTTAAAATACAAAAATACGACATTTTCCAATTATTTGCCCAACAGCAGCAGAAATGGAAATTTGCTAACCAGATTTCTCTCTTCTCCCCAAAAACCCTTTGTAAATTGGTAGATGAAATTTAAATAATATGAACCGTAGTTTAGTAAACATAGCCAATAATGCACTTCTTTCATTTGGATTACATATCTTTGTGAATTTTTTTCTAGTTATAGCTTCTGTAAAAATCAAGTAAAAAAGCTGAATTTAGGATCAGATATTTGAAGCATATTCAGTAATGTTCAAATTTATTTCTTAATGAAATAAAAGTGATCTTGTATTGTTTTAAAAAATGTTATTTTGAAATATTGTTATTTTATCCTTTTTAAATATGTCATTTAGAATGTATATGATATATAAATATTGCAGTATTATAGCTTATAAGTAAACTTACATATATTAGGAGCAATGCTCAAAAGTATTCACTGATGGGTTTGTGAACAATAAGTTTGGATGCTAAGCTCTAGAGAATATATCAGAGGCAGTGCACATACTAAAAAATTCAGTGTTTATATTTCAAAGACAAAACAAACTGTTAAAAAGGAAAACAAACAGCTGGGTTAGCATTCCTCTGAATTGCAGAGCCAGGAGGAAGTTGGAGTTTCTGCTTCAAATTACTTCTCTTTGTTTTAGACAGGCAACATGGTTTCCACAAAGCTCTCCTGCGGTTGGAGACATTGTCAGCCATTGCTGTGTGGTGGTTAGGAGCACAAATTTTGAGTCCGGAAGTTATAGAAGCTCTGCACAGCTCATTTATCTGTAGCAGGAGCCAGTAATAGTTGTTGTTATTGTTGTTCAGTCATGAAGTCGTGTCCAACTCTTTGAGACCCCATGGACTGTAGCACAGCAGGCTCCTGTCCTTCCACTATCTCCTGGAGTTTGCTCAGACTTATGTCCATTGAGTCGATGATATTATCCAACCATCTTATCCTCTGTCACCTCCTTCTCCCCTCGATCTTTCCCAGCATCAGAGTGTGTTCCATTGAATCAGCTCTTTGCATCAGGTGACCAAAGTATTGGAGCCTCAGCTTCAGCATCAGTTCTTCCAGTGAACATTCAGGGTTGGTGTCCTTTAGGATGGACTGGTTGGATCTCCTTGCAGTCCAAGGGACTCTCGAGAGTCTTCAGCGCCACAGTTCAAAAGCATCAATTCTTTGGCACTCAGCCTTATTTATGGTCCAACTCTCACATTTGTACATGACTACTGGAGAAACCATAGCTTTGACTATACTAACCTTTGTTGGCAAAGTGACGTCTCTGCTTTTTAATATACTGTCTAGATTTGTCATAGCTTTCCCTCCAAGGAGCAAGCATCTATTAATTTTTATTTAATTATTTTTGCCACCTGACACCTGAGCACCATTCCTGTTTACAGTTGTCCCCTTGTCCATCATGGAAATCTCCGTGGCACCAAAGAGGCAAGTAAACATAAGTGTCTATAGCAGAAGCGAACACCCAGTGCTACCAGAAGCTGCTATATACACCTTTCCAGTCCTAGTTCTTTACCCTTCTTGTCAATTCTGGGAGCCAATCAGTAGTCTTAAAATCAAACCCATTTCTGTCTCAGTTAGCTCGAGCCAATTCTGATATGTCTAAGAAACATGAGATACACTATCTCACTGTGATTTGTTGTTGTTGTCAATTCTGTTTTTAAAATTATCATACAAAATGTGGTTTTTGTGTACAGTGTTACAAATTTTAGCACCTGCATAGATTTCAGTTATGTGTGTCCATTTTAAGTTGCTTCAGTCATGTCTAACACTTTGCAACCCTATGAACTGTACGCTGCCAGGCTCCTCTGTCCATGGAATTCTCCAGGCAAGAATGCTGGCGTGGATTGCCATGCCCTCCTTGGGGGGAATCTTCCTGACCACCACCACAATCAGGATACCGAACGGGACTACCCTGTTGAAAACTCTTGCTGTTCGTTTAGTCAGGCCTATCCTCTCCGTGGCCTGCACACCAACTAGTGATCTGCCTGCAAAGCTCTAGTATTAGTTCCGTTCTCCAAGCCTTTGGTATGCCCATGAGAAATCAGACCCATGTGAACATGAGGTGAACCCGGTAGTTCACAAAAACTTCATGAATTCACTTTCTGAGCTCGTTCCTCTCGGCGACTTTGCTGTAATTTCTGGGCCCCTGAGCTCCCTTTGGTCCTCTGGCCAGAAGGCGGTGGCTTCGGTTGCCCGGCTCCGCTGTCCGCTGGGCCAAGTGGCGGAAGCCTGGAGACGGGCATGGGTTCAGCCTGCTCTCTTGGGATCACAGCTCCGCCCACTAAACAGAAGGCTCCCTGCTCTCAAAGTCTGGCTCCCTTTGAACTGCAGCGTCTGTCATGCTGCCACAGGACTGTGGATGCAGGAAAATGGAGGAGAGGGAAGCAGAGGGGGGGGCACCTCCTGCATCCCCTCTGGGCTTTAGGAGTTCACCTTCAGCCACAGAGCCAGATCGAGAGGCCTCCTCCTGGGACTCTGTTCATACAGTGTCCACTTCCACATTCCAGACTGCCTTGAATCCAGGCCCTGGGGAACCCAGAGAGGAAAACAATAGTAAGCACTGCCAGCTTGCTGGTTCTCTTAATCTAATTTTCTTCCTCCACCCACCTGCCACCACTTACCTTGTGCTGTGCAGTGCTTAGTCTCTCAGTCGTGTCTGACTCTTTAAGACCCTCTGGACGGTAGCCTGCCAGGCTCCTCTGTCCATGGGGATTCTCCAGGCAAGGATAGTGGGTTGCCATGCCCTCCTCCAGGGGATCTTCCCTATACAGGGATCGAACCCAGGTCTTCCACATTGCAGGCGGATTCTTTACTGTCTGAGCCACCGGGGAAGCCCCACTTACCTACAGAGCCCATAAATAGCTGCTCCATATGTCCTGGGAGACTGGGATTCGCCAGGATTCATATGACATTACATGCTGTGTCAGAACGCCTGCCAAGAGTTTAAGGCTCATGAAATATCAGATATTATTATCTTTTACTGACTTTTTCTTATTTTGGTCAGTTCATCTACTAACCAAGATTAATTAGAAACACCAAATTTCTTCTGAACTGTATAAACCAAAAGACTGACTTAAAAACAATTCTGTCCAGGACCATGTGTGATAATATCTCCTGTATGACAAGAGCCACTACAATATTGTAAAGTAATTAGCCTCCAACTAATAAAAATAAATGAAAAAAAAAGAGACCCTATTAAAAAAAGTAACAAATGTTACAATCATCTGCATATTCCTGTCTTTTGAAATATATGATGTTAAAATGTAAAAAAAAAAAAAAGTTTTGAGGGATAGGGTGGGAAGGGAGATGGGAGGGGGGTTGAGGATGGGGAGGGACACATGTATACCTCTGGCCAGTTCATGCTGATGTATTGCAAAAAACCATCACAATATTGTAAAGTAATTATGCTCCAATTAAAATAAGTTAATTTAAAAAAAAAAGAAAAGAGTTTCTAAGAAACATCTTTCCTCCGTCCGAAACATCTTTCCTCCGTCCCCCACACTCTTTTCAACTTGATTTAGAGGTGATGTGTATTTACAGTTAGGATGAGCTATTTTAATGGTACCTATGTCACAGATCTGAAGACACCATGCCCCTGTCATTTTCAGATTCAGACAGAGATGCACGGAATGGGTAGAGCAGACACTGTGGTTCATGGATGGTGTGTTTCTTCCTTCCGAATCCTTGTATTTGAGCACAAGCCTATTAGTGTGGAGACTTACAGAGTTCATGTTTAGTTTTTGTTTGTTTGTTTTTTTTGTTTTTTTTTTATCTGTAACTTAGCCCAGAGAACAGAGGACAGGATTTAGAGTCTGGAGAATTCAGTTCTTCTAGACCAGAGATTGGCAAACTATAACTTGTAAGCTGAACAAATCAGGCCCATCCACCACCCGTAAATACATACATACATATCTAAAGTCATAAAGAATGTAGCAAGTAAATAAAATTTTATTGGAACACAGGCATGCTCATTTTCTTTTCATACTGTCTATGGTTACCTTTGTTTTTCTCATCTTATTGAGAAATAATTGACATAGATCCCTGTATAAGTTTAAGGTATACAGCATGATGGTTGGATTTGCATGTATTGTGAAATGTACAGGTTGTCAACCAAGACAGTTTGAGCACTGCAGTGTCAGAGACATGGGCACCTTCTGTTTTGTTGCTCCACTATGCATGCCTTCCATTCTCAGTGGTCCTATGGCCTTAACTCATGGCTAAAACTGTAATCACTACATCTGAATTATGACCAGCAGAAAGGAGGAAGAAGAGGAAAGAAGAGCATGACCCTTTTGTTTAAGGATGCACTCAAAAGTTGTGCACACCGCTTCCTCTTTGCATTAGCCAGAATTAGCCACATGACCACACCTAACTGCAACAGACAGTGGGAATGTCTTTAGTCCAACCAGTCAGGGGCTTAGTTGAAAATCATGGGTTTCCTTATGGAAGGAGAAAAAAATAGAACACAAGTAATATCAGTCACACATGAGCATTGTAATAGCAAACAGAAAGCAGTGTGATACTTAGTCTCCCATGTGTGCTAAGTTGCTTCGGTCATGTCTGACTCTTTGTGACTCTATAGACCGTAGCCCCCCCGAGGCTTCTCTGTCTGTAGGATTCTTCAAGCAAGAATACTGGAGCAATTTGCTGTGCCCTCCTCCAGAGGATCTTCCTGACCCAGGGATCAAACTCTTGCCTCTTAGGTCTCCTGCATTGGCAGGCGGGTTCTTTAGCACTAGCACCACCAAGGTACTTTTAAATAGTTCACTCACTTACTTTAAGCTATCATAAGTTATTTTGAATAGGACTAGTTTTGCTTCCTGACATTGCACTGAACTGACTATCTCTAATCCTCCTACCAAAAAAGAGACCAACCCTTTCTGGTGCCTTTTTGATGCCATTTGAATGCCCACGTTTGAGAAAAACCAAATAACTGTGGCCAGTTGTCTCTATTTCAGTGACTTTCCTTTTTAGGAGTAAAAATTCTAAAATGGTTTCATGTGTATTGTATTTTTAAAATTGGCATAAATGCATGCTCATTGAATCTACTTAGTACTTGGGTTTGTCAGCTTGGGTTTTTTAATTGATCATGTGGGAGAGGAATTCCTTGAAATCTTTTTATTTATTTTCTGCTTCATATAAAGCACACCATGTTCCCAGGCTCAAATGTTGTAAAAGAAATCCTCACTTCCAAAATAACATATTGTCCGAAGTGGTTGCCCTAACTCACTCTTCTGGTTAATGGAGGCTGACTCATTGTGTGCTGGCAAGACTTCCACCTTCCACAAACAGTTTGAAATCTGTAGACATTAGGACAAGCTTCCTGTTCGGTCAGACAGTAGCTCAGCATCAAGTGGAAGTTGTGGTTTATCTCTCTGGTGTTCAAGATGGAACTCACTGTGGGAGACCTTAGGTGTTGTTGTGCTTGTATGATGAGCATGGCTCCAGGAACCTCTCTTTACTCATCCTCTGAACCTCTTCCCTGGCAAAGATCCAAATTCTCATATTTCCGCTAAAAGTTCTTTCCTAATTCACTTTCAAGTCCGTCTGGTTTGTACCTGGACATTTCACACATGTTGTCACAAGGTGAGTGTAGCAATTCGTATGCCTGTCCCTCAGAATTTCATCTGCGATCAAAACTTTCTCCCGCATTTTCTTTGAGTCACTCCCTTCCTCCTCAACAGGTCAGTCTCTAAACGCCCTGGCACATAGTCTCACACATTTTCTCCCCTAGCTTTCCTTCACCTTCTGCTTCTATCTTTGAAAAAAATCATTGTTAAATTTGCACACTCCACCCCCCCACTCCACTCTCTGTTACTGATACTGTAAACAGTGGCTTTTCTTTTATATTTTCTTTGATCTGGAATGTGATGATGATCTCAATCTACTTGATGTCACTCTCCATTTCTACAAGTCTTGCCTCATTCAAAATGCTATTGAATTGGTTGAAGGTCAAAAGTCCAAGTCAGAGAGACTCAAGGAATTGATTAGCATTCTTTGCCATAACTAACTCTATTTTAAAGGATACCACACATAAAAGTACAACATATGCCAAACTCATTAATTCTGGGGTTTTTTCCCACTCCTTTTTCTCCAGTACTGTTTTAGAGGGTTGTGTTGAAGGAATAAGGTAGGAATTTTAAGTCAGCTTTTGAATTTTTCTCTCTTTTTCTGGTCACCAGTTTTTTAAATTTGCCTTTTTGTAGAAATGTACTTGATTTACAGTTTTGTGCGTCTTTCTGTGTACAGGAAAGTGACTCAGTTATACACACATATATATTCTTTTCCACTGTGGCTTATTCCAGGACATTGAATGTGGTTCCCTGTGCTATACAGTAGGACCTTGTTTATCCATCCTGTGTTTAATAGTTTGCATCTGCTAATCCCCAGATCCCAGTCCTTCCCTCTCCCACCCCCACTCCCCCTGGCAACCACAGGTCTGTTTTCTGTGTTGTTGAGTCTGTTTCTGTTTTGTAGATAAGTTCACTTGTGTCATATTTTAGATTCCACATATAAGTGATATCATATTGTATTTGTCTTTCTCTTTCTGATTTACTTCACTTAGTATGAAAATCTCTAGTTATATCCACGTTAATGCAGACGGCATTATTTTGTACTTTTTAATGGGTAATAGTATTCCATTGTATTATGTACCACATCCTATTTATCTGTTCATATGTCAATGAACATTTAGGTTATTTCGATATCTTGGCTATTGTGAATAGTGCTCCTGTGAACATAGAGGTGCATATATCTTTTTGAATTATAGTTTTGTCTGGATATATGCCCAGAAGTGGAATTGCTAGATCATGTGGCAGCTCTGTTTTTAGTTTTCTGAGGAACCTCCATATTGTTCTCCATAGCAGCTGCACCAATTTACATTCCCACCAACAGTGTAGGAGGGTTCCTTTTTTTCCACACACTCTCCAGCGTTTGTTGTTTGTGGACTTTTTAATGATGGTCATTCTGACTAGCATGAGGTGGTACCTCATTGTAGTTTTGATGTGCATTTCTCTAATAATTAGCAGTGTTGAGCATCTTTTCATGTGCCTGTTGGCCACCTGTATGTCTTCTTTGGAGAAATGTCTGTTAAGGTCTCCTGCCCATGTTTCAGTTGGGTTGTTTATTTTTGTTGTTTTTGTTATTGAATTGTATGAGCTGTTTGTATATTTTGGAAGTTAAGCCCTTTTGGTCACTTTGTTTGCAAATATTTTCTCCCATTCCATAGGTTGTCTTTTCATTTTGTTTATGGTTTCCTTTGCTGTGCAAAAACTTGTACATTTGATTAGGTCCCTTTTATTTTTGTTTTTATTTCTATTGCCTTGGAAGACTGACCTAAGAAAACATTGGTATGTTTTATGTCAGAGAATGTTTAACCTATGATCTCTTTCTTCTAGAAGTTTTATGGTGTCTTCTTATAGTTAAGTCTTTAAGCAGTTTTGAGCTTATTTTTGTGTATGATGTGAAGGTGTATTCTAACTCCATTAATTTACCTGCAGCTGTCCAGTTTCTCCAGTACCAATGCTGAAGAGACTGTCTTTTTCCCATTTTATAGTCTTGACTCCCTTGTTGAAGATTAATTTATTGTAGGTGTGTTGGTTTACTTCCAGGCTCTCTATTCTGTCCCATTGAGCCATATGTTTATTTTTGTGCCAATACCGTGCTGTTTTTTTTAATTACTGTAGCTTTGTAGTATTGTCTGAAGTCTGAGAGTTTCACCTCCTGCTTTGTTCTTTTTCCTCAGGATTACTTTGGCAATTCTGGATCTTTTATGGCTCCATATAAATTTTTTGGATTATTTGTTCAAGTTCTGTGTAAAGTGTCATGGGTTGTTTGATAGGGATAGTGTTAATCTGTAGATTGCTTTGAGTAGTGTTACCATTTTAACAATTTTAATTCTTTCAGTCCCAAGAGCATGGGATATATTTTCTAGTCACCAATTTTAAAGATTATGAGTTTGTGCCCCTATATTTATCACTTGATTTTTACTTATTTTTGGACCATTTTTCTTAGGTTTTGAGGAATAAAATTTAATATTTAGCTTCACCCTGTCACCCTATTCCAGAAGGCTTTATTTTTCCTCAGGCTTTGAGCAGAGGTAGGAGGAATGAACTAGTCAACTGATTATTTCTCAATACCTCAATAAGACCTTACCAGTTCTACATTAACATTAAAGCCAAGAAGTAGTGATAATAGCAATTAAGATACAATGAAAGATCATGGAATCCATTAATGTTCTTATCCAATCAAAAGTGATTTGCGAGGGCAAGGACAGAGCAAGATTAAACTTCCCAAGATGGATGCTAATTAGTTGCAAAATAGACTCAAGTCTACCACTCTTCACATAATTAGGCTCATCCTATTCTTTTTTTTTTTAAATCATGGTAAAATAGACATAACCATAAAATAAAATTTACCATCCTAACCATTTTAAAGGGTATAATTCAGTGGCATTAAGTCCATTCACATTATTCTGCAATCATCAGCACCATCTCTTTCCATCTTGCAAAACTGAAACTCTGTACTCATTCAAGAATACTTACCCATTCTCCTTCACCTCTAGCCTCTGGCAACCTCATTCTACTTTCTGTTTGTATGAATTTGTCTACTCTAGGTACCTTATGTGAATGAAATTAGACAGTAATTGTCCTTTTTGTGGATGGTTTATTTCACTTAGCATAATGTCCTCAAGTTCATCTATGTTGCAGCATATGTCAGAATTCCCCTCCTTTTAAGGTGTGTGTATACCATATTTTGTTTATTCATCTGTCAGTGGACACTTGAGGCTGCTTCCACCATCTGGCTTTTGTGAATAATGCCGCTATAAACATTGACATACAAATATCTTTTCAAGATTCTGTTTATAATTTTTTTATGTATATCCAGAAATAGAATGGCTAGATCACATGGTAATTTCTAGTTTTAATTTCTTAAGGGATTACCATACTATTTTAATCAGTTTATTCCTCTCAATTTAAGATGAAATCTCGAGACTTTCCTGGTGGACCAGTGGATAAGATTCTCCCCTTCCATGGTAGGGGGCAAGGGTTCGATCGCTGGTCAGAGAACTAAGATCCTGCAGACTGCGTGGCATGGCCAAAAAAGAAGAAGAAAAGAAAAAAGAAATCTCATGCCAGAGAGCAGTTCACCCTGAATTGAAGTTTACTTTTGAAGGACTGTCGGAAACAAAGTCTAGAAGCTGCTAGTTTAATGGTAGCCCCAAGTTGGAAAAACTGTACTGTAGTTGCAACCAAGTTGGCAAAGCAAAAGGGAAATAGAGAATATGAAATAAATAATGACAATGGATCTGGATATAATTACTCTTTCCCTATTTGGAACTGTGCTGTGGATAATGCTCACTATTTTCTATTGCAGGTGTCCCTGAAGAGGCTTTGGGTGATTAGCACTTGGCAGAGGCTAGTATGTTCTTTTCAGAGAAATACTGCCATGGGAGTGAGATGAAAACAGTTTGGAGTCTGTTCATCATGCTTTGGTATCCTGTGGATTTCCCTGGAATGAATTACTAAATTGGGCTTCCAGAATGGAACCCTGAGAAAAGTGGGCCGAGCTCCCTTTAAATTAAAAGCAAGGGTCTGGAATACATCTTGTGTTTCTTCCAGGCAGAGGGCTGTCTGTGGAGGGGTTGAATCTTCAAGATGATGGGCTTTCTTCCCACAGCTGCTAGGGGACTTTTCTGGGAAATGAGAGAACATATTTGTCGCTTTTCACAGGCAAGGTTAGGCCTGAGGTTGCTTGTTTTCAGCTTCTAGGCTTAGTTTTTATTGATAAAATTTAACTTCCAGCTTTAGAAATTGGGGCTAGGGGTGGGGAAGAATGCTTTTCGAGGTTTATATTTTAAAAAAAACAAAGAAGGAGAAGGCACATGAAGGAGAAGGCACATCAAGCATCTTAGGCATCAAATGGCTCTTATAAACTATATTCTGATGGGTTAGCTATAAATGATCCCAAAACATGTGGATTAAATTTTCCAAGAACCACACACAGATTTAAAAATCAGAAGGAAAGAGATCTTGGCAATTTTAGTTTGGGACCTTCCCAGACTCCCAGTGCTTTCCTGTTCTTGGTGCCTGGTGGGTTTCTAGAATCACACTCATTTGGGGTTTTGTTTTTTTTTTTTTTTTGGATGGTGACTCACAGGATGATTGACTGAATAGTCGTCTGAGAAATGAGGCATTGCCAGGGGCTAAATTGAGCGATTGGGACTGAAAACTCTCCTCAAACTCTGATCATTCAAGTTGTCTTTCTATATCCCCAGATTCACCAATGACTCAGCCATCCCCATCCTCTTTATCACTTGGCATATCCTTGTAAAGAACACCAATCATTCTGCCACTTATCCTCACCTCCCCACTCAAAAGTAGCACCTTTTTAGGAGCACACTCACCTACCTCCTGCTGCACGCAGGTGAAATGGTGAAGGATGTGATTGTTGTTGTTGTTTAGTTGCTAAGTCGTGTCCGACTATTTTGCAATTCTGTGGATGGTAACCCACCAGGCTTCTCTGTCCATGGAATTCTGCAGGCAAGAATACTGGAGTGGGGAGCCATTTTCTTCTCCAGGGAATCTTCCTGACCCAGGGATCAAACCCATGTTTCTTACATTGGCAGGCAGATTCTTTACCACTGAGCCCCCAGAGATGCCGAAGGATATCACACAGAGTAGAAAAAGGACATAGCCACTGGGCTCAGCTCTCAGCACCACCAACTTCCTTGATCTTCTTCCTCAACTCTGCAGTCTCACTCTTACCATAATGTTGTGAGGATAAAAGGAAGGGATGTAGGCGAAGTGCCTTAAAGAGTCCTGGGTACATAGGAGGTGACTAGTAAATGGTATTAGGTTCTGGGAGGCAGTGCATGATTCCATTTGACTTATTCTTTCTTTTTTTGTTGTGTCATGCCCTGCTTCTAGAGGCTTTCTTAACAACTTTTTCCCCTAGTGGTCTTGAGTTCTGCTCCATTCACCAGACCAGAGTTAGAAAATACAAAGGCACATAAAACCTGCCATGGGTGCTTTTTAAAGTGCAGGTCCCTGATCCTGTGTCCAGGAGCTCCAGATTCTTTAGAACTGGAATGGGAATCCATATACCAAACAAGTTATCTCTGGTGACGCTGGAGCAGCCTCTAAGATCATCCCCTCTGTAACCATGGGACACGTGTCTTGTGAGCCACACATATGTGGTCATATACAATAATGGCTTAAATTCAGGATCTCTCTGGTAATGCATTAGCCTTCAATTAATCAACAGGATGTTGATTTTGAAAGCACGGCCTATGTAGGAAAGGGGCTAGCTGGCAATCCCAGAAGAGGGAATTCCCGAGCAGGTCCTGCCATACCAGTGACTGCTTCCATTCATCGGGCTCTGCTCTACATTAAGTATGCTTGAATGGAGGGATTTACTCTGTGACTTTGATATAATCAATGAGAGCATTGGTCCCTAAATACTGGTCTCAGGGCATCAGAATCGGCAACACTAAGGAACTTGTTAAAATGCAAATTCTTGGGCCCCTCCACAGAACTTACTGAGTCAGAAACTGCAAGTAGCACTCACCAATCTATGTTTTAATAAACTTGGCAAGTGATTCTGATACATGTTAAAGTTTGAAAATCACTGATTTAGAAGGACATAATCATTATTCTTGCAAGCAAGTGTCTAACAATAACAATGTGAATACATATAGAGTTTTTGGAATTAGACAATTCCAAAATGTGTTAAAATAATATGTATTATATGTAGTGCATACATACACATGCTGGTCCATGTAGAAAAGTATTCTGGAAATGTACATAGAACTTACTGTAGGACCTCTGGGAAGTGAAACTGGAAATGGGAGTGAAGAGAGCGAGTACTGAACTTTTCATATTACACCTTTCTGAATTGTTTGATACATTTTCTTTAAATATGTGCATAAATTATTTTTAAAACTTTAACAACCACAAAAGAAGTTAAAATAACATAAATATTTGTCTGATTTTGAGAGGGAAAAGTAATCACAAAGAAAGAAAAGATAAATTTACATAACAATATAAAATTGTTATAAATCAATATACTACCAATACCAACACACACATGTAAAAGCCAAGTATTTCAGAAAATGGATAGTCTCCTGGCAAGACTAGTCAAGGGAAAAAGAGAGATATCACAAGTTACTAGCAATAGGAATGAAAAAGAACATCAATACATATAAATTAAACAGGCAAAAGAGGATATTATAAATCTTTTTCTGACAAATAATTTGGAATTTTGGTTAAGGTGCACAAACTGCTAGAAAAACATAATTTAGCAAAACTTATTTAAAAAGAATGAGAAGATCTAAAGACTTATGTCTATTGAAGAAACTGAATTCATAATTATAAACATTCCCAGAAAGAAAACTACACGGCAATATAACATCAGTGAATTACACCAAACATTTAATAAAGAAATATCTATTATTGATAAAGGATTAAAATGATTATTAAATAAAGTTCTCTTAACAAAAAAAGTGCTTTATTAAAAAACTAACAAGACACAAACAGGTAACTCATAGGAAAAAAAAAAACTTAAATTACCAGTAAACTTACTAAAGTATTCTTTCTCACAAATAATTGCATTAAAAATAGTTATTTTTGTGCTCTTGAAGACGATACAAATTGCCAAATGCTGTGAGCTTTACAGAGGGGCTTCCCTGGTGGCATCTTAACTGGGAGAATCTGCCTGCCATGTAAGAAACCTGAGTTTGATCCCTGGGTCGAGAAGTTCCCCTGGAAAAGGGAATGGCTACCCTCTTTAGAATTCTTGCCTAGGGAGCCCCGTGGGCAGAGGAGCCTGGCAGGACACAGTCCATGGGTCACAAAGAGTTGGACACGACTAAGCAACTAACATTTTCACTTTCCTTTTTACGGAAAGCAATTTGGCAATATGTAAGAAATGCCATTTGCTTTAACACTTCTAGGAATTTATTTAAGTAAATTAACATAGGTAAAGAGGACATTTTTATTTATTAAAATGTCCATCTCTGTGTTGCTAGTAATTTTCAGAATTTTAAATGTCCAATGATAAATTAAATAAAATAAATTTTGACATATCTGTACAGTGGCATTTTACATAGCCATCAGAAAGTAATGACAAAGAATAGCTAGTATCCTGAAGAATGTTTGTGAAAAACAATGAAAAAATAGGTTATAAAATAGTATTAGCTTGCTTTTCTTCCACACCTCTGCCCACCACATACTCATAAGAAAAAAATGAAAAACGCATATAAAGTGTCCAAGTGGCTCTTCTGGATGGTAGGAGTCTAGGTGATTTTTTTTTTCTTTTTGCTTGATAATAGTTTCCAAATTTTATAAAATGAATACTCACTAATTATATACTAAAAATAAAAATTATCTGATAATACCCATGGGATTAAAAAAACGTAATGAAAACCTATTGTATAGCACACGGAGGGAAATAAGGGAAGATGGAATCTGCTTGTAGGATATATATTAAATTAATCTTAAAAATGCATTCCAGTATGCATTAGGTACAGGCAAATGCTGTTTGATTCCACTTATATGAGGTATTAATACTTAGAAGAGTCAAATTCATAGAGTCAGAAAGTACATTGGTAGATGCCAGGGGAGTGGGAGTGGTGAAGAGGGGTCTGTGGAGTTAGTGTTTAATGAGGAAAGAGTTTCAGTTTTAGTAAGGTAAAAAATTCGGGAGTTGCCAATCAAAAAATGGGCCAAAGAACTAAACAAACATTTCTCCAAAGAAGACATACAGATAGCTAACAAACACATGAAAAGATGCTCAACATCACTCATTATCAGAGAAATGCAAATCAAAACCACAATGAGATACCATTACACACCAGTCAGGATGGCTGCTATCCAAAAGTCTACAAGCAATAAATGCTGGAGAGGATGTAGAGAAAAGGAAATCCTCTTATACTGTTGGTGGGAATGCAAACTAATACAGCCACTATGGAGAACAGTGTGGAGATTCCTTAGAAAACTGGAAATAGAATGCCATACAACCCAGCAATCCTACTGCTGGGCATACACACCGAGGAAACCAGAATTGAAAGAGACACGTGTACCCCAATGTTCATCACAGCACTGTTTATAATAGCCAGGACATGGAAGCAACCTAGATATCCATCGGCAGACAAATGGATAAGGAAGCTATGGTACATATACACAATGGAATATTACTCAGCTATTAAAAAGAATGCATTTGAATCAGTTCTAATGAGGTGGATGAAACTGGATCCTATTATATAGAGTGAAGTAAGCCAGAAAGAAAAACACCAATACAGTATACTAACACATATATATGGAATTTAGAAAGATGGTAACAATGACTCTATGTGAGACAGCAAAAGAGACACAGATGTAAAGAACAGACTTTTGGACTCTGTGGGAGAAGGCGAGGGTGGGATGATTTGAGAGAACAGCATAGAAACATGTTATCATATGTGAAACAGATTGCCAGTCCAGGTTGATGCACGAGACAGGGTGCTCGGGGCTGGTGCACTGGGATAACACTGAGGGATGGGATGGGGAGGGGGGAGGGAGTTGGGAGGGGGGTTCAGGATGGGGAACACATGTACACCCATGGTTGATTCATGTGAATGTATGGCAAAACTCACCACAATATTGTAAAGTAATTAGCCTCCAATTAAAATAAATTTTAAAAAAATTTGGGAGATGGTGAGTGTTGCACAACAATGTGAACATACTTAGCACTACTGAACTATACAGTTAAATGTGGTTCAGATAGTGTGTTTTATATTACATGACTTTTACCACAATAAAAAAAACTTCAAAAAATGAAAACTTAAAATAGCACTAAAAATATAACTTTACTAGGAGTATCGTCATTTGCTTGATGACAAATGCTTAACCCAATTATTTCAGACAGCATATGGATAAAGTACATACTCTATCATCCTCATTTTACAGATGAGAAAGCCAGGCTTGGAGAGACAAATTAACTTTCCAAAGGTCAAAGACTGGTAAGTAGACAAACTGCGGGCAGAAGGAAGCCTTTCGGACTCTAGAAGCCTACGTTTGAAAACCAAACCCAAATGCTGGTTGGCCACTAGTTAACCCAGGGCCAGAATCTGAAAACTTTTTATAACAACTATAAAGTCCAAGAAGCTGATTTAGAAAAAAAAAATGATTGGTGATCTATTCTGTGCTGTGCCAACCAGAACAAAGATGGGTTGACTCACTTTTTGTCTCCCATTCAGAAATCAGAAGATCTGAACCAAATGAAAAAAACAATGTCAGACTTTCCTGAGTTGGCACTTTCCCTTGAAGCAGCCAGTGTTGTCCTGGTTTCCCATCTGTACCTCTTTTTTCTCTATTCAGCAGAATAAAACACTTTCAGGAAACAACTGGGCAGGAAGCAAGAGAGGTCTGAATTTCATCCTGGGAGGTTTGATTCCCACAAGTGAAGTGATGCGGTGGGAGCAGTTGGGAAGCATTGTCAGGGCATGGGGACCGTTGTGCTTTATGACCTCCATCTGTTTAGAGCATCTGTGAGTCACGCAATGGGGCAAGGAAAGAGTCTATTTCATCCCAGCTTATCCCTGTTAGATGAAAGCCTGCTAGAAATTGAGAACTAGCTGAAAATTGTGTGCATCAACTCCTCATGCAAGGACATCAGATCTGAGAAGGTGACTCAAACCATCTCATGTGAAGTGGGGCTAAAAGTGGAAAACATGTGTTCTGTGTATGTATTAACCAACACAAGATATGAATGGAGCTCACCTCTCTTGGGAATAAGAAGAGAAAATGAAACATGGGGCTCATGGGGAAAAGTATTGGGCTTCCCTGGTGTCTCAGACATTTAAGAGTCTGCCTGCAGTGCAGGAGACCAGGGTTCGATCCCTGGTTAGGGAAGATGCTCTGGAGAAGGAAATGGCAACCCACTCCAGTATTCTTGCCTGTAAAATCCCATGAATGGAGTAGCCTATCAGGCTACAATTCATGGGGTTGCAAACAGTCAGACACCACTGAGCAACTTCACCTTCACTTCAACTTCACCTTCACTTCAACTTCACCTTCACCTGCTTTCACTTGGAGATGAGTAGAGAAAGTGAAATGGGGGCTCATGGGGAAAAGTATTGTCAAGTAGAAGAAGAAATCATTCTCAAGACTCAGAGAAAGGACAAACTTCTGAAAAACAGTTTACATTAAGAACCAGGAGAAAACCATTTGGTGTGCCTCTAGACTACAGAAAGGCATGACGCTATGAAATGGGAACAAAAAATCTAGGAAGAGGATATAGCTGACATGGAAAAAAAAAAAGGCATAAATGAAAAGGGACATGAAAGGAGAAAAGAGAACAAACAAAAACTAAAACTTCCATAGTAATCATCCATTTATTATTTATACAGGAAACTTTTAATGTTCACATATATGCAAAGCACAAAAATAGAAGCTGTAAAAAGCAGAGTCAACATGGTAAAAATTACATCAGAGACATGGAAAACAAACTTGAGAAGACTCTCATAAATGCAGGGAGGACAAAGAGATGAAAATGAGAGGATGATTGACTTAGAGGACAGGAGTAGAGATCTATTTCAGCAGTAGCAGATGCTTCTGGGCACAAAACAAAAATAAACACAAAAGACAAGATGATTGGAGTACAAATTTGATCAAAGATAAATTTGCCTAAAATTTGCTTAAAAATTAAAAAATTACAAAAATTTTAAAAATTACATGGTGTGACATGTAAATGTAACTAGTTTACCACACTCCAGGCAAAATTGATGAAAAAATAATTATTTTCCGCCATAACATGAAAATTTTTAAAAAACAAGAAATGATTTTTTAAAATAATTTTTAAAATATTCATACAGGGGAAGTTATCTATAGAGAAATAGTACTCAGACCTTTGATTTGTAAAACAAAATGCCAGATGAAATGTATCAAAATTGCCAGTTTTTAAGCTAAATGGTTGTAAACGAGTAAGTTTATATACAGCACAACTGTATATAAAAATGCAAAGATAGTTGAAAACACGTTGGAATTCAGAAGACATCATGAAAATTCCTGTAACTTCTAAATTATTGAGTGTTGTTGTTGTGCTCAGTCATGCCAGCTCTTTGCAACCCCATGGACTGTAGCCTGCCAAGCTCCTCTGTCCGTGGGACTTCCCAGGCAAGAATACTGGAGTGGGTTGCCATTTCCTCCTCAGGGGATCTTTCCGACACAGGGATTGAACCTGAGTCTTCTGTGTCTCCTGCATTGGCAGGCAGATTCTTTACTATTGAGCCACCTGGGAAACCCTAGATTATTGAGTGTTTGAGGTAAATATCACACATCTTATCACCCTAAGTTCTGAACTGATTTAGAAATAATCAGAAGTTGGGGAGATGGGCAAAAATACACCTTTATGTTGTTAAAAAAGCTCATATTGGAGAATATACCTTATTTCTGTGGATTACTGGCTTTCCTAACTGAACCCTAGTACTAAGCTCTACCCACAAATATCTCCCCAATGTGGGTGTCTGCCCTGTAAATACTCAGCGTGGAGGGGCTGAGCAGAACAGATGCCGAAGCCAGGCTTGGTTCAGAAAGAATGGGGCAGTGCCAGAGATGATTGGTTTTTAGGCCCAACTTGCTGGACAGGTAAGTCTCTGCTCCCTTCACCCAGCAGAGAGGAAAGGAACCAGGGATATTCTACCCATGACATTGTGAGTAGGGAAGAGGCATCTCCTCTCCCCATTGCATCAGTCCATATGTCTTCTTCCTGCACCCTCCCCAAATGCAGCTGTCTGAGAAATAAATGAAAACAAGAAAACTGAATACTGGGGAAGTTGTGATATAAATGGACTGACATGTATGCTCCCTACTGGAATCTATAATAAGGGAAAAAAAAGATAAAATTTGGTTATTCATTACAGCATTGTGTACTGTTTAAAACTAGCTCTGTACTATTTATAAAAGTAGAATACTGTAAACAACTTAAATGGTTATCTTTAGTAAATGGAGAAATTATTCTGCTTTAAAAGCAATGTTTTAAAAAGGTTTTTAACCATCTGGGGAAATGCAGCAGTCATGAGGATAAATAATACATAAATTGCATATAGGTTTAGGTTGTGTGTCAACTGGAATCCATTGTGAGTGACTTTTTTTTTTTCCAGACAGATTTTGAGGCCACATCTGGGCTCAGTGGGAAAGAATGGTGTGAACAAAAGTGGACATGGGATGCTGTTGTTTGGGGTAGGATGAGGGTCAGGGTAGAGAATGGTATGCTACCCTGCCAAATATTTACCATCCATCTTAGGATATAATTTCAACTAAAATGCAATTTTAAAAAAAGAAAAAAAGATGAGAGGAAGATAGACCAAAATGTAAGTAGATGCGGCCTTGGGGAATCATGATCACAAGTGGCATTTTCCCTGCTTCCTCTCAGTGTTGCTGTTGTAGGCCTAGAGCTGGCTTCCCTGGGGTTGAAGTCTGTCTCTGCTAGCACACGTCAGCCTCTCTGTGCCTTGGGTTCCTTTTCCAAAGAAATGATGATAATAAGTGCACCTACTTCATAAGGTCAGGACTCAGGCAGATGGGCCAGAATTCAATGCATTGAAATATATAATGTGTACAGAACAGTTTCTGGCACATAGTCTCATGCATGTTTTAACCATTATTAATGGTGGTAGCAGTACAGTGAGCAAATATTATTTTTATAATGCGATAAGAAAAAAATAAGATTGCAGAAGTATGAGAAAAATATTTGACTTTAAAAACCATTTCCTTTTATGTCTGCATAAAGTAATTTTAAAAAGCAGAGACATTACTTTACCAACAAAGGTCTGTCTAGTCAAGGCTATGGCTTTTCCAGTAGTCAGGTATGGATGTGAGAGTTGGACTATAAAGAAAGCTGAGCACTGAAGAATTGATACTTTTGAACTGTGGTGTTGGAGAAGACTCTTGAGAGTCTCTTGGACTGCAAGGAGATCCAACCAGTCCATCCTAAAGGAGATCAGTCCTGGGTGTTCGTTGAAAGGAACTGATGCTGAAGCTGAAACTCCAATACTTTGGCCACTGATGCGAAGAGCTGACTTATTGGAAAAGACCCTGATGCTGGGAAAGATTGAAGGTGGGACGAGAAAGGGACAAGATGGTTGAATGGCATCACTGACTCAATGGACATGAGTTTGAGTAAACTCCGGGAGTTGGTGACAGACAGGGAGGCCTGGTGTGCTGTAGTCCATGGGATTGCAAAGAGTCAGACATGACTTAGCAATTGAACAACTGAACTGAACTGAAAATAATTTAGATATATTGTGTGTGATTAAAAGACACCCCCCCAATACCCTTTCAAGCAAATGTCTTCACTTGCAGTAGATGCCTATAATTGTGTTTGCTCAGCATCTCTCTGCCCCTGTTCTGAAAAGAACAGCCCCCTTTTGCTGGCATCATCCTCCTCAGCAGCCATGGGGTTTGTGCAAAAGCTCTTATAGCTGATTGACTCAAGGGAGGGGACTAGACCAAAGCTGAGCCAATTAGAATCCTTCCTTGGAGACTTTGCAAATGGGATTATGAATCCACCTGTCTTCTTGGTGCTGAGAGCCATAATTTGAGAGCATTGGCAGTCATGTTGCCCACCAAGGGGAGCTAGTTGGAAAAGGCATAGAGAGGGAAGAAGAGATGAGTGGGAGATTTAATATACATGTGTATGCGCATAAACAACACTGGTGGCTCAGACGGTAAAGAATCTGCCTGTAATGCAACATATATTTGTTTGTGTGTACATGTACATTCTATCAAGGGTATCCTGATAACAATCAGGTCTTTGGTCCCAGTTATTCCACCAATCCTGCCTTTTCTGTAGTTTCATTGTTTAACCCTTATTCTATTTATGGAGAAACTCCAGTACCATACCGATAAATTTCTTTTTTTGCCTGAGGGAAGTTTGAATTGGTTGCAACCAAGAACAATGACTAATTTATGTAACAGCCTTACTAGTAACAGCAAAAAAAACTTAACAATATTAGGAGATGGTTAAGTAAATTATTCCACATCCATATTATGAGAAACTATGCAGTCATTAAAATGAAACCTTCAAAGAATATTTGAGAACTCATTTGGGATGTTATTAAATGAAAACAGGAGACCACCTAATGTTGACAGAGGGATGGAGCCTGAGAGCAGTCCAGGAAGAAGAATCAGCATGTGCAGAGACCTTGAGGGTTGATGAACTTGGCTTGTGAAGGTAACAACAGGAGGCTAATGTACCTGGAGCAAAGAAAGCAAGTAGGGATATGGAGTGAGGCAAAGATGGGAGGATTGGTGCTATGGGTCATTGAGAGACGTTCACATTTTTATTTCAGAGCAATGAAGAATCACTGAAGGATTTTTTAAAAGAGGGACAACAGGAACAATTTATATTTTTAGCTTCTGGGAAGAGAACGTATTAGAGATGGACAAGAGTGGGTGCAGGGGAAATGGTGAGCAGAGAAGCCATATAATTCAGAATCTGGAGAATTTTGAAAGTGAAAGGGAGACTTCTTATCATTGTAGTAGGACCATAGGTTCAAGCCCGGACTTCTCTCGTCAAACCAAGACAGGTGCTTACCAAGCTATTAGTGTCATACAGGCAGCAGACAGCGGTGACTTGAGCTAGGGTGGGGGGCTGATGGGGCTTCTGGCCATGAATACTCAGTTGCTCAGTTGCATCTGACTCTGCAACACCATGCCTACCCGGTTCCTCTGTCTATGGGGATTCTCCAGGCAAGAATACTGCAATGGGTGCCATGCCTCCTCCAGGAGGAGCAGTTATGGCCATGAAGGGGAACGAAAGGTTGAATGTGCCTGCATTTGGCATAATCCTCTTTTGGTATTCCTTGCTTTGTCTTACTGTGTTCGATAGCTTTTCCCGGTGATTTCAGTGCCTCCAGATCGACAGTTATCAAAATTTAGTGTGCCTCAGAACATGGTAGACTTTCTAAAGCACAGATTCTTGGCCTTCACTCTTTCACTTCATTCTTGGAACTTGTGATTCAGTAGGTCTGAGTTGGTGCCTGGGAATTTGCAATTTGCAACAAGCTCCTGGGTACTGCAGGTGCTGCTGGGCTGGGTACCATACTGGAGAACCACTGCTTTAGATGTACGCTGATTGAGAAGATGACTCAGGTTCTCTCTGCACTGGCTCTGTCTAGTTTCCATTAGCTTTCTTGTTTTTTTTTAAAAAAAATCTCTAATGTATCTTTTATTGCATGCATACAATTATGAATTTCTGTATCCAACTGAATGAGGTATTTCTATAATCTAGTCAGGAAAGCTGTAGTTCTTCTTTTTACTTCTTATACTTTGTTCTGTAATATCACTGGGCTTAGTGTTTCTTTGATGGTGGTGGTCTTAGAGTTTTTCACCTCTAAATGATTCCTTTTGCATGTCTTTTTTTTTTTTTTTTTTTCAGAATGCTGCAGTTTCCCTGTACAGGTCAGTTGCTGACTAAGTTCACATTCTGCTCTTTGCAGCTACTCCTTGAAGCTGTTCTTTTTCTTCAGCCACATTTCTTGAGGTCGTCAGCCCTCTCACATCTCAGGAACCTCATCCTTACCTTGCTGACTGCGAGCTCAGCGACCTCTCTGGTCTCGCAGATCTCTGTGGATCACAGGACTGCGCTGACCACGGGCAGCTCCTGCCGCAGCACACTGTCTGTCGGTCACATCTCTCTGGCCTGCCGTGACTCTCTGCTTTGTCTCAAGTCTCTTCTGGTCTCTGCTTACTTTGGGTCTTGTGAATCTTCTGGATTCATCAGACATGAATCCTGATAAGTCCACGTAGGAAGGCATAGCTTCTGAGAGCAGTGTTGCCAGGGAGACTTCAGCCTAGAAATAGCAGCCACTTTTCTCAATAGTCTTTTCCTGTTCCCGCTTTCAAAATCATTCCCCTTTTTCACAGCTTCAGGGCTAGAGACAAAACAGCTGTGCTTTATGTTTGAAAACTGCAACTCACATTCAAAATGCTACAATTCCTTCAGAAAGCCTGTTTTCAGCACTTTTTTTTACAGGGGGGCGGGAGGAGAAGTAGGCACAGTTTATTCTTTTATTTTAATATAAATTTGTGTGTGTGTTAATTACACAAGTAATACTTTTTCATTGTTGAAAATTTGGAAGATGCAGAAAGCAAAAATAGGAAAATAACCACTAATGGTCTTAAAAAAATAAAACCACCAGAGATAACCCTTCAGTACTTTCTAATCCTCTTATCCATGTTTTTTAGCCACAAAAACTTTCCTTCAAATACAGTCATATTCAGAAGCCCATTAAGTAAACAGATGAGGCTGCTTGGATTGGTGGGGAGGCAGGAGACTTGAGGCCCCACTGCTCAATTTGAGCTTTGATGCCCACTGACAGACCAGCAGGCCCGTCTCCTGGACCCTCAGCCTTCCACAGGCCTGTGTAAGACGCTGCTCTAGGTCATTCCTATGCCAAGCTTGGACCCTACAGATTGACTGCCAAAGGCATTCTCCGCTTGGCACTCTGGCTGCCTGGGGGCACGAGGAACAGATGCTGTCTGGGGGTTGATAGGACCTTCAGCTTCCACATGTGTCATCATTTCTTAGAGTCCATGTCACCTCCAGTCTAAAGCAGAGACTGTTAACCTGGGGTTCAAACATTCCATGCAAAGTATATAGCCATAGCTTTAATTGGTGCAGGGTTTATGCAAATTCTTTTTTCCTTCATAAGTGATTGTTTTAAAGGTCTCAGCAATTTCCTGTTCAGCAATACAACTGAAATCTTTGCATTTCAACAACTAAATGGTTGAAGTGCTAAATATTTAGGAACAAAGGAGAAAACAGTTCGAATAGAAAAAATTTTTTTCCATTGCTTTTAAGCTTGGAAACATGATGAAGGACAATCCATCATATTTTTTAAGCAACTGATTAGCATTTTCCTTCCTAAGTTTAAATTGTCTTACATCTCATATTTGAATATCACAATTATGAGATAATTACATAGTAACTTTAGAATAAAAATGAATGGTAATGGCACTGATTTCTTATGAAGATTATAAGATTAATCTCATAAAGATGATGCTTTTTTCTGTTACTAGTATAATTCAGTATGCTGTAAGCTATGTGAAAAGGCATACTTCTAAAATTTTTGTAATTTTACCTATTTTAAATGCACTAGAGTAGATTTCCTTTAAATGAAATCCCACAACAAGGGCATCCTTTTAAAAGGTGATAGCTGAAGCTCCAATACTTTGGTCACCTGATGTGAAGAGTAGACTCATTGGAAAAGACCCTGATGCTAGGAAAGATTGAGGACAAGAGGAGAAGGGGTCAAAAGAAAATAAGATGGCTGGATGGCATCCCTGACTCAATGGACATGAGTTTGAGCAAACTCTGGGAGACAGTGAAGGACAGGGAAGCCTGGCGTGCTGCAGTTCATGGGGTGGCAAAAAGTCAGACACGACTTAGTGACTGAACAACAGCAGCAGCAACAGTGCTTTTGTAATGTAAGCACTTTGGCGATATGTCTAAAGGTCTGTATTTTGTTGTTTCATAGGTTCCGTCTGATCTCACATTTATTTTGAATTTTCTAAAAGTTAGGTCCATTGTGTATTGGGTGTCCTCGGCTAAGCACTTACCCACATAGGAAGGTAGGTCTCATTCTTGGACGGCCAGAGATGCAGCTGATAGAAACCCTCTCAGCTCTAAACATTCCCTTGGCCAGGCTGAGCACTCTGCTACACGTAAGGCTTCTGCTCGTGGTGAAACAAGGCTGGGTGACAACTCTGCTTCCACCAGGATCCCGTCACCCTGCCTGAGCGTTTTGCCCCCTCACAGCATGCAGGGTAGTCTGTGCCCCATCTAGCTTTTACTTCGTGCTCATGACAAAATTATGACAATTAAAAGAACAGATTGAAGTGAGACCCTAAACTTCCTTCCCCTTCATGGTGACCCCAGTTAGCTTGTTTCCTCTGTTGTTCAGTCATTCATCCATGTCTGACTCTTTGCAACCCCATGGACTGCAGCACACCAGGCTTCACTATCCTTCACTGTTTCCGGGAGTTTGCACAAACTCATGTCCATTGTGTTGGTGATACCATCCAACCATCTCATCCTTTGTCATCCCCTTCTCCTGCCTTCAGTCTTTCCCAGCATCAGGGTCTTTTCCAATGAGTCAGCTTTTTGCATGTCTGAGGTTATTGATATTTCATTTCCTTTAATATCTTTTTGTTTTCAGTGATTGTTTCTAATGTATTCAATATAAGTGCAGCATTTGGCTCTCTCCTGTTAGTGGATGTGTGAGAAAAGAGACAGAAATCCATGGTTAAGAATTGTAAAGACAAAATTAAGGAAAGAGGTGGCATTGCTGTGGCTTCCTCCAGTGTGCAAGAGTCTCCCTCTGCTCCCAGGAGCTGCGGACCCCACTAGCAACTCCATGGTGATTTCTGCTCCTGGTTCAGCTGCCTGCCGGCTGGTGGCTCCCGAGTGTTTGAATTCGAGAATCACAGTCAGTCAGTTCTGCATCTCTTTGAAATCAGTAGCATTCAGGACTTTTTGTTTCATGTTGCATAGCTTTACATGAAAAAGCTTCCTTGAAACATGGAAACGGTAGTTAATTGACATTCTCCATTTCCTTTTCTTGTTAGTTGCCTGTTCTCTTTAAGATGAAACCTTTCCATGTTCTGCTCAAGAGAACACAAGTGAGGCCCAGTGGACCAAGCCTTTGAGGCTGTGGGTTCAGGGCACCTGGTCCACTCCAGTGGTCCACTCCTGCGGGTCCCAGCTCTTTCTGAGCACACCTCTGCTGATCTGTGCTTCAAAGCCCTTATGCTACAAGAAACTAAGCAGTTCTTTTCACCTCTTGAAGCAATTTGGACATATCTTAGAGGCCCTGGGGCCCTAGAAATTTCTTCTGTGTTGTAGACTAGCCCATACGTACTGGACTTCTTTGTCTCTGAGCATAAAGTCTGGCTCACTATTACATGATTAAAACATGTTGATTGAATAAAATAATGAATAGGTACTTCTGTGTATTTGACACCCTATCTTAACTCTGGTTTCACAGAAAAAATACATTATTTCCCTTGGCATACTCTCCCTTCAGAATCATTCAGTATTTGAAAATCATTCCTGAAGATATAAACACTGTGTCTAATAACAAAGTATTTCTGTGTTTCACTCCTTCTTGGGGGGACAAACCAAAAATCTGAAGGTATAACCACGCCTGTTCCCTAGAATGTAATACTGCTTCAGTCTAGGGGAAGAGCTTTGATTAACAGTGATGTGGAGGCATTGAGTCCATCCATTTGGAGTCTTATAGAGAGGCTCCAGCCTGACAATTTGAACTAACAGTGAAAATGTGCTATTATTTGAGGAACTGACATCCATGGAGGGGGCATGGAAGCATCCTCCAGGGATGGTGTAAAGAGATGTTTAACTCAGGGAGTTAGTGGAGAATAAATAAACACTAAGTTTCCTGCCATAGGAGTCTGTGATTCTTACTCTAAATTTTAAAATATTCTGGTCTTATGAGCCAATCATCTTAGCTTGTGTTTAAAAAAAAAAATAAATGGAGGACAATGAATCAGTGCAACTAAGCTGTAGTATCTGGCTCAATCTCCTTTTTGAGCTAGAATATCTCACTCCTGCTCCTACTAATCCACCATCCTTAATTTAATCTTTAATTTTAAGAAAATTAAACGTGCATAATTTTTTTAAACACCATCCTTGTAGAGAAGGGGGACAAAAAGAAGCAAATGTAGAAAGATATGGGAAAATGTGTTCGTTTCCCCAGTACCATCCTCCTACCACCCCTTGGGTTTCTTTCCTCTTCTAGTCCATCTGTGGCTCTCAGGTCCCTGCCAGGCACTGCCTTTCCTAGACAAGATGCCCCCCCCAGGTTGGCACATCTCACCAAGTACCGCCTTCCTGTACCTGCCACCTCTTGCCCTACATTGTCCTGATCTTCTGCTCCACTCTGACTGCTACCTTGCCACAGTGGGAAGAGAATGGTAAAAATAGAAACCAGACCCCTTACTACCTAGTAAACTCTTTCACCAGATCATAACACAGCAGTCCCTGTATCTGTCTTCTGATACAGTTCTTTCATTTGGCCAGATAATGCAGTCTGTTATGTGCTGAGTCGCTCAGTCATGTCCGACTCTTTGCAACCCTGTGGACTGTAACCCATCAGGCTCCTGTGTCCCTCGGATTCTCCAGGTAAGAATACTGGAGGGAGTAGCCATTCCCTTCTCCAGGGGAATTTTTCCAACCCAGGGATCGAATCCAGGTCTCCCATGTTGCAGGCAAATTCTTTACTGCCTGAGGCACCAGGGAAGCCCAATGTAGTCTATTCTTGTTCCTTAAAAACTGGGAAGCAGTCTGAACCTGAAAGCAAAGCCCCAAGAAATAAGGTGGAACAATTGACATAAGGCGATCAGGGTCTCCTGGCGTAGAAGGAACTGATACGGTAAACCCTATACCCTGAAAGGGTCGAAGTTAGGGAGTCCTGTTGAGAGGGACCTGAAGGGTCCTGTGAAATGAAGATGCCCTAAAGCACCAGGGAGGCGGAATTACTGGGCAAGTGTAATGCTGGCTTAGGAATCACATGATGCAGGGCTTTGAGATGATCCCAGCTCTCCTGGGAGTGGCCAAGTTGTGATCTGAAAGGGCTGGTTTCAGAGAGGCCTATAAGAGTCTGAGCTTTCTCCATGGAGCAGAATGTGGGGAGGATCACCCTTTTTCAAAGAACTCTTATAAAATAATCGGGACTGTGGCATGTACTACTGTAGCCAGAGTTTCTGCGGCCTAGCATGTGACTGAGCTAGGATTAAAACAGAGGTCCTTTCCATCAAACCAAGTTCCTAATCACTGTGGATCCCAGAGCTGAGTGCATATATGTTAATGACTGACACAGGATGTTTGGTGGGATTCTAGAAAGCAGCAGAAGGATGAGAATGATTGGGGGGACTTGAATCAGGGGGTCTGCCTGGTGCTTCCAAAATCTACATGAGTAATCAGAAATTTAGCATTCTCTGCTTGTGAAAATTTGAACTTGACAAGAGTTTGTATGTAACAAGACTGAAAAATTCCTAAAATTCTTCTGTGATCTCATATCCACGTCCTTACAATATTTTACCATCTTATTTCTGATTCCAGTTTTGCAGCATACAGCATCATATGACTTCATCACTCTAAGTAATAGGGCCTATATCTATTTCATCATTTCAAGAAAATATAATCCTTGAAAATATTTCATAAATTGTACAAAAAGAATGGACTAAGGTGATATCTGTGACACATTTAGCTTTTGCTCATTTTAAGTATAAATATACTAATTCCATTTTGAAAGATTACTTCATTTCCAACAGTGCTAAATCTTATCTAATATAATTTCTTTAGCAAGCACTTTAGAATGACATGAAAATTACTTGGTTCTTAAAAAAATAGCTTTACATAATAATTTATTAGAGCAAGGAATAATTTGATACTATTTCTTGGAGGAAATAAAAAAGTATATTTTAAAGATAATACATACAGACTTGAGATAAAATTAAGCTTTCAGAAATCTTTATTATGCTCCCTTCTAGTTTAATGATCATTAGATTTATCTTGCAATCAATTTGAAATAAACCATGAAACAATAGTGAATAGAATTGGCTATAATTTAAGATAAACCTGGCATCCCAAGTTAATAATAATAGAATTTATGAGAATGAAAAATGAGTCCTGCTGTCAGCAGTATGATTTACATAAAGCTTGGGCTATAGGGTATTGAAAGTTACAGGTAGGAGCAATAGAACTCATGATAAAGGCATTCTTTCCTTAGAGGAGAAAAGAGTGGCAGTATATGAGATGGATGGCATCACCAACTCAATGGATATGAGTTTAAACAAATTCTGGGAGATAGTGAAGGACAGGGAAACCTGCAGTTCATGGGGTCCCAAAGAGTCGGACACAACTTAGCGACTGAATGACAACAAATACTATTCTGTAACATATACTCCTAAATTTAATGTTGATTTTATTATAAATCTAAGTTTCAGATAAATATTCATGGAGTGATTTTCCATTTGTTTTGGTTGGTTGCAAGCAGCAGAAACTAACTTAAAGTAAAAACAAATTATTAGAAAATTGGGGGAGCCCCTGGAATTGAAGGAAAAGCTGAAATACTATGCTGGAGTGTTAAGAGTTGTATAACCCCCCTTTCTTTCTCTTTCGAGTTTGGGAACAGGTGAGAGATATATATTTGTTGTTGTTTGGTCGCTAGGTCGTGTCCTTCTGCAACTCCACGAACTGTAGCTACCAGGTTCCTCTGTCCATGGGATTTTTCCAGGCAAGTTTACGGGAGTGGATTACCATTTCCTTCTCCAGGAGAGAAATATATATATAGGATTCAATAAAATGAAGACTAAAAAATTACCTTCACCACCTAATAAAGCCAGTTGTGGTTTTAAATCTGTGGCTAATCAAGACCTCCTATTAGTTATACTTTAATCTGATTCATGTGTTAGTTCTAGAGTTTGATTAGTATGTATCTTTATAATTTACTCTAAATTCTATCAGACCTTTCCCATGACTAGCACAAGTTCCAAATATCTTCTATCTAGCATGAAACTTTTTAAAAATCCTTGCACTTTTCTTCTCTTCCTGAATTCAATGGCTGTTTCAGTTGAGGGAATCAAATTGTGTATTTGTTGCTACAAGCAGTCTCTCCTTCTTCATCTCACTAACTGGAAGAGAAATGTTTGTTTAGACAGGTTATGCCTCCAAGAACACAAAAATCCCCTTAGTGGTGTCTTTCCAATCAGAAGTTTCACTTTGCTCTAAGAAGTGTGAAAAATTTCTCCTCCCAAAAGGTGTTTTCAGAAGTTACTGCTAGCTCAGCAGAATTTACATTGATCCACGATAGCATTTGCTTGTTTTGTTTTTAAGCAATACTTTGAACTCAGACACTGCCACCTTTACAGAATTTCTAGTTCCAATCCAATCAGATTAGAACTAGCCAGTGAAATCTAAGCAAAGTGCTTTTAATCAATTTGAATTAAGTTCACATAATCCCTAACTCATGGCAGGGAACCTCATAACTCAAATCCTGTTGCTTAGCAAACTAGCCAGTTAGAAGGTGTTATCACTTCTTTCATGCATGGGGAATAGATTTTAACTGATGCACTTATTCAGGGTTTAGATGTTTGCAGGGCTTCATTGATATCAATGTGAAGAAATGTGTCTCAGATTATAAGACATTTTGTCTGATTTTTTTTCAGTCTTCCAAAGGAGTAAGATTTATTTCCTTTAATGTCATTCACCTGGAATGACACAGCACTGTTAGGCTGTTGAAAATAGTTCCCAATCTGGCTGATCAGCTGCATTATCTGAGTAGCCTATAAAAGCCGGCCTCCAGTAGGTGGAGTCACTGGCTTGGGGAGCAAGGATGAAGCTCGCTGTTGTGTTTGCTGAAACAGTGGCTGCGACTGCAAGAAAACAGAAGAGACTAAGGATTAGAGGTGTGGCACACACCTGCCCTGTGAGTGATGGCTTACAGGAACAGTGGATCTTAGAAGTTCATGTGAGGGCCAACTGGTAAGAGAAGAATTTATATGTGCACATTTTGAGGAGAAGTGAAAAATAACTTAAGTAGTAACTTCTGAAAATACCGTTTGGGAGGAATTTTCAGAAGTTACTGCTCCTTGCCAGAATTTCCAAGGCACCTCATTCAATCTCCTCACCTTCCCCCGCCTCCCCTCACATTTTTGAGATATATTTAAAATTTTTATTAATATTTTTAGAAGTACAACTGCATGGGGGAATTTAGCTGGCTTATACAATTCTTTAAATTCAAAATGCATGTAAATGTTTAGTACCAGAGTGGTTTCCAAACCTTTCTCTTCACTAGAGTCACCTGAAAACCTTGAATATGTCCCATCTCTCTTACTGGGTCAGAATCTCTGAGTCTTAAGTCTGGATATGTCTTTGGAGAGCAAGCCCTGTATTGTGTGGGGTTCTGAGGGGTAGGCGTACCTGCTTCGGGGTCAGCACAGTTGAATTGATTCAGATAATCAGTGTTTTCATCCTTTTAATCAAAGAACACAAAAAAGCTGGGAACCAAAGTGCAGCTGAAATGATGTTTCACAGTAGTAGTTTTCCAAAAAATGTTTAAATTGGAAATCTTTGTTTGAAGAAATGTTAGCTTGGTCTTTAAGCTGTGAGAACAAGATAAACTGGAAATCCTCCAGCTGCTGATGGTGTGGGAGGAAGAGGTAATTGAGATTAGCTGCATTCTGGGACTGGGAGGAGCTCTGAGGGCTCTTATGGGAGCATTTACAAATCTGTGTTTCATTGGGTTCTTTCCCTCCGCCTTGCTGTGCTCACGGGACATTTCCCAATTTCTGTTTTCAAGTTTTGGCTGTGCCGCATCTTCCTTGCGATGCGCAGGCTTCTCTCTAGCTGTGGTGCCTGGGTTCCAGGGTATGTGGGCTCAGTAGTTGCAGCTTGAGGCCTTAGTTGTGTGCCCCCACCCCAGCCATAAGCACCTGGGATTTTTAGTTCCTAGACCAGGGATTGAACTCTGAACCACTGGACCACTAGGGGAAGTCCCCCCGTTTCTGTTAATATCCTCCTCATTCTTGCTCTCAGGAATTAGAAGCCCAGAAATCAGGAGGCTGCTTATTAGGGGACCCCTACAGATTCTACCTTCTCTCCTTTGTTTCTTGGGATATAAAACCTGTGACACTATACATGGTCTTTATTCTCAGGCAGCACGCCACAGCTTGGATTTTTACCTCTTGATCTTTCTCAGTGAAAGAAACTGGATAAGCTAGAAAGCAAGTTGATGGTTCAAACTAAGCAGTAGCCCCTAGATCCCTCCTGTGGCATCTCCCTCCCCAAATGAGCTTCTGAATGTCTTTTCAAGTAAACTCTCAGAGGGCCCAACCCTACCGGTTCTCAGATATTTATAGTCCCTTTACTTCTCCCATTAAAGGCTCCACTCCCTAACACCTTGATGGTTTTATCTTAGAGACTGGGGTTAGTGGTTTCATAGAATTTCCTGCATCCTCCCCTCCTCCCTGGACTATTATTTTATCTGCTTTATTAGCAATCATTATCCACTGCTCTGCTCTGGGATCTTCTTGGTGTTCTCCATCACTGTTCTATAGAAGTCCTTACTGATCACCCAGAGGAGGTGGGAGCGAGGAGGAGGTGCTTGGGTTTTATGACACCTGCTCAGCTCTGATAGTTACGAGTCACATGTGAGACTACACGAGTCACTCAACTGCTCTGGGACTGAGAATTCATCTGTAAAATGGGTCTGATTAGGTCATGCCTAGGGCTCATTTAAGAAAATGTTATGACTTGATCTATGATTCTTCTTTCTTCCTTTTCTTAGTATTTTATCAGTGGTAAGAGCATCCTTTTCCCCCTTTCAGTCAGTACACTATGTCCCTGCCCTTCATTCCTCCTGCCCCGAGACGTACTCACAGGTTTATCACCTTATATTAGACAACAGCAAGCGCATCCAGTGTCCCCATTCCCCCCACACAAAGACACAATGTCTTCCTTTTAAAAGCCTATGTTATTCATTTACCATGATGTTCAAGTTATCCATCTTTTTATCAAACCAACTTAGCAGCTTTCATCATCCTTACAGATTTTATGGATCAAGAATTTGGAAAGAATACAGTGGGGATGGTTTATCTCTAAATGTGGGGCCTCAGCTAAGACGACTCAGGAACTAGGAGAAGTGGTCCTGGGAGCTGATATTGGCTGCTTGCTGGGACATGCGCTGAGGCTTGCATCCCTGTAAAGGCTTCTTCAGTTGGACTATGCTGTCTCACAGCAGAGTGGCTTCCCACATTTTACATGGCAGACCAGAGCACCAAAGGCCACTTCCAAAAGTCGTGAACTGTGTAGCCTTTGACACGCTAGCCTGAGTTGTAGCATTACTTCCACTGTGCCCTACTGGTCTGTCTGTCACATGCCCTTCCACATTCCATGGAAAGGTACAGACTCCACCTCTCAACGGAAGTGGCGTCAAAGAATTTGTGGACAAGTTGGTTTTTTTCAGGCAAGGTTTTACTGGGGCCTCTGCTGCAAGCAGAGGGAAGCAAGAACAGATAGCAGGTTGCCTTGCTTGTTTGCTCCCAGAGGAGGGGTGGAGCTTGTTCCCAGCATGGGTTGAGGGTAGCAGTATGTCCAGGGGTTGGGCTGGAGGGGCGGCTTAGGTGGTTTGCCCACCCGTTAGGTCATGGTGTGTGCAGGGTGCATACATAGTACCCTGCTTTTGCTCCAGGCTCTTCAAAAGTGGCATTTGGGATTTTTGGTCTGTTTGTATCCTTTGTCCAGAATTTGCCCCAACTACACACACAGGCATTTATTTCAGTCCCATACAGTTTCTTTGTATTTTGTTGCTTAAGGAGAGGTGTGTCCAGGTGCAAGCATTGCAGCCCTTTGGCAAAGGGTTCCAGGTCCCAGTCTGTCTCCTTCCCCCTGAGAGGCTCTACACCATTATTCTTTTTTTATAATCTAAACAATGCATTATTTATTAGGAAAATTTAATTAGCGAATTTAACACATAATAAAACAGCATCCCAAATCAGTAAGAATAGATTTCAACAAATAGTTTTTGGACTTTTGAATAAAAGTAGCTCTGTACCTTGCACTCTTCACAGAAATTAATTCCAAATGGAGATCTGGATGCATACATAATTAACTTAGAAGAAAATACAGAATATACTCTATATTTTGAAATAAAAGTCATAAAAATATTTATCAATTTTTATATAAATATAAAACATCTGTTTAAAAAAGACACCAAATAGTAAACTAAAGACAAGTGACCAACTGGGAGAAAACACTGAAATAGACGTAAAAGACTGATATCTATCCAAACTGTATGAAAAACTCCAACAAATCCATGAGATAAGACAAATCTTTCACAGAAAAATGAACAGTGTTGGCAAAAGGCAATTCACATGTCTAAAGCAAATATATGAAAAGATGGCCATCTTTACTAGTGTCAGGTGTTTCCTAAATATAAACAAGAAAAATGACAATTTTTCACATATTTAAAAAATTTAATAAAAAATCAAATATCCTTAATTATATGGAGAGCAGGTACTCATTCACTGCCGAGAAGGAGAAACTTTAAACTGCTAACAGCCATTTTGGAAGCAAAATGAAGTAATTTCTTTAAAGCTGCCTAACTCTGGCCCAGCAGGTCAAAGCTTCAGCATACAATAGAGAAATGCTTATATGCATATAGAGTCATATAGGATGACACTCTTTTAGGATTGTTTGAAAACAACAACAAAAAAGAAACTACCCTGGTGTCCATTATAGGCTAAGTAGATTGTGGAACACTATACAAAAGTCAACAGTCTATACCCTTATTCTTAAGGGGTAAGGGGCCAAAGGTCTCTTCTTCTGAAACTTCTGCTGGACACGGGGCTCAGACCCTAGCCTATCCTAGAGGTGTAGAAGTCCCTCACTGACTGTTCCAGGGACTTGTAGGGACCTGGGCCGCTTTCTGCTGAAGGGGCTTGAGCCACCATGAGCCTTACTTCAAACTATTGGAGCCAAACAAGGACTAAAAAGGAGAAGAACAAGGGCCATTACAGGGCCTAGAAAGGGAAAGAACCAGGTTAAATTTGGGCTTCCCTAACTGTTGACCAGACCCGGAAAGCGATATTGCCCCTGCCCAAATTGTGAAGCCACTCTGTCTTGTTCTGTCAGAAGTCAATCAAGGGCCAGAAGATTGTCAATAACCACATCAGCCAAGGAAATCAGAGGTCCCAAGTTCCATTAAGGCTTCAAATAGGAACCAACCCACTATATCATTTTACTTATCTGTTGATGGTGCTTGTCTTTTTAAAAATTTTTTTTAATTCAGCCAAGACTTTACTGGGGCTCCTGCTACAGCAAGGGAGAGTGAGAACAAGTAGGAGTTTCCCTCTGGTGCTTGGTCTTTGAGTAGGTATCTCAGATCTTCCACTGGCTCATAGGTGTATTGTTCTTCTGTTGCAACCTGAGGGGTTTCTGGAGATAAAATCTTTATCTGGACAAATGTACCCAACTGCATATCCCTTGGAGTTTGACAGCAGTGGGGGAGTGGTTAAAATTACTTTATACATACCCTTCCATTTTGATAATAGTTGGTCTTTGGACGATCCTCTTTCCAGGTTTTAAGAACAACTTGGTCCTAGGGCTTTATCTATGCAGGAACTTCTCCTTCCTCTGTAGTTCTAGTGGGAGCTGGCAGTGAACATGTCCTAGATTAATAATCTATCCCAGGGCCTGGTTCATGTCCTTATCCAGTAGAATGTCACTGGTAAGAAAAGGCCTCCCATAGGTCATTTCAAATGGAATGGGCTAAGTCTTACATCACTCTTGGGGGCTACATGGACCCTGAAAAGTAGAATAGGAAGCACATTGGTCCAGGCTTCATGAATTTCTTGGCAGAACTTTGCTAAGGTTTTCTTTAAAGAATGGTTCATCTTCTCTACCTTCCCTAAAGACTGGGGGTGTGTAGCTTGCAGGCTATCCCTAGCGGCATTATGAGCCCCTCTGTGATTTTGGGTATAAAAGAGGACCTATTATTGCTCTAGAAGAACCTTGGAAGTCCAGACTGAGGAATTGTTTCTTTTAAAAGGGATTTACAGATGTCTATAGCCTTTTCGGATCAGGTGGGGAAGGCTTCAACCCATTGGGTGAAAGTATCAACAAACACCTGAAGATAATAATATCTTCTTGATCATGGGGACATTTGTGTGAAATCTAACTGCCAGTCTTCCCCTGGATATGTCCCTCATTATTGGATTGGCCTGAGGAGCAAAGGGTGTGTTGAATGGGTCTGTGGGTTATTGTGGGCACATAAGTTGCAGACAAGCATTACTTTTTTTTTTTTAACTGTTTTATGCTTCCTCCCTAAAAAAGCCTTTTGCATCAAGTCCCATAGTGCATTCCTCTCATAGTGGGTGGCATCCTGTAAGCTCTTAGTGAGCTTCCATTGTTGGGCCTCCAGGATTTGAACCTTATCCTTTTTTTAATACCAGCCTGTGCTTCCTTTTCTTTTTTTTTTTTTTATATGAAAACAGGTATTTATTATAGAACAATGTCTAAAACTTAATTAAAGGCTTAAACAACAACAAAAAACATAATTCCACACATTGACATTGACTTTGTAGCATGAAAATTCTTAGCCCGAAGAGGGAAGTTTGTTCTTAATGAATTAACATATAATAAATTCTCATGACATGATTCCAAAATATATGTATGAACTGACTTGACATGTTTATAAACATAAGGGCAATTTAAACACTGGTATTAGTTTTCATGAGTTCAGTTTAAGGTTTGCGACTGGAGAGTTATATTAGAAAAAAAATCTGAGATAAAATATTCTTTAGGAAGCTACCACACACCTATATACATTTGAAGACCAAGGGTTAAAAGTCCACTCTTGATGAACACCGCTAAGCAAAGGATGTATAACATCCATCACACGTCTGTTCCAAAAACAGCATGTTTCCAAAAGTATACATTTCTTTACAAATAAACATTACGACCCTAATCACTATAGAGGAACTGACAGAGTGAGTTCCAAAAGATGCTCTCATCCCTGAGCCATATCTTAAGGCCTCCACTTTAATCTTGGGGCTTTAAGAACATCTTCTTTGCTTTAATTGGTTTTATGTCTCCATTTTCATCTTCTTCGTAAAGGGCACGGTCTCTTTTCTTGGCAAACTTTTTCCCAATTGTCCCCACCAAGGTCTCATATCTTCTAGCCATTTCTTCATCTGACACATCGAGCTCCACTGTTTGCTCTTCAACTTCTTCTGCTTTGTTCTTAGCGTTCATCTGAAGCATTAATTTCTCAACCTCAGGATTAAATCCTCTGAATGACATTCTTCCATAGAGAAGATCTTCACACAACAAGAAACTCTGCTCTTCTATAATGAAACTCTCTTTCTCTTTCAGCTCAGGCAAATCCAAGTACCAGTGCTCTTCACTAATGATTTTCTTTTCTTCCTCTTCTAGTTGTTTCTTGGTTTCCGAGTCAAGTCCCCTTTGCATGAGCTTCATGCGCAGCAAGTTCTTGGACAACTTAGTTTTGCGCTCGGCCGCCATAATGACTCCCACCGGGCGCCGCGGTCTGCAACTCTGTGCTTCCTTTTCATAGCCCCATTTCAGATCATTCTCTTGTTCATGTGGGGACTACTAGGGGAGACTAGGGAGTTGGGGTGGGGTGGGGCAATCACTAGAGCCATAACTTGTTCAGTATCCTGCAGTCAAGCTACCTGTTTTGCCGTTTGATCAGCTTTGCTGTTCCCTTGGCTCACAAAGATTCCTCCCTCTGATGGCCCCAACAGTGGATTACTGCTACCTGGGTTGAAAGCTGCACTGCCTCTAAAAGAGCCAGAATCAAATCTTTGTTTTATGGGGGAATTCTTAGCAGTTAAAATTCCCCCATTTTTCCTCTTTCCAAAAGTTTCCTCTTTCCAAATGACAGCATGAGTATGTAGCACATGGAATTCATATTTAGGAATTTCATTCACTGACTGATTTTATTCCCTGACTCATATTTAGAGTCAGTGAAAATGTTTAATTTCTTATATTTCCCTAATTGTGAAACTCTCACTAATGCAACTAGTTCAGCTTTCTGGGCTGATGTCTGAAGTGGCAGGGCCTTGGATTCTATGACTTCATTTGGACTAACTGTGACATACCCTGACTTTCAGGTTTCCATTTCTACAAAACTGCTCCCATCAGTAAACCATTCAACTTCAGGACTGTCAAGAGGCTCAGCTAGAAGATCAGACCTGCTGGAGTAAGTTTATTCTATGGTCTCTATACACTGATGAATTAAGTCTCCACTCTCGATTGCTAGAAGCAGAGTTGCCAGGTTCAGGGTTTGGCAGGTGTCCAATAAGAGGGACTGGTATCTAGTTATTTTTGATTGTGCTGCGTCTTTTTGCTACTTGCTGGTTTTCTGTAGTTGCGGCAGGCAGGGACTGCTCTTCATTGCGGTGTGCAGGCTTCTCAGTGCAGTGGCTTCTTTTTGCAGAGCATGGATTCTGGGGTCTATGGGCTCAGTTAGTTGTGATACATGGACTTAGTTGCCCTGCAGCATGTGGAATCTTCCCAGACCAGGGATCAAATCTGTGTTCCCTGCATTGGCAAGCAGATTCTTAACCACTGGGTCACGAGGGAAGTCTGGGGCCTGATATCTTGTTAACCTTCCTCTAGTCAACCAATGATGTCCTTTGACTTCCAGCACACATCGTACCTGATGAGGTGTTAACACATCTAATTGTTGTCCCAGGGTGAGCTTGGAAACCTCATTAACCAACAGCGCTATGACTGCTGCTGCCTGTAGACAGTTTGGCCATCCCAGGGCCACTGAGTTCAGTTGTTTTGAAAAGTAGACCACTGGTCTCTGATACAGTCCCAGCTTTTGGGTCAGGATTCCTAGTACTATCCCTGACCACTCTTGTGAACATATAGGGTAAAGGGCTTGTCCAAAGTTGGAAGTCCTAGTACCAGTGTTCTGCTCAACTCAGTGTTTAGAGTATGAATGTCCTGCTGGTGGCCCTTATTCCATTGAAAGAGTTCCCTTTCTTCTCCCTTAAGAGTCTCATAGAGGGGTTTGCTCTAAGGCTATAATTTGAAATCCAGATATGACAGAACCTTGGTTTCTCTGGTGACTCAGTGGTAAACAATCTGCCTGCCAATTTCAGGAGATGAGAGTTCAATCCCTAGAAGATCCCCTGGTGAAGGAAATGGCAACCCACTCCAGTATTCTTGCCTGGAAAACTCCATGGACAGAGGAGCCTGGCGGGCTACAGTCCGTGGGGTCACAAAAGAAGCCACGGGATTTCATGACTAAACAGCAAACAAAAAGATAGAACCCAACCTTCCTGAGAAAGCCTTAGAGTTGTCTCTTTATTGTTGGAGATGGTAATGTACTAATTGCTGTTTTCCTATCTACGGCCAGGGGTCATGCCCATGGGGTCAAAACAAACCCTAGATATTGAACCTGTTGCTGTGAGATCTGAGCTCTGGTTATATCTCCTTTTTGCCAGAAAATTTAAGACCCTAATAATGTTTTGATCAGAATCATCTTTGGTCTCACTTCTTACCAGTAGACCATCAACAGACTGTAGCAGAGTTCCCTTCTCAAGGCCCAGTCCCCTCAGTTCCCTGCCAAGAAGTTCCCTTCCTTTCCAAGAAGATGGGAAGTCCTGAAAACCCTCTGGAAACACTGCCTATGTAAGTTGGGTAGCCTCTAGGGTATCGGGGTCCCTCCATTCAAAGGCAAAAGGATACTGAGAGTCTGGATGTAGGGGGATAAAGAAAAATGCATCTTTGAGGCCCAAAACAGAGAGATACTAAGGATTCCCTGGCACTTGAGTGAGGCCGGTTAATGGGTGTGAACCCAATGGGTAAAAAGGGATGCCTGCCTTGTGCATGGCTTGAATTACACAGGCCGATATGCCCTGCGGGGCTTCTGAAGAGGCAGGATCTGGGTGTTCCAAGGGGATTGGCAGGGCCTCATGAGTCTGTTTTATAGGACTTTGTTGAGCAGCAGTTGGATTCCCCGCAGGGCCTCAGGCTGTAAAGGACAATACCTCTTCTAGGGTTACTTCCCCCAGGCCTTAACCATTTTTATTGGGGGGCACACACACATTTTTTCCCTTCCAGGCAGCAAGGTATCCCAAACTTCAGGATCTGCCTGTTTTCTAATTTCTTGGGGAATGACTTGGGAATATTTTGATGCCCAGCAGATGGGTCATCTAGCATTACTAGTAGATGCATTTTCTGTTTGGGTTCTTTGCCTCCTTGGACTTCACCCTGTCCTTAGAATATAGTAGCTCCTAATTTATTTAGTATAACTCTTCCAAGAAGAGGAAAGGACATTCTGGCATATACAAAAAGGAGTAAGTAACAATAATGGACCCGACTCTGCAGGCAAGGAGAGACATAAATCTCCTTCCTTTTGGCTGTCTGTCAACTCCCGTCTCAGTACAGCCACGGTTGGAGAAGGGGCTGGCCGGCTAAGTCAGAACAGAGCAGGTGGTTCCAGTGTCTACAGAATATTCAGTCCTCCTATCTGCCACGTTGAGGGTGACCCGATGGAGTAATGAGGATGGGTCGAGTGGGATCTGGAAGTGGGCAGAGGCTTGGCCCCATCAGTCAGTGCAAGGGGATCTCTCATTTGAGAGAGATTTGCAGGGAACAGGGGCTGATTGGGATTGCCCTTCCAGCATCCCACAAAAGGGGGCATTCAGGACATTCCCCCTGCCAGCACCCTCCTTTCCGACAAAAGAGACACTGATTTGGGCCTGGGTGGCTTCTTGGTGGTCTCTCCAGCCTTAATCCTTTTCCCGTGTAACCTCTCAGACCTTGTCATAATTTACAGAGTTGGACATACAGCTTTTCATTCCTTTTGATAGACAAGTAATGTCTCATCCTAGCCTGGCTTGCGTGATCTTTCATAGTCCCAGTGTGGGTCATGTCCTGGAATTGCATCCCCACCCCCCTGATAAATTTAATGGGCTGTGGTTTGGGAGCCAGTATTCTTGCCTGGGAAATCCCATGGACAGAGGAGCCTGGTGGGCTACAGTCCATGGGGTCGCAAAGAGTTGGACATGATTGAGCATGCACACAAAACTTACTATACCAAGAAAAATATTCTGTCAAAGAGTTGTGTTTAATTTATGTTAATACTAGTTCAACTGGGGATTGACAGACAAAGTTGTGTCCTATAGAGCAATTTGAGTAATGGTATTGGCTTCTGTTGTGAGAGGGAAAAGGGAAGTCTATCTTTGCTATTAGGAAAGTACTAATTAAAGAGAAAAAGCTCTTATCTGTCAGTAACTCTGTATATTTGAATCTCTAGACCACAGGAGAAGATTATTCAGAGATGGGTTTTGGGCTCTGATCACACAAGAAATAAAACAATAGTAACTAGATTCTGGCACTGATAAAGCACATTAATTCTAATAGTTAAGTATATTTGTAATATTAATAGAATTTCTTTTTTTTTTAATTTTTTTTTAGAATTTCTTTTAAAAAAGAAGCATACAGTGGGCCTACCAGTAAGTTTTCTTCGGGGAGAATCTACTTTAACGTCATAGGAATTTTTATTGGTCTTTATCCAAAACCTTTGATAGTAAGCAAGGCTTTTGAATACTTAACATAAGGCTAAGCAGTTTGGTAGAGGAAAAAATGACAGACTTTTTTCACAAAGACAACCAAATCATTTCCTTCTGGGAAAACAGACTATCAGATATAATATTTCTGAATTTGTTTTCCTTTCTAATTGTTAGTGTTTCTCGCAAGATACACATCATGAATCACAAAGTCATTAGAGTTATGGCAATCTTATAATGTTGTCTTTGAAGATTTTCTACAGTTGAACCAAGACAGAATAGAATACTATCCTTCATAAAGGCAGCATTGAGATTCAGAACTCAAAAAGTTTATGTGCAGCGAGGTAAAAAAAAAAATGCTGAAAATGCTTTATATTTCATCATCATGATCAAAATCTTTATCATCATAAATGCTTGAAACTGAAAAAATGAAGTCAAAGCGCAGTTAGCATTTTATAGCTGTAGAACATCATTTCTACCATTTAAAATAAGACTGCATTCCTAGCATTAGGTATGGATCAGGAAAAGAGTGTAGGTGGAACTGGATAAAAATGACTGCCAGTTAATAACTTCCTACTGTGTGGAATAAAACAGGGGAAAGTCTGCTGCTAACTTCATGGTGATTTTTTGGTAATACCATTTTTAAAATATTTCTTTTATTTTTGGCTGCCCTGGGTCTTCGCTGCTGTGCACGAGCTCTGTCTAGCCAAGGAGAGCAGGGGCTGCACTCTTAATTGCAGTGTGCGGGCTTTTCTTGCCGTGGCTTCTCTCGTCGCAGAGCGGGGCTGTAGGTCGCATGGGCTCCGTAGTTGTGGCTCACGGCATCAGCGTGCAGGCTGAATAGTGAGGGCGCGTGGGCTTAGTTGCCCCGCCACATGTGGGATCTTCCCACACCAAGGATTCTCAACCACTGGACCACCAGGGAAGCCCTGTAATACCATTTTTTATACTTCACGAAATTCAAGATAATGTTATTAACAATTGTCTATATTTTCACTGGAAGCTATAAGACATTGACGAAAGAAACTGAAGAAGATACTGAAATGCATGGAAAGATAGTCTGTACTCATAAATTAGAAGAATTAATATTGTGAGGATGTCTTAAACGACTTGAAGCAATGTACAGATTCAATGCAATATGTATCAAAATCCATTTTTTTATGGAAATAGAATAACCCTAAAATTTGTGTGGAACAAAAGACCCCAAGTAGCCAAAGTAATGAGGAGAAAGAAAAGCAAAGATGGAGGCATCATGCTTCCTGATTTTAAACTTTGCTACAAAGTTATAATAATAAAAACAGTATTGCTGCAGTTGTTCAGTCACCCAGTTGTGTCCCGCTCTGCAACCCCATAGACCGCAGTACGCCAGGCCTCCCTACCAAAAGCAGTATGGTATTGGCATAAAAGCAGACACATAGATCAGTAAAATAGAATAGAAACCTGAGAAATAAACTCATGCATGTATGTCAATTAATTATGATAAAATGAGTATTATTTATGTATATGTTGTGTGTATACATATATAATGGATAATTGCATCTTTACCCATTGATGGACACTTAGGTTGTTTGCATGTGTTGACTATCGTAAATATGCTGCAATGAATGTGGCAGTGCAAATATGTCTCAGAGTTAGTGCTTTTCTTTACTTCAAATATGTTCCCAGAAGTAGAATTGCTGGATTATGTGGTAGTGCTATTTTTATATTTTGAGGAAACTTCATACTGTTTGAATTTAAAATTCTACCACTAGTACAGAAAGTGTTCCTTTTTCTCCACATTCATACCAGCATTTGTTATTTCTTATCTTTTTGATGCCTGCCATTTTAAATGTATGAGGTGATGTCTCATTGTGGTTTTGATTTGCATTTCTCTAGTGATTAGTAATGTTGAACACCTTTTCATGCACCAGTTGACCTTTTGTACCATGCACCAGTTGATCCTGTTTGGAAAAATGTCTTTTCAGGCCTGTTGCCTATTTTTGGATTACTTTTCTGTTGTTATTTTTGGTATTAAGTTGTATGTGTTCTTCATATATTTTGAATAATAATCCCTTGCCATACATAGAGATTACAAATATTTTTTATGATTCCAAAGATTTTGTTTCTTTGCTGTCTGGAAGGAAGCTTTTTAGTTTTAATCACACTAGTTTTTATTTTTTTGCTTGTGCTTTAGGTATCACATCCAAAAAGTCATTGATAAGACCCATGTCAAGGAGCTTTTTTCCTATATTCTCTTCCAGCAATTTCATGGTTTCTGGTCTTATATTTAAGTCTTGAATTCATTTTGAGTTACTTTTTGTGAGTGGTATAAGATTAGAGTAGTTTTGTTTCTTCACATGTGCATATCCAATTTTTCCTGGTACCATTTATTGATGGGACTGTCCTTTCTCCATTGAGTATTCTTGGCTCTCTTGTCAAGTTATTAGCTAACTGTATGTGACTGGATTTAATACTGGGCTCTCAATTGTGTTTCTTGGTCTATGTGTCTGTTTTGATTACTATAGCTTTATAATATAGTTTGAAACTAGGAAGTGTGATGTCTTCTGCTTTGTTTGTCTTTTTCAGGATTTCTTTTGGCTGCTCAAAGTCTTTTATGGTTCCATATACATTTTAGGAGTGTTTTTTCTACTTCTACAAGAAAATTTCACTAGAATCTTGATAGATACTACATTGAATTTATAGATGGTCTTGGGTAGTATGGCTATTTTAACAGTATTCTTCCAATTTACGTAGGATACCTTTATAATTACTCATGTTTTCTTCAATTTTTTCATAACTATTTCATAGTTTTCAGTGTAGACATCATTTACCTCCTTAGTTAAATTTAGTCCTAAGTATTTTATTGTTTTTGATGCTATTTTAAATGAAATCATTAAAAAGTTTTTTAAGGTAATTTGTTATTTATAGTTAGTTACACAACTGATTTTTATATGTTGATTTTTCATCCTGCAACTTTACTGAATTCGTTAATTCATTTAATAGTTTAAGTTGAGTCCTGAAAATTAGTTATGTCATCTGCAAATAGTGACAATTTTACTTCTTCCTTCCCAATCCTGATGGTTTTTCATCTCTTTTTCTTTCCTGATTGCTCTGGCTAGGACTTACAATCCTATGTTGAATAGGAGTGGTAAGAGTGGGCTCCTCTGTCTTGGTCCTGATCTTAGAGGAAAAGCTTTTAATCTTTTACTATCAACTAAGATATTAGCTGTGGGCTTGCCTTATATAGCCTTTTCTTATGTTGATGTATGTTGACATATGTATGTATGTTCTTACATTTCCTTCTATACCTAATTTGTTAAGGGATTTTAATCATGAATAGATGTTGAATTTTGTCAAATGCTTTTTATGCATCCACTGAGATAGTTATATGATTTTTTTCTTTGATTCTAATAATGTGATGTATCACATTTATCAATTTGCATACATAGAACCATGCTTGCTTCCTAGGGATGAATTCCCCTTGATCATGGTGTATGATCCTTTTAATGGCCTGCTGAATTTGGCTTGTTACTTTCAAATTTTTACATCTACATTCATTAGGAATATTGGCCTATTAGTTCTTTTTTCCCCCTTGCAGTGTTTTTTTCTTTTTTGGACTTTGTTGAGTTTGGAAGTGTTCCCTCCTCTTTTATTTTTTGTAAGAGTTTGAGAAGGACTGTCACTAATTTTTCCTTAACTATTTAGTAAAATTCACCAGAGCCTGGTCCTGAGCCTTTGTTGGGAGATTTTTGACTACTGATTCAATTTCCTTACAGGTACTTGTTTTTTTTATAGCTCCAGTTTTTATTTTTGTTTGTTTTTTGATTAAATCTTGCTGAATTTTTCTAGTTTGTTCAGTTTGTTGGTGTACAGTTGTTCATAATAACTTTGAACGTTTATTTATCTGTATGGCTTGTCTCCTCTTTTGTTATAATTTTATTGATTTAGGTTCTCTTTTTTCCTTGACTAGTCTAGCTGAAGATTTGTCTTTTCAAAGAACTCATTAGTTTTGTTAATCTTTTCTATTATTTTCTTGTTCTTCATGTTATTTATTTCTGCTCTTTGTTTCCTTTCTTATGCTAACTTTTGGCTTGATTTGTTGTTCTTCTTCTAGTTCTTTGAGACACAGAATTAAGTTATCTGGCATATTTCTTGTATCCTAATGTACAAGTTATTGCTATGAACTCCCCTGCTCTGCCACATCCATGAGTTTTGGTATGTTTTTCCATTTTCATTTGTCTTAAGACTCTTTCCCCTCAAAGACTTTTTTTAAAATTGAAGTATAGCTGATTTATAATCTGTTAGTTTCAGGGATTCAGCTATACATAACATACATACATACATGTATGTATATATATAATATATATGTATGATATATATATTCTTTTCACATTCCTTTCCATGATAGATTATTATAATATATTGAATATATATAGTTTACTGTGCTATACAATAGAACCTTGTCCCCACAGACTTTTAATGGTATTGGTTTGTTGTCTTAACCTTCAACATTGCTGTAGATATTTAATCCCAAATCATTTGAATGTGACCTTTTTATTTTTAATTTTTATTGGAGTTATAGCTGATTTACAATATTGTATTTCTGCTATAAAGCAAAGTGAATAAGTTATATGTGGATATATATGCACTCTTTCTTTTAGCTTCTTTTCCCATGTAGGTCATTATAGAGTATTCAGTAGAGTTCCCTGTATACATAGTGGGTTCTTATTAGTTATGTATTTTATACATAGTAGTATGTATATGTCAGTTCCAATCTCCCAATTATCCTTTGCCTGGCTTGGAAATCATAAGTTTGTTTTCTATTTGCATCTGTGGCTCTGTTTCTGTTTTGTGAATAGGTTCATTTGTACCATTTTTTAAGACTCCACATATAAGTTGTACCATGATATCTGTCTTTGTATTACTTTACTCAGTTAGACAATCTCTAGGTCCATCCACATTGCTGCAAATGGCATTACTTCATTCTTTTTTATGGCTAAGTAGTAGTTCATTGTATATATGTACCACATCTTATTTATCCATTCCTCTGTTGATGAACATTCAGGTTGTTTCCATGTCTTGGCTAAGGTAAATACTGCTACAGTGAACACTGGGGTACATGTGTCTTTTCAAATTACAGTTTCATCCAGATATGTGCCCAGGAGTTGGATTGCTGGATCATATAGTAGCTCTATTTTTAGTTTTGTAAAGTGGCAGTTCCCAGCCTTTTTGGCACCAGGGACTGGTTTCCTGGAAAACTATTTTTCCACAAAGCAAAGTGAGGATGTTTTCAGGATGATTCAAGTATATTACATTTACATTTATTGAAACATTCCACTTATTACATGCCCTTTATTTCTATCATAATTACATTGTGATATATAATTAAATAATTTTACAACTCACCACAGTGCAGAAGCAGTGGGAGCCCTGAACTTGTTTTCCTGAAACTAGATGGTCCTATCTGGGGGGTGATGGGAGACAATGATGCCCAAAGTATGTTGCTTATCTCCAGTCTACTCCATAATTTCATTTTGATTGCTATCACTGCAGAAAACCCTGCTTCACAAAGATATTTTGCTGGAAATGGAAGCAAGATTTTCAGTAATTTGTGTCAATCTCGGGATATCTGCCTTGACTTTAATCTGGAATGTATGGAGATTTGAAGTTGGTAGCTCAGTTGGTAAAGAATCTGCCTGCAATGCAGGAGACCCCGATTTGAATCCTGGGTTGGGAAGAGCCCCTGGAGAAGGGATAGGCTACCTACTCCAGTACACTTGGGCTTCCCTTGTGGCTCAGCTGGTAAAGAATCTGCCTGCAATGTGGGAGACCTGGGTTTGATCCCTGGGTTGGGAAGATCCCCTGGAGAAGGGATAAGCTACCTACTCCTGTATTCTGGACTGGAGAATTCTATGGACTACAGTCCATGGGGTCACAGAGAGTCAGACACAACTGAGTGACTTTCAAACTTTAGTTTTAAGGCTGCCATCATTTGCAGTCTCAAACGGTTGTTCTTCTATCACAAATTCAGTTCACCTGACTTACTCACAAATGGATCTTGGGTATATTCCTTCGTAGTTTGGAGGTCTTGTGCAGTTGGGAAGTAATGTTCAAACACTTTTGGAAGCTGACATAGGTGATCATGTACCAGCTGGGAGAAAAGGCTCTGGCTCAGTCTCTTTCAAAGTCTGTTAATATTTGAAACATATCAAAAATCCGAATGTTCACTTGTCACCCCTGTAATCCCAGTTTGGCTTTGATGCAGTCACTTTATCTGCCAACTTATACACAGTTGTCATTCGCTCCTAAAATGACAGATTGAGCTCATTGAGCAGGTTGAGTATGTCACACAACTAAGCAAGTTTTGTGACCTATTCTGTGTCACTGAACTGTGCTGCCAGTGGTAACTGTTTTTCTAAAAGAAATCTCTGGAGTCGCTCTCATAACTCAAAGACTCTGGCCAGAGATCCACCTTTAGAATGCCATCTCCCTTATGTGTGTGCTCTGTGTCCATCTCCTCATAGAGCTGCATGAACGGATGTGAGTTAAGGGCTTACACTTTAATGTGGTTGATAATTTTAAATACATCCTGCAAAATGTTAAGTTCAGGTGACATTTTTCAGCTAGGCAGTATTTCTCTATGGATGACAAAAAGACTGAAGAGATGGAGCCAAAGCAAAAACAGCACCCAGTTGTGGGTGTGACTGGTGATAGAAGCAAGGTCCGATGCTGTAAAGAGCAATATTGTATAGAAACCTGGAATATTAGGTCCACGAATCAAGGCAAATTGGAAGCGGTCAAACAGGAGATGGTAAGAGTGAACGTTGACATTATAGGAATCAGTGAACTAAAATGGGCTGGAATGGGTGAATTTAACTCAGATGACCATTATATCTGCTACTGTGGGCAAGAATCCCTTAGAAGAAATGGAGTAGCCCTCATAGTCAACAAGAGAGTCCAAGATGCAGTACTTGGATGCAATCTCAAAAACAACAGAATGATTGTTTGTTTCCAAGCAAACCATTCAATATCACAGTAATCCAAGTCTATGCCCCAGCCTGTAATGCTGAAGAAGTTGAAGTTGAACAGTTCTATGAAGACCTACAAGAACTTTTAGAACCAACACCCAAGAAAGATGTCCTTTTCATTATAGGGGACTGGAATGCAAAAGTAGGGAGTCAAGAAACACCTGGAGTAACAGTCAAGCTTGGCCTTGGAATACAGAATGAAGCAGGGCAAAGGCTAATAGGGTTTTGCCAAGCGAACACACTGATCACAGCAAACACTTTCTTCCAACAACACAAGAGGAGACTCTACACATGGACATCACCAGATGGTCAATGCCGAAATCAGACTGATTATGTTCTTTACAGCCAAAGATGGAAAAGTTCTGTACGGTCAGCAAAAACAAGACCGGGAGCTGACTGTGACTCAGATCATGAACTCCTTATTGCCACATTCAGACTTAAATTGAAGAAAGTAGGGAAAATCACTAGACCATTCAGATATGATCTAAATGAAATCCACTACGATTATACAGTGGAGGTGAGAAATAGATTTAAGGGACTAGATCTGATAGAGTGCCTGTTGAGCTATGGACGGAGGTTCGTGACATTGAACAGGAGACAGGGATCAAGACCTTCCCAAGGAAAAGAAATGCAAAAAAGCAAAAGGACTGTCTGAGGAGGTCTCACAAATAGCTGTAAAAAGAAGAGAAGCAAAAAGCAAAGGAGAAAAGGAAAGATATGCTCATTTGAATGCAGAGCTCCAGAGAATAGCAAGGAGAGATAAGAAAGCCTTCCTCAGTGATCAATGCAAAGAAATAGAGGAAAACAATAGAATGGGAAAGGTTAGAGATGTCTTCAAGAAAATTAGAGGTACCAAGGGAACCTTCTTGCAAAGATGGGCTCAATAAAGGACAGAGATGGCATGGACCTAACAGAAGCAGAAGATATTAAGAAGAGTTGGCAAGAATACACAGAGAACTGTACAAAAAAGATCTTCATGACTCAGATAATCATGATGGTGTGATTACTCACCTAGAGCAAGACATCCTGGAATGTGAAGTCAGGTGGACCTTAGGAAGCATCACTACAAACTAAGCTAGTGGAGGTGATGGAATTCCAGTTGAGCTATTTCAAATCCTAAAAGATGATGCTGTGAAAGTGCTGCACTCAGTATGCCAGCAAATTTGGAAAACTCAGCAGTGGCCACAGGACTGGAAAAGGTCAGTTTTCATTCCAATCCCAAAGAATGCTCAAACTACCGCACAATTGCACTCATCTCACACACTAATAAAGTAATGCTCAAAATTCTCCAAACCAGGCTTCAGCAATACATGAACTGTGAACTTCCAGATGTTCAAGCTGGTTTTAGAAAAGGCAGAGGAGCCAGAGATCAAATTTCCAACATCCACTGGATCATCGAACAGGCAAGAGAGTTCCAGAAAAACATCTATTTCTGCTTTATTGACTATGCCAAAGCCTTTGACTGTGTCGATCACAATAAACTGTGGAAAATTCTGAAAGAGTTGGAAATACCAGACCACCTGACCTGCCCCTTGAGAAACCTGTATGCAGGTGAGGAAGCAACGGTTAAAACTGGACATGGAACAACAGACTGGTTCCAAATAGGAAAAGGAGTACGTCAAGGCTGTATATTGTCACCCTGCTTATTTAACTTATATGCAGAGTACATCATGAGACACGCTGGGCTGGAAGAAGCACAAGCTGGAATTAAGATTGCTGGGAGAGATACCAATAACCTCAGATATGCAGATGACACCACCCTTCTGGCAGAAAATGAAGAACTAAACTGTCTCTTGATGAAAGTGAAAAAGGAGAGTGAAAAAGTTGGCTTAAAGCTCAACATTCAGAAAACTAAGATCATGGCATCTGGTCCCATCACTTCAAGGTAAATAGATGGGGAAACAGTAGAAACAGTGGCTGTCTTTATTTTTCTGGGCTCCAAAATCGCTGCAGATGGTGACTGCAGCCCTGAAATTAAGACACTTGCTCCTTGGAAGGAAAGTTATGACCAACCTAGATAGCATATAAAAAGCAGAGACATTACTTTGCCAACAAAGGTCCGTCTAGTCAAAGGCTATGGTTTTTCCAGTTGTTATGTATGGATGCGAGAGTTGGATTATAAAGAAAGCTGAGTGCCAAAGAATTGATGCTTTTGAACTGTGGTGGTGGAGAAGACTCTTGAGAGTCCCTTGGACTGCAAGGAGATCCAACCAGACCATCCTAAAGGAGATCAGTCCTGAGTGTTCACTGGAAGGACTGATGCTGAAGCTGAAGCTACAATACTTTGGCCACCTGATGCGAAGAGCTGACTCATTGGAAAAGACCCTGATGCTGGGAAAGATTGAAGGTGGGAGGAGAAGGGGATGACAAGGAATGAGATGGTTGGATGGCATCACCAACTCAATGGACATGAGTTTGAGTAAACTCCGGGAGTTGGCGATGGACAGGGAGGCCTGGCGTGCTGCAGTCCATGGGGGTCACAAAGAGTCGGACATGACTGAGCAACTGAACCAAACTGACACAGTATATAGACTCACATTCAGAAGTGACCTTCAATCAGGTGCTTTTTTTGCTCCTGTTTTTGTGTCAAATCCAATATCACGTTGCCAAGATGTCAGGGATGTTACATACATCATCTTGGCAGGGCTTCCTTGGTGGTTCAGCTGGTAAAGAATCTGTGTGCAATGCAGGAGACCCAAGTTTGATAACTGGGTTGGGAAGATCCCCTGGAGACGGGACTGGCTGCACATTCCAGTATTCTTGCCTAGAAAATTCCATGGACAGAGGAGCCTGGTGGATTACAGTCCATGGATTTGCTGAGATGGACAAAAATGAGTGACTAACACTTTCACTTTCTTTCAAGACAAGGCCTATTGGAATATATTGTTTGTTTCTGCTTGTTAGTAGAGGGTTATTTTTTCCAAGAAACTGTAATAATACAAATTTTTTTCATTTATTTTAATTAGTTGGAGGCTAATTACTTTACAATATTGTAGTGGTTTTTGCCATACATTGACATGAATCAGCCATGGATTTACATGTGTTCCCCATCGTGAACCCCCCTCCCCATTCCACAGCCATGGCTAATAAGACAGTTGGTTACCTAAAATAATAATTAGTAAAATGTGAGATCTTTGGTATAATTTGGGAGACCTATCAAAGGATAGAACTGTATTTGTTAGAATCCTATAACCTTGTACTTCTATGGAACTCCAGAGTTGCTTTTGGAGTAAGGTTGTTTTAATATTAGATAACAGTGAGTTCAGAAGTACAATCTATGCTTCAACCATTCACTAAAATAGTCTTCAAACTTTAAAACAGATAGTAAAGAAAGGCAAAATAACTGGAGTTATTGAAGAAAAGAGAAAAATAACTGAAGAAAAGAGAAATGTGAGTGAATATTAATTTATCTCAAGTAAACTAGTAATGGATGTCAGGGATGTTAGGGCATCTCAGGTGGCACTAGTGGTAAACTTGCCTGCCAGCGCAGAGACTTAAGGGATTTGGGTTTGATCCCTGGGTCAGGAAGATCCTTTGGGGGAGGGCATGGCAACCCACTGTAGTAGTCTTGGCTGGAGAATCCTGTGGACAGAGGAGCCTGGCAGGCTGTGGTCCATAGGGTCACACAGAGTAGGACATGACTGAGCAACTTAGCATGCACACAGGGATGTTAAGGAGCTTACTGTCTATTTTTTCTTCCAGGAGTTTGATGGTTTCAGGTTTTGTGTTAAAGTTTTCATTCCATTTTGAGTTGATATTTGTATATGGTGTCAGATAGGACTCCAGTTTATTGCTTCTGCATGTGGCTGTCCAGTTTTCCCATCAGCAGTTACTGAAGAGACTATTCCTTTTCCCATTGTATATTCTTGGTTCCTTGGTTTCTGTGTGGGTTTCTGTGTGGGGTCTCTTTTTTGTTCCACTGATGTGTTTGTTTTTATGTAAATACTACACTATTTTGATTGTTAATACAGCTTTGTAATAAAGTTTGAAGTCAGGAAGCATGATGCATTTAGCTTTATTCTTTCTTAAGATTGCTTTGGCTGTTTGGAATCTTTGGTAGTTTCATAAAAATTTTAGGTTTGTCCTATTTTTGTGGAAAATGCCATTGAAATTTGGGAGAGATTGTATTCAATCTGCATATTGATTTAGGTAATAGGGACGTTCTCACCATATTCTTCCAATATATGTAATATCTTTCCATTATTAGTATTTTCTTTGATTTTTTAAATCAGTATCTTATATTTTTCATTATATGTTTTTCATCTTGGTTAAATTTATTCTCAGGTATTCTCTTTTTAATGCAACTGTACATGGGATTGTCTTCTTAATTTCTCTTCCTGTCAGTTATTATTAGTGTATAAAACCAAATCAGACTATTGTATAGAGATTTTTGTAAACTACATGCTTCCTGAATTTATTAGTTCTAACAGTTCTTGATTTTTTTTGCAATGTCTTTAGGGTTTTCTATATACATTATCAGGTCATCTGTAAATAGAGATAGTTTTACTTCCTTGTTTCTGATTTGAATGCCATTTATGTCTTTTTCTTGACTAAGTGATCTGACTATGACTTCTAATATTTTGTTGAAAAAAAAAGTGAGAGCGGGCAATCTCCTCTTGTTCCTAATCATAGAGAAAAAGTTTTCAGCTTTTCATTATTGAGTATGATGTTATCTGTGGGCTTGTCTTATACAGCCTTTATTATGTTGAAGTATATTCCAGCTATTGAGAGGTTTTTTTTTTTATCATAAATAGATGTTGAATTATTACGTCAAATGCTTTCTGTGCATCTATTGAAATGATTATGATTATGATTTGTATCCTTCATTTTGTTAATGTGGTGTATCACACTGATTTGTAGATATAAAACAAGGCCTTGCATTCCTGCAATAAATCCCACTAGATTTGGGTGGATGAGCCTTTTAAAGTATTGCTGATTCGGATTTGCTAATATCTTCTTGAGGTTTTTTTTTTTTTTTTTGCATTTCTGTTCATCAGGGATGTTGGCCTATTTGCTCTTTCGGGAGTGTCCTTGTTTACTTTTGGTATGGGGTAATGCTGACCTCATAAAATGAGTATGGAAATATTCTTTCCTCTTCTATATTTCAAAAGAGCTTGGGAAGGATTGGTATTAATTCTTCTTCACATATTTGGTTAAGTTCACCATCAAAGCCAACTGATCCTGCACTTTTGTTTGTTGAAGTTTCTTTTTTTTTTTAATTAAAAAAAAAAGATATTTGGCCACATCGGGTCTTAGTTGCAGGACATGGGATCTTCTTTTTGTCATGCAGGATCTTCTGTTGCAGCACGTAGATTCCAGTTCTGGCACATGGGCTCAGTAGTTACGACAGACAGATTCTCTAGCTGTGGCACATGGGCTCCAGAGCATAGGACTCAACAGCTGCAGTGCAGAGGCTTAGTTGCCCCGCAGCATATGGGATCTTAGTTCCCTGACCAGGGATTGAACCTGTATCTCCTGCATTGCAAGGTGGATTCTTCATGACTGGACCACCAGAGGAGTCCCTGTTGGGAGGTTTTTGATTACTGGTGACATTTCATTACTAGTACTCAGTATATTCAGATTTTCTGTTTCTTCATAACTCTGTCTTGGTAGGTTGTTTATTTCTAACAGTTTATCCATTTCTTCTAAGTTGTCCAGTTTGTTGGCATATAAATATTCATAGTAGTCTTGTAATCCTTTATATTTCTGTAGCATCAATTGTAGTTTCTCTTTCATTTCTGATTGAGTCCTTTCTCTTTTTCTCTTGGTGAGTCTACTTGAATATTTGTCCATTTTTTTTTTTATCTTTAAAAAATACAACTCTTAGTTTCCTTGATTTTCTTCTGTTGTCTTTTAGTCTCTATTTCATTGATCTGATTGACATTATTTCTTTTCTTCTATGGACTTTGAGCTTCATTTGTTCTTTTTTTACCTTCTTGACGTGTCAAATTAGGTTGTTTATTTGAGACCTATTTTGTTTTTTAATTTAGGCACTTATCACTGTGACTTTCCTCTTAGAACTGCTTTTACTGCATCTGTTAAATTTTGGTATGTTGCACTTCTGTTTTTATTTCATTCAAGGTACTTTTTGATTTTCTGTTCTTTTATGCATTTGTTGTTTGGTAGCATGTTTTATCTCTGCATATTTGTGATTTTCTTAGTTTTCTTCTTATAAGTGATATTTAGTTGCATGCCATTGTGATTGAAAAAGATGCTTGATATGATTTCAGTCTTCTAAATTTATTAAGATTTGTTTTAGAGCCTACATTACTTTGCCAACAACGGTCTGTCTAGTCAAATGTATGGTTTTTCCAGTTGTCATGTATAGATATGAGAGTTGGACTATAAAGAAAGTTGAGTGCCAAAGAATTGATGCTTTGGAACTGTGGTGTTGGAGGAGACTCTTGAGAGTCCCTTGGACTGCAAGGAGATCCAACCAGTCTGTCCTAAAGGAAATCAGTCCTGAAAATTCATTGGAAGGACTGATGTTTTAAGCTGAAACTCTAATACTTTGGCCACCTGATGCGAAGAACTGACTCATTGGAAAAGACCCTGATGCTGGGAAAGATTGAAGGTGGGAGGAGAAGCGGATGACAGAGGATGAGATTGTTGGATGACATCATGGACTCAATGGAAATGAGTTTTAGCAAGGTCCAAGAGTTACTGATGGACAGGGAAGCCTGGTGTACTATAGTCTGTGGGGTCACAAAGAGTTGGACACGACTGAGCAACTGAACTGAACTGATGATCTGTCCTAGGGAATGTTCCATGTGTGCTCAAGGAAAATGAGTTTTCTGATGCTTTCAGATGGAATATCCTAAATGTCTATTAACATGTCCAATGTGACATTTATGGCAGTGTTAATGTACGTTTTCCTATTTGGATGACCTATCCATGTAGGGTATTAAAGTCCCCTAATGTTATTGTATTGCTGTTCATTTCTCCCATTTGATCTGTTAATATTTGTTTATCTGTTTAGGTGCTTTTACATTTGTTGTTGTTCAGTCACTCAGTTGTATCTGACTTTTTGCAACCCCATGGACTGCAGCACAACAGGCCTCCCTGTCCATTTAGTCCTGGACTTGGCTTAAACTCATGTCCATCGAGTTAGTGATGCCATCCAACCATTTCATCCTCTGTCACCCGCTTCTCCTCCTGCCCTCAATCTTTCCCATCATCAGGGTTTTTTCTAGTGAGTCAGTTCTTTGCATCAGGTGTCAAAATATTGGAGCTTTAACTTCAGCAACAGTCCTTCCAATGAACATTCAGGACTTATTTCCATTAGGATGGGCTGTTTGGATCTCCTTGCAGTCCAAGGGACATTCAAGAGTCTTCTCCAGCATCACAGATTGAAAGCATCCTATATTCAGTGCTCAGCATTCTTTATGGTCCAACTCTTACATCCATACATGACTACTGGAAAAACCATAGTTTTGATTATATGGACCTTTGTCAACAAAGTGATGTCTCTGCTTTTTAATATGCTGTCTAGGTTTGTCATAGCTTTTCTTTCAAGGAACAAGTGTCTTTTCATTTCATGGCTGCAGTCACCATCTGCAATGATTTTGAAGCTCAAGAAAATGAAATCTGTCACTGTTTCCATCATTTCCTCATCTATTTGCCATGAAATGATAGGACAGAATGCCATATCTTTGTTTTTTTGAATGTTGAGTTTAAGTCAGCTTTTCTATCCTCCTCTTTCAACTTCATCAAGAGGCTCTTTAGTTCTTCACTTCCTGCCATAAGGGTGGTATCATTGCATATCTGAGGTTATTGATATTTCTCTTGGCGATCTTGATTCCAGCATGTGCTTCATCCAGCCCAGCATTTCTCATGATGTACTCTGCATAGAAGTTAAATAAGCAGGGTGACAATATACAGCCTTGACATACTCCTTTTCCTATTTGGAACCACTCTGTTGTTCCATGTCCAGTTCTAACTGTTGCTTCCTGACCTGCATACAGATTTCTCAAGAGGCAGGTCAGGTGGTCTGGTATTCCCATCTCTTTCAGAATTTTCCACAGTTTATTGTGATCGACACAGTCAAAGGCTTTGGCATAGTCAATAAAGCAGAAATAGATGTTTTTCTGGAACTCTCTTGCTTTTTTGATGATTCAGTAGATGTTGGCAATTTGATCTGTCTCCTCTGCCTTTTCTAAATTCAACTTGAACATTTGAAAGTTCAAGATTCATGTATTGTTGAAGCCTGGTTTAGAGAATTTTGCACTTCTTTGCACTGATCACCGAGGAAGGCTTTCTTATCTTTCCTTGCTATTCTTTGGAATAGCAAGTGGTCAATGCAGAGAAATAGAGGGAAAGAATAGAATGGGAAAGGCTCGAGATCTGTTCAAGAAAATTAGAGATACCAAGGGAACATTTCATGCAAAGAAGGGCACAATAAAGGATAGAAACGATATGGACCTAACAGACCTGGAAGATAGCAAGAAGAGGCGGCAAGAATACACAGAAGAACTGTACAAAAAAGATCTTCATGACCCAGATAATCACAATGGTATGATCACTCACCTGAAGCCAGACATCCTGGAATGTGAAGTCAAGTGGACCTTGGGAAGCATCACTATGAACAAAGCTAGTGGAGGTGATGGAATTCCAGTTAAGCTATTTCAAATCCTTAAAGATGATGCTGTGAAAGTGCTGCACTCAATATGCCTGAAAATTTGGAAAACTCAGCAGTGGCCACAGGACTGGAAAAGGTCAGTTTTCATTCCAATCCCAAAGAAAGGCCACGCCAAGACATGTTCAAATTACTGCACAATTGCACTCATCTCACACACTAGCAAAGTAATGCTCAAACTTCTCCAAGGGAAGCTTCAACAGTGCATGAACCGAGAACTTCCAGATGTTCTAACTTGATTTAGAAAAGACAGATGAATAAGAAATCAAAGTGCCATCTGTTGAATCATAGAAAAATCAAGAGAATTCCAGAAGAACATCTGCTTCTGCTTTATTGACTATGCTAAAGTCTTTGACTGTGTGGATCACAACAAACTGTGGAAAATCCTTCAAGAGATGGGAATACCAGACCACTGTACCTGCTTCCTGAAAAATCTGTATGCAGGTCAAAAGGCAACAGTTAAATAACAGACTGGTTCCAAACTGGGAAAGAAATACATCAAGGCTGTATATTGTCACCCTGCTTATTTAACTTATATGCAGAGTACATCATGTGAAATGCTGGGCTGGATGAAGCATAAGTTGAAGTCAAGATTGCCGGGAAGAATATCAATAGCCTCTGATACACAGCTGACACCACTCTTATAGCAGAAAGTGAAGAGGAGCTAAGGAGCCTCTTGAGAGTGAAGGAGGACTGTGAAAAAACTGGCTTAAAACTTAAAATTCAAAAGACTAAGATCATGGCATCTGGTCCATCACTTCATGGCAAATAGATGGGGAAACAGTGACAGACTTTATTTTCTTGGGCTTCAAAATCATAGCAGATGGTGACTGCAGCCACGAAATGAAATGATGCTTGCTCCTCGGAAGACAAGCTATGACTAGCCTAGACAGCATATTAAAAAGCAGAGACGTTACTTTGCCAACAAACGTCCATCTAGTCAAAGCTATGGCTTTTCCAGTAGTCATGTATGGATGTGAGTTGGACCACAAAGAAAGCTAAGTGTTGGAGAATTGATGCTTTTGAGCTGTGGTGTTTGAGAAGACTCTTTAGAGTCCCTTGGACTGCAAGGAAATCCAACCGGTCTATCCTAAAGGAAATCAGTCCGGAATATTCATTGGAAGGACTGATGCTGAAGCTAAAACTCCAATACTTTGGCCACCTGATATGAAGACCTGACTCACTGGAAAAGACCCTGATGCTGGGAAGGTTGAAGGCAGGAGCAGAAGGGGACGACAGAGGATGAGATGGTTGGATGGCATTACCAACCCAGTGGACATGAATTTGAGCAAGCTCTGGGAGTTGGTGATGGACAGGGAAACCTCTCCTGCAGCCATGGGGTTGCAAAGAGTTGGACAGAACTGAGGAACTGAACTGACTGCCTGCCTCAGGTGGTTTTGTTGCTGCTTCTCCTTTGATTAGCAACTATTCTGCCCTTGAACTCACAGAAAGTCATGGAGGCCAGAGTCCTGCTACAAGGAATAGGGAATCGTAGGCCTCCATGCCCAGGAGTCCCACATGGCCCTGCTCAGCATCAAACCTACATGGCAAGGACTAAAACCCAGCCAAGACCCAGTTTGGAACTTGAATCCACATCGCTGGGACTTGAACCCAGCCCAAAGGCATGGTTTTCCAGCTGAGATCATAGACCTGGTTTCAGGACCAAATGTTGCTCAGGTTCTTGATGTCTCATTGCAGAAAGAATTCAGTAAAAGACAAAGTGATAGGTAAAAATGTAATTTTTTTCAGATAGAAACATACTCTACAGACTGAGTGGGCCATCAGAGAGCAAGTGTGGCCTCAAAATGTGGTGTGGTTAGCTTTTATGGGCTGGGTAATTTCCTAGGCTAATGTGTGAGAGGATTATTCTAACTGTTTTGGGGGAAGAGATAGAGATTTTCAGGTCTAGTCAGTTGATATGTCTTGGACCCATTTGATTCTAATCAGTTTGTGTTATGTCCTCGGACTGTCTCATTCTTTCAAAGATTGTGCCCTGCCCCCTTACCCTTGTTTCAGTATTTGTCTTGCTCTTTCTGATTTTCATCATTTAGTATGATAATCTCTAGTTGTATCTATATCAGTGCAAATGGCATCAATGGCGTTATTTCATTTTTTTGTAGCTGAATAGTATTCCATTGTATATATGTGCAGGAAAGTCTGGTATGCTGCAGTCCATGGGGTTGCAAAGAGTCAGACGTGACTGAGCAACTGAACAATATGTACCACATCTTCATCCATTCACCTGTTGATGAACATTTAGTTTCTTTCCATGTCTTGGTTTTTGTAAATAGTGCTTCTGTGAACATAAGTATAAGTATGCATGCATTTTTCTAATTATGGTTTTCTCTGGATGAATGTCCGGGAGTGGGATTGCTGTATCATATGGCAGCTCCATTTTAGTTTCCTGAGGAACCTCAGGTGCAGTAGTGGCTGTACCTATTTACATTGCTATCAACTGTGTAGGAGGGTTCCCTTTTCCCCACACCCTCTCCAGCATTTGTTATTTGTGGAGTTTTTAATGATGGGCATTCTGACTGGCATTAAGTGGTACCTCATTGTAGTTTTGATTTGCATTTTTAAATAATTAGTGATGTCGAGCATCTTTTCATGTGCCTCTTGGCCATCTATATGTCTTCTTTGGGGAAATGTCTATTGGTCTTCTGCCCATTTTTTGATTAGGCTATTTTTGTTGTTGTTGTATGGCATATTTGTATGCTTTAGATATTACACCGTTGTTGGTTGCATCATTTGCAAATATTTTCTCCCATTATGTAGATTGTCTTTTTGTTTTGTTTATGGTTTCCTCTGCTGTGCAAAAGCTTGGAAATCGGATTAGGTCCTATTGGTTTATTTATTTTTTATTCCAGCCTTGGGAGACTGGCCTAAGATTTATCTTAGAGAATATTTTGCCTATGCTGTCTTCTAAACTTTTATGGTGTCATGTCTTATGTTTAAGTCTTTAAGCGGTTTTGAGTTTATTTTTATGTATGGTGTGAGGGTATGTTCTAACCTCATTGATTTACATGCAGCTATCCAACTTTCCCAGAATCTCTTGCTGAAGAGCCTTTTCCCCATTTTATATTCTTGCCTCTTTGTCAAAGATTAATTTACTGTAGGTGTGTGGGGTTATTTCTGGGCTGTTTGTCTTCACGCCAATATCACATTCTGTTGTCTGAAGTTTGGGAGAGTTTTTTTTTTTTCCCTCAGGATTACTTTGGCAATTCTGGATCTTTTATGGTTCCATGTAAAATTTTGGATTACTTGTTCTAGTTCTGTGAAAATGTTGTGGGTAATCAATAGGGATTGCATTAAATCTGTTGATTGCTTTGTGTAGCATTGCCATTTTAACAGTATGAATTATTCCAATCCAAGGGCATGGGATAGCTTTCCATTTCTTTGAATCCTCTTTAATTTCCTTTTTTAATGTTTTATAGTTCTCAGCATATATTTTTTCACTTCCTTGGTCAGGTTTAATCCTGGGGGTTTTTTGTTTGCTTGCTTGTTATTTTATTTTTCTCTATGGCTGTTTGGTCTTCATCGCTGTGCCTGAGCTTTCTATAGTTGCAGCAAGTGAGGGCTACACTCTAGCTGCGGTGTGCGGGCTCGTCATTGCAGTGGCTTCTCTCGTGTAGCATGGGCTCCAGGGTTCCCAGGCTTCAGTGGTTGTGTGTGTGGGCTCCATAGTTGCTACTCGAGGACCTTAGAGTGTGGGCTCAGTAGTTGTGGCTTTGTTGGGCTTTGTTACCCTGTGACATGTGGGTTCTTCCTGGACCGGAGGTTGAACCCATGTCCCCTGCATTGGCAGGTGGGTTCTTAACCACTGGACCAGCAGGGAAGTCCAAGATGACACTGAATTTTAAAAGAGAAAACTGAAGCGTAGTTTGTACAGCAGCAGTGACAGTGACCTGATAATGATGTGGAGCAAGGCCCTGTGGGCCTCCTGGACATGGAGGCCTTTTTGTCCCTCATTTCTTATAGGGAACACTCCAGCCTCCAAGACCTTCTTTGAATTCCAAAGAGCAGATTCAAACAGTTGCTAATCGAAGGGCCACAAAACTGCCAGAGTCACGATTAAAGGGATCAGAGAAACTTAGAAACCTCCACCACCTAAAACCCTACATACACCCTAATCTTGTTAGCAAACTCACCCACCCCATTGAAATTTTGCAGAAGAAAGAAGAATGCAAGACTGTTATTTCCTTGATCCTTATCACATACCCTGCCTAACTACATGTTACTGTTGTTGTTCAGTCACTCAGTTGGACTCTTTGCAACCCCAAGGACTGCAGCACACCAGGCCTCCCTGTCCCTCACCATCTCTTGGGAGTTTGCCCAAGTTCATGTCCATTGCATGGATGCCTTGTTGTGGTGAAGGGGCTTGCATAACTCAATGAAGCTATGAGCCATGCCATGCAGGGCCACCCAAGACAAATGGGTCATAGCAGAGAATTCTGACAAAACATGATTCTCTGAAGGAGGGAATGGCAAACTACCCCAGTATACTTGCCATGAGAACCTCATGAACTGTATAAAATGCCTGACTATATAGCCTCTCTCTATTCCAGGGATTGGAAGTGGGGGTTGCACAGTTCTTGAGTTGCTAGCCTACTTTCTTCTTCTTTTTCCTGGCAGAGAAATAAAGCCACTCTTTCCTTCTCCTTCATAACTCTGTCACCGTATTTCTGTACATAGAGAGCCAGGATTTTGGCAGCAATGGCATCTCCAGAGATTTTTTGTCTACATCTGCTGGGAGATGAGGTTGGCGGCAGCAGTAGGTAAAGGTGCCATTTTAAAAGGGGCTGTTTGTTGACATTCCCTTTCTGATATTTCTTTAGTTGGTGTAAAGAAATGCGACCAATTTCTGAATGTTGCTGAATTAATTTATTAGATCTAGTAGCTTGTATGTGGAGTCCTTATGATTTTCTCTATATAGTATCATGTCATCTGCCTATAGTGACAGTTTTACTTCTTCTCTTTCAGTTTGAATACATTTTTTAAATTTATTTTTTTATTGAAGGATAATTGCTTTACAGAACTTTGTTGTTTTCCGTCAGACCTCAACATGAATCAGCCATAGATATACATATATCCCCTCTCTTTTGAATCTCCCTCCCCATCCCACCACTCTAGGTTGATACAGAGCCCCTATTTGAGTTTCCTGAGCCATACAGCAAATTCCGGTTGGCTATCTATTTTACATACGGTAATATAAGTTTCCATGTTTCTCTCTCCATATATCTCACCCTCTCCTCCCCTCTCCCCATGTCCATAAGTCTGTTCTCTATTTCTGTTTCCTCATTGCTGCCTTGAAAAATGGTTCTCAAGAATTTATTTACGAGATTCCATATATGTGCATTAGAATACGATATTTATCTTTCTCTTTCTGACTCACTTCACTCTGTATAATAGGTTCTAGGTTCATCCACCTCATCAGAGCTGACTCAGATGCATTCCTTTTTAAAAAATATGGAGCGCTTCATGAATTTGCATGTCATCCTTGCACAGGGGCTATGCTAATCTTCTCTGTGTCATTCCAATTTTAGTATATGTGCTGCTGAAGCGAGCACCATTTTATTTATTTTTTATGTCTGATTGCCTTACTGTTTTGAATAGAAGTGGTGATAGTGTGCATCCTTTGTCCCAGATTTTACTGGGAGGGCTTTTAGCATTGAGTATTATATTGGATGTGGGTTTGTCATAAATGGCTTTCATATCTTGAGATATGTTCCCTCTATACCCACTTTGGTAAGAGTCTATCATGAATGAATGTTGAATTTTGTCAAATGCTTTTTCTGCATCTTCTAAGATGATCATGTGTTTTTGACTTTTGTTGCTGTGGTGTGTTACATTGACTGATCTGCCTATGTTGAGCAGTCCTTGTGAACTTGGGATGAATCTTACTTGGTCATGGTGTATGATTTTTTTTTTATGTGTTGTTGAATTTGGTTTACTAATATTTTGTTGAGAGTTTTTGCATCTATATTCATCAAAGATATAGGCCTATAATTTTTTATTTGGCAATATCTTTTTCTGGTTTTGATATCAGGCTGTTGGTGGCTTCATAGAATGTCTTTGGGAGTATTCTCTCCTCTTTAATCTTTTAGAAGAGTTTGAGAAGGATCAGCCTAGGTTCCTTTTTTGTATGTTTGATAAAATTCACCATGAAGCTATCTGGTTCTGGACTTCTGTTTGTAGGGAATTTTTCTTTTAAGTCATAGGTTTCACTTTTAGTAATTGGTCTGTTAAAATTATCTATCTTTCTTGATTTAATTTTGGTGGGTTGTATGTTTTTAGAAAGTTGTCTATTTCTTCTATTTGATCAAATTTGATGGCATGTTTTGGCATATTGTCAGTTTATCATATTCTCCTATGGCTCTTTAATGTTTTGATTTCTGTGGTATCAGTTGAGATTTATCCTTTTTCATATTTTATTTTATTTGAGTTCTGTTTCCTTCTTGCTGAGCCTGGCCAGAGGTTTGTCAATCTTGCTTACCCTTTCAAAGAGTTTTATTGATTTTTGTTTTCTATTGTTTTTTAATTTTGATTTATTTCCTCCCTGATTTTTATTTTTATTTCCTTCTTCTGACTTTAGTTTTATTTGTTCTTTTTTCTAATTCTTTTAGGTTGTATGTTAAGTTTTTTATTTTTACTTTTTGAGAAAGGCCTATCTTGCTATGAACTTCTAAGTTTTAATTCTAAGAACTTCTTGTGATACATCCCATAGATTTTCTATGGCTGTGTTTTCATTGTTATTTATCTCAAGGAATTTTTAAATTTCCTTTTTGATGTCCTTGTTGACCCATTGGTCTTTTAGTAGCATTTTGTTTAGGCTCTATGTAATTGGATTTTTTTTCTCATTTCGTTTCCTGTGATTGATTCCTAGTTTCATGCCATTGTGGCCAGAGAAAATGTTTGAAATAATTTCTATCCTCTTACATTTTTTGAGGTTAGTTTTGCACCCTAGTATGGAGTCAGTCCTAGGGAATAGTCCATGTACACTTGAAAGAGTGTGTATTATGGTTTTTTTTTTTTGGGGGGGTGTAATATCCTGAAAATGTCAACTAAACCAAACTGTTCTATTGTATCATTTAGGATCTGTATTGCCATATTGATTTTCTCTCTAGAAGATCTATCCAGTGGTGTGTTAGTCTCCTGCTATATTCCCATCAGTTTCTCCCTTTATGTATTTAATATTTATTTTATAAATTTGATTTCTCCCATATTAGGTACATATATGTTGATGCCAAAGAAACTTTAAAAAAAATGTATTTTCCACTTGGTATACCTTTCGCTATGTCCAGTGATCATAGCTTCCACTTCACCAGGCAAATCATGAAAGCTTTAACAAAAGTCTTGCAAACTTCTTGAAATTACCACTGTTCTTATCACCTTCAATCATCAGACATGACCAGTGGAACTAATAGAAAAATGGCACTCAAGCACAAGAATTAATTACATGAGACTGAATGAATTGATAAATATTATTATTTTGTATGATTTTGTCTAAAATATTACTGATTTTTAATAATTTGTTTCACAGATACAAGGAAAAAATTTTTAAACTTAAAACAATTTAGTAAATTAAAACCTTGTAAGCAGAATTGAAATATTTTTCTTTTTCTCCCTGATTTCTCCAGAATTCAGAACTCCCAAACTAAGCCCTTTTCCTGAAGCTAAATGACTTGATATAAACTTCAGAGACCTTGCCACAGCTCATATTTAAACAGTCCTCATGAGCCACTTCAGAAAGTTTACTTGAGCACCTGATGACATCATTAGAGGCATTTCAAACTGCAAAGGAAGCTTTCACTCTGACATCTAGAAATTTTAATTGACTGTTTCTTGGACGCAGAAACTGGTTTATAAGTTGCTCCAATCATGAACTTTTGTTTTTCTTTTATTTCCATGAAAGTGCCTCTTATTAAATACCTGATTGTTTGCTCCATGGTCCAAGTTCTGGGAGCCCAGTATATTCATCACCTCCTAAAGTGAGATGTAGTCCTTAGTTGTTCAGTCATGTCAGACTTTTTTATGACCCTTTGGACTACCAGGCTCCTCTGTCAGTGAGATTTTCCAGGCAAGAATACTGCAGTGTGGGAGCGTGTTGCCATTTCCTCCTCTAGAAAATGAGATGGAACTATTTAACTGAACTGACCTGTTCTCAGAACTAAAAATTGGTTCAAACAAATGGAGGACTCTTTTAAACCATTGGTTCTTCACAGTTACCAGCTCAGGTTTTAATATGTGAAACTTTTCGAGATGATTTAGAAGATGGTGCTATTGTGGACCTAAGTGAAAGTGATGCTCAGTCGTGTCCAACTCTTTGGGACCCCATAGATTGTCCATGGAATTCTCCAGGGCAGAATACTGGAGTGGGTAGCCTTTCCCTTCTCCGGGAGATCTTTCCAACCCAGGGATGAAACCCAGGTCTCTCCCACACTGTAGGTGGACTCTTTACCAGTTGAGCCACAAGGGAAGACCATAAGTAGGCTACCCCAAAATATGCCTCAATGGCATATTGATTAATTTGAATTAAAATTACTTAAGAAACAGCCAATGCAAGAGGCCCACTCTCATCCTCCTTTCTGTCTCCCTAAAAGCAGGAAATAAATCTGCCATGAGAAAGGTACACCCCCACATCTGGAGGCAGAAGGACACTATCTCCAGAGATAGAAAATTCAGGCCGAGAAGCCTATATAAACATAAATTTTAGGGTGGGATGTTTCACGAGAACAGCATTGAAACATGTATATTACCTAGGGTGAAACAGATCACCAGCCCAGGTTGGGTACACGAGACAAGTGCTCGGGCCTGGTGCACTGGGAAGACCCAGAGGGATCGGGTGGAGAGGGAGGTGGGAGGGGGGACTGGGATGGGGAATACATGTAAATCCATGGCTAATTCATTTCAATGTATGACAAAAACTACTGTAATGATGTAAAGTAATTAGCCTCCAATTAATAAAAATAAATGGAAAAAAAAAACAAAAAACATAAATTACTTTCCCAAGCCCAGACTGTGTTAAATGTAATCAGTTGTAATTCTGGTTATGTAACCAAGTTTCTTTATTGATTATTTTGTAACCAGATGTTTAACCATGCCTTTTAAGTCTTGTAACTTATGGACAGTTATATTGTATTCTAATGCTGTTGCAAAAGTGCTTCATCTTCAAAATAATTCATAGGAAGACTATAGAAGCAGTTACCACAGTTACTCATAAAAAGGATGGTTATGCAAGGATTCCAGCCCATAGGGACTTAACACAAGGAGCTGTTCTGCTCCTGGGGCCTGTAAAGAGGTATCCAGAGGTTTTTACTCCCTGATAGACAGGGTCAATACCTTGCTTAGTCTTGAAGCAGCTATAGGAGACACCGTCTGTCACCTCTCTGTTTCCCATACAATTATGGGAGTAAAATCTCTGAAGAGGGAATGAGACAAGGGAACAGGGTAGGGCAAAACCATTAAGAGATTGACACAACTATTGCGAATATGACAAAAACTGGTTAAAACCAATTAGGTCCAAGATGGCAGAAGAATGAACTTCTGTAGACCTTGAGCCTCCTCATACACTCACTGTAATGTATTAGCTAAATGACACGCCACAGGCACCATGACAGTTCTGAGGCTGACCATAAAAGACCAAGAAGTGAGTGGTGGCCAAATTCCTGGAAATTTCCACTCCTTCCTCAAAATAGTTGGAACAATCCTCCCACTTATCAGCCTATGAAATTACTCACCCCATTAAAAACTAACCACCCTCCACACCTTGGGGTTTCTTGCTTTCTGAGGTGGCCACACTCAGAGTGTGGTGTCTCCTAGGGCCGCTCTCACCTTTTGAGAGCAATGTTGCTCTGTCTCTGGAATGTGTATCTCTCTAAATATGCCTGCTTTCCCACTTAGAGCAGGCTTGCCTGCCCATTGGTATCCTTCACAAGTGTCCTGTATTAGTAAGTCTCCTCCTTGTCTAGAACTTCAGCTCTCACAGAATTCCTTCTGTGGTGTAACACAAAAACCCTGAGCTTTATTAAGTCCTGAGGACCAGGTGTGTGATTTCAGCTGCGAGATTGTGGGTTCAAGTCATCTGAAGTATGAGTGTGCTTGAGTCCCAAGATGAGGTGTGTGGTTTCAATTATATCCCGAAGGGAGCAACTAACTCCGATGGTGATCAAAACGTAACCCGCTTGGGACCATATCCCTGAGGTCTCGGGGTGCTCAAATGTGACCCCAGCCTGGAATGTACTCTTCGTGTCTCTCCTCCTTCCAATGCAAATTTTCTGGGCCAAACCCATCCCAGCCCTGAGGAACTCAATGGATCTGGAGCAGGTTATTAGCTATTTTGGCAATGAAAGGACCTAACAAGAATAAAATTGATCATCAGTGCTTTCCAAAGGAAAGAATTCAGTGATAACATATTTAAGATCAATTAAAAATTAAATGGGGTAACTGGGGTTTTGTCATCCAAAATGGAGCTTGGTGGCCATTGTGGATGTGTTTTCAGACGTGTTCCTGCATCACTGAGAACTTGAATTTTCTGAGCTGTGTCACAGTCAAGGATACCAGCAGCCATTTTCAAAACAGTACTTGCCAGCAGCTGCCAGCTGCAACCTTCTGGTCTTCAAGTCTTTCCCTGAAACTGTGCAGCTATTTTGGATACCAACTAACCTTGCTCAACAAACATATTCTTACTTCTTGCTGACTCCAATCCTACTTCTTGACAGACAACTTATGTAACTTTGTGGTTTTTACCTATATAAGCCTCCCCCTTTTTTTGTGGTAGTCTGATGTGAACACAATTCAAGTGCTTCTTGAATCTGTGTTTCCCAGGCTATGGGCCTCAGCTTGGCTTGAATAAAACGCTCTTCCATTCCTTAAAATAGATTGTTGATTGATTATTTGTGTTGACAATAGCATGAAGTAGAGGTCATGATTTGGATATCCCATTGATCCAGGACCACATAGTGAAGAAACCTGAACTACATTAGTGACTTTGTGATACTCAAGTGACTGTGTAAGTGCAGCTATCTTTTCATGAGAGGAACTGGTCTATAAATTCTTTTTAATAATGTTCTTATTGATCTTTTAAAAGATAATTTTGTCCTTATAAAAAGCATTGCAAAATACTCCATGTTTTTCTAGTCTCTGGAAAAATTTATATAAGATTGGTGTTATTTTATAAGTTTTTGGAAAAATCAGGAAAACACTTTGGGCTTGGAGCATTTTTTGTTGGTGGTTTTTAATTTGTTATTCCTTAATAGATATAAACTATTCATTTAAAAAAATTCCTTGTATCATTTTTGTTAAATAGTGTTTCTCCAGGAATTTATCAACTATAGATTTTCAAATTTATTGGCATGAAAGTATTCATAACATCCTTTTATTAACTGTCTAATATCTGATGACAAAGTACCTGTGTCGTCTTTTTTATTCCTAATGATGGTTGTCTGCTGCTGCTGCTTTTGTACTTATTTATTTTTTTCCTGATCAGCTTGGTTAAAGGTTTGTCAATACTACTAGTCTGCAAAAAGACTCAAATTTATCTTAATTTCTTTATTGTACTTTCTCTCATTTCTCTTTCTTTGGATATAATTGTTTTGCTTTTCACCTTCTTGCAATTGATACTTAGATAATTAATTTTCAATCTTTTGAAACTGAAATATCTTCTAATATGTGCATTTAATGTTATATATTTTCTTTTAAGTATGGGTCTATCTGTATCCTTCACATGGTATTTTTAAGGTTATTCAGTTCAAAAATATTTTCTCACATCCATTTTTTTCCTAGTTTAATTGCTAGTTTAATCTGATTATTCAGAAGTAGTGCATTGCTTAAATTCTGAGCATTAAATGTTTGGGGATTTAAAAAATTTTTCTTTTTTTATTGATTCACTAATTATAATGTAAGAGAGCATACTTTTTATGATTTCGGTCTTTTTTAAAAAAAGTATTTATTTATGACTGCATCTGGTCTCCATTGACTTCCCTAGTGGCTCAGCAGTAAAGAATCCTCCTGCGATGCAGGAGACGTGAGTTCCATTCTTGAGTCAGGAAGATCACCTGCAGAAGGAAATGGCAGCCCACTCCAGTATTCTTGCCTGGAAAATTCCATGGACAGAGGAGCCTGGTGGGCTACAGTCCATGGGGTTGCAAAGAGTCAGACGCTACAGAGCACGCGCAGGGGTCTTGGTTGTGGCACAAGGCTTCTCTCCAGGCGCCGAGGCTGGATAGTTGTGTGGACTTATTACTGGGTGGCGTGTGGGATCTTAGTTCCTGACCAGGGATCAAACTGCTTCCCCTGCATTGGAAGGCAGATTCTTAACCACTAACCTGCAAATAATTTTATACTTAAGCCTGGGTATATGGTAGAGGAGTCATTATATTTTTTTATTTTTAGTTGAAGAATAATTATAATACTGTGTTGGTTTCTGCCACACATCAACATGGATCAACCATAGGTATACATATGTCTCCTTCCTATTGAGCCTCCCTCCCACCTTTCACCCCATCGCACCCCTCCAGGTTGTCACAGAAGAAGAGTCATTATTCAAAGTTATTCAAATTTATGGGTAAACTTCTCCCTCGGTTTTACAAATGTATTGGCAAGTTCTTTATTAGTAACAATGATAAGGTAGGTGAGAACATAACTGACTTCAGTGGACTAGGGCCAAGGATGTTATACCATTCTGTAAGGCTTGGGACAGTCCTTTAAAAGGATAAATTTTTACGTGTTTATTTGGATATTTATTTGGGAGATACAGCTGTTAATGATTTTATGCTCTATGCGGACTCTTTTATGGGCCCTAAAATATTTTTGTATCCATTAGATAGACACTGAATTGTCCATAAATAGCGTACAGAGGGAATACTGTTGTTTCTTTTTTAGTTGCGACCTATGGGCTCTAGTTCCCTGACCAGGGATTGAACCTGAGCTCCCTGTATTGAGGGCAGGGAGTCTTAGTCACTGGACCACCAGGGAAGTGTCACACTCACCTATATTTTTTCAGGAGTGCAACACATAGTCTGCACGTGTTGAAGGGAATTCTACAGATAAATGCAAGCATCTGATCATTTCTTTGATCTATGTTGCATAATGAAACAACACTTTGTTATACATCGCCTTCTCTTTCTTTCTTCTTTAAAGTTGGAGCTTTATTGTGCATTTGACTTAAAAATTATTTGCGTAGGCACATGATATTCCGTACAATTTTAGCTCAAGGTAATATTTTATTTCAGGATTTTTGTTATAAAAAGAGGGCAGGAATCTGATCTGTCAAAAACAACTTGGGTAGAATAACGATGTTCGATAAGACAAAACTTAAGCCTTTTTATTACTACTATTTGTTGTTGATATCATTTTAAAAAGCTATTATAGTTTGTGTATATAAAGTAGTTTTAGGCAGAACAGCCAATTGCCTGCAGGTCAGGAACGTTTATATACTCCGCCTAGGCAGTTCAGGTTGAGATCCGGCCGGAACCTTGGCACCGTGGACGCCGATTTCCGGCGGGCTCCTTAGAGAACGGAACAGCCTCGGGCCGAAGGACCATGAGAGGTCCGGATCCGGGTCCCGAACCTACGATGGAGGGGGACGTGCTGGACACACTGGAGGCGCTGGGGTGAGTAGTCCTGGGATCGCCATTCCCCGGAAAACGTAAGCTGTCTCTCCCCATGGCTGCCGCAGTCTCCCTCATGTGGGCCTCCGGCTGGGCTCCTGCGGCTCGGTGCAGGCCTCCTTCCCTGCCTCGCTGCCTCCGGCGCCGACGGAGTTAAGAGGGAGGCGGGAGAGAAATCCGTTTGGGGGGTGGAGCAGGCCTGAAAAGCTAGGGCGCGTGGCCCCCTTTCCCGAACTCGTTGTTTCGAAACTCAGCAACGGGGACCCACGGCGAAGGCGCGGAGGGGCCTGGCTGGCAGCACTCCTTTGGGAGAAAGTGTTTCTGCCCCGCGGGGGTTATTTTTGTGAGGCTTTCCTAGTCCAGAGTGCAGCTGTTGTCTCCGGGGCAAATCACTCCTCCTCCCTTAACCAGAGAAGGAGTTTTAATTCAGTGTGAATCCATTCATTAACCGTTTCTTCCATTCATTAACAACATTAATTTGATGTTAACCTGTATTCACTAATGTGTATTTTATGTGCTAGGCCAACGAAAAAGTTTTCAGGTTACTAGTAGCTTAACTAGTCGAGGAATGTATAGTCTACTGGTGCTTGCAGTTCAGAGTGGCGAGTGCTGTGAAAGCTCCTGGAATGATGTTAATACTTAAAGGCATGGGAATAAATACTGGAAGATAGGTTCTTCCTCAGCCATAATCCTGTTTTTTTCACAGCCCTTATCCCTATTCCAGATTATCTTGTCCTGCACATTTGTTATTTTCTCTTGAACACCACCCTCTCCACCTGCTAATACACACACACACAAATCAGCTCCAGGAGAACAGGTGTTTTACCTGTCTTGTTCCTCGAAACATCTTACAGTCAGGTCTGGTACAATAAATAGTGGTTGAATGAATGGGTAGATGAATGAAGAAAGGTTCAAGTCACAGAACGCACAGAGGTAGGCATAGGGCCAGGCAGTTGAGAGTCAAATAAGGGAACTTGAAGTAGGCTGATACAGCTGGAGGGCAGAGAGCAAGGAGCAGTGTTGAAGACTGGATTGATGAGATTTAGGTGAGGAACAGGGCTTGCAGCACCTTTTAGGCCATGTTGTGGATTTTGTTCTTTGTCGTAACAGAAGTGCAACATGATTAATGAATTTAAAAAGGGGAGTGTTTAGATGTCTAGTTTAAAAAGTTAGTTCTGTCAGCATGGTAGAGAATAGATGGAAGAATTTTTTAGTAGTCTAGGCAAGTGATGGTTGCTTAGTGGCGGTGGATATAGAAAGATGTACATTACTGGTCTTGGGCTTCCCAGGTGGCGCTGTGGTGAAGAATCTGCCTGAATGCTGGAAACGCAGGTTTGATCCCTGGATTGGGAAAATCCCTTGAAGTAGGAAATGACAACCTATTCCAGTATTCTTGCCTGGAAAGTTTCATGGGCAGAGGAGCCAGACAGGCTCCAATCTTTGGAGTTGCAAAGAGTCTGCACCTGCACCCATTACTGGTCTTAGTGATTGATTGGATTAGATATTAGAGCTGAAGGAGATGATGATATTGATGATTTGTTGATAAGTATTTATTGAGCAATAAAATAAAATGATATACTTTGGAACTTCAGTTGGACAAGGAAGAAAGTGAAGACAGCCAGGAGCTAGTAAATACAGAAGCAGCATAGAAACAGGTACAGATGGAATCAAGTGTGGTCAAAAGGGCAAGTTGGAAGGTAGAATAAGTAGGCCGTGGTCAGGGAGTGACTTGTTCAGATTAGTGATTTCTGATGTGATGTAGTTCCAAGTGATGGTGTGGCTTACTTATGTGTAGTGGCAAAGGTTGGAAAAGAGGCTGAGAACTCAGGGTATTGGAAAGGGTATAGATGTGGATTTTGAAGACACTCAGTATCCTTGAAAAAAATAGGAATGGAGAGGAAACTGAGCACAGCAAATGTTGATGAGTATCCAAGAGATTGATCAGTGAAAACCATGAGAGAAAGAGGGTGGCACATCTGACAGGCCTGAGCCTAGAGAGAGCAGGAGATATTCATGAGAAAATGGGGTCAATCAGAAAACAGGCAGAAGATCTAAGTAGACATTTCTCCAGAGAAGACATACACATGACCAAAAAGTACATGAAAAAATGCTCAACATTGTTAATTATTGGAGAAATGTAAAAGCTACAATGAAGTGTCACCTCACACTGGTCAGAATGGCCATCTTGAAAACGTCTACAAGTAATAAATGCTGGAGAGGATGTGGAGAAAAGGGAACCCTCCTATACTGTTGGTAGAAATGTAAATTGTTAAAACCATTATGGAGAACAGTGTGGAGGTTCCTTAAAAAACAAAAAATAGAACTTCCCTGTGATCCTGCATTCCCACTCCTGGGTGTACATCTGGAGAAAACCAGAATTTGAAAAGATACATGCATTGCAGTGTTCATTGCAGCTCTGTTTATAATAGCCATGATAGGGAAGCAACCTAAATGTCCATTGACAGAGGAAATGGATAAACATGTGGTGTATTTATACAGTGGAATATTACTCAGCCATAAAAGACTGAAATAATGCCATTTACACAACATGGATGAACGTAGAAGTTAAGTGAAATAAGCCAGTCAGTGATAAATATCATACAATATTGCTCATATGTGGAATCATATAAGTGATACAAAAATGAACTTTCATACAAAACAGAAATAGACCCACAGGATGTAGAAAACAAATGTATGGTTGCCAAAGTGGGAGGATGTTGGGGGGAGAGATAAATTAGGGATTATATACATAAAATAAACAGGGACCTACTGTGTAGCACAGGTAACTAGACTCAGTATTTTATAAAAATCTATATGGGAAAAGAATCTGAATAGAAAGATATGTTTGTACATATACCTGAATCACTTTGTTGTACATCTAAGACTAACACAACATTGTAAAACAACTTTTCAATTTAAAAAAAGATAATAGGGAGCAGTGAGTGATATGAATGCTGTATTGGGAAGCAAGGAGAACAAAAACCCCACCGTTTGACCTTTGGGCACTTGTGAGAGAAATACCCAAGGCTTAAAGTAGTGGGGATAAATCTTTCTGAGAAGACACTGACAGAATAGGAGAGTTATTGTTTATGGATGGAACATAGAGGAAGAGTTTGGGAAGTAGAAAGAAGTGGAGAGCTGAATCAGAGACAAGCCAGTAGGGTGAGTAAATGACAGGGGGGGAAAAGGGTCTCGTATTTTATATGTTGGCTTATGAAAATAGAAAAAAGAAAGTAATATAGACCTTCACTATGTCCTTTTGAAGATCTGCCAGTGGCCCTACTGGACTGAATTTGGTTCACCCAGCTTAAAGCAGTGTCACATCAGCAACTGTGGTTCCACTGTGTATGGCCCTGGGGGAGTCTAGGCCTAGGGGAGTTGTCTCCAGTGTTTGGAATTAGAGTGGCACTTTCCTAATTGAACAATTGATAGAACAAACTGGGTGTGATAATATGTCTCCTATAGGATATTATAATTAAATGTGTTAATATGCATACAGCATGTAGCACTGGGCTAAGATTAGTTTATAAATGTTAGTTGCTATTATGATTATGATTGTTATTAACTATTCATGTTACATGCATTCATTTTTCTTTTTTACTTTTGTCTGTCTTGATGAGCTGAGGCATTAAGGATGTGTATTCAAGATTTAGTATTTTTGGTGATTTAGTAAATTTTTGTTGAATTTTACAATTGGCATTTCAGTAAAAATAACATCACCAATAATATAGTTAAATTTTTTTTGAGAGCTCATGATTGTTGCTTTATTGCAGAAATGAAAGCAAGTAGGGAGAAACAAGATGTTTACTATGAAATCTGAATGAGAGGCTCTGTAAGTCATGGTAGAAAGGTAATACCAGGGGAACCAGTCTTGGTTAGAGGCACAGACATGGTCTAGTCCTAGCTGACTGCATTACCTGGCCAGGTTATTTATTTTGTTTCCTTTTTAGTGTGGACAGAAGTTTGAGTTCACCTGGAGCAGTTTGGGTCAAATCTGGTTTTGAAACAATGTCATCACTTGTTTATCTTCTGATATTACCTTCTGTAGTATAATGTTAGTTGCTCAGTTGTGTCTGACTTTGCAATCCCATGGATTGTAGCCCGCCAGGCTCCTCTGTCTATGGGATCCTGCAGGCAAGAATACTGGAGTGGGTTGCCGTTTCCTTCTCCAGAGGATCTTTCCGACCCAGGGAGTAAACCCACGTCTCTTAGGTCTGCTTCCTTGACAGGCAGGTTCTTTACCACTAGCGCCACCTGGGAAGCCAGAATTAACATGATATTAACTTAAAAGCATTACTGTAAAGAGTGGATGATTGTAATATTCCTCTGGCCTGCTGCATAAGGTAGATATACTAACCTCATTAAGCCTACTTTCTTATCTGCAAAATGGGGACTTAAAAAAACCCTTCCTAAGATATGACCAGAGAATTTAGAGAAAAAGAAATGCAAATGGCCTTTAAACGTACCCTGAAAAGGGTACAGTCTTGCCATAAGAGAAATGTAAATTAAAACTATATTGAGATAACCATATGGTCAAAAATCCAAATGTTTGGCATCTTTGGTGAGTTATGGGTAAAGGATACTTTTGTATTTTAATTGCATAATCCTTGTATAGGAAGACTTTATAGTATCCAGCAAAGTTACATATCCATTTACCCTTTGATCTAACAACTGCACCTCTAGAAATCTATCCCATATATACACTGACAAAAATTTTCCCAGTTTTTTTTCTTTGCCTAATTTTGATAATAGCAGAGCACTACAAAAAAACAAACTATCCTTCAATGGGGGGATAGCAAATAAAATATGGTACATCCAGACAGTGGAGTACTATACAACCATACATATGATTGAATAATGTTTCTGATTTCTAATATATACGTGCACACACATATCTATATCTATATATATATGTTAAAAGAATAGAACAGTAGATAGTAGGCTGCCTTTTATCTAAGCAAGTACATATTTGTGTGTGTGCGTGCGCATGGATGGACTGCCCAGGTGGTGTAGTGAAAGAATCCACCTGCCAATGCAGGATCCACAGGAGATGTGGCTTTGATCCCTGAGTTGGGAAGGTCCCCTGGAGAAGGAAATGGTTACCTTCTCCAGTATTCTTGTCTGGAAATCCCATGGACAGAAGAGCCTGGTGGGTTACAGCCCAAGGGGTAGCAAAGAGTAAGATACAACTGCATGACTAAGCACTCATGTGTGTGTGTGTGCACGCGTGCATGTGTATATGTATTTAAAAACATGGTTTGACACCCCCAAATTAATACATATGGTTTCCTGTGAGGAAGGGGGGAACCAGAGCAGAGGGAACAGCATTAAGATTACAAGCTAGATTTGTCTGAATGTACCATGTGTTGTTTTTGACATTGAAACCATAAAAATGTTTTACATAATGATAAAGCAAACCTAGAATGAAATAAAGTTTCAATATATTGTGTAGGATTTAATCACATGGAAAGAAATTGTTTTTCTAGACATCCTTACTGGAATGGATTCTAGAAATAAGAATATAAATTGTTTTCAGTAATTTTATTAGTAATACTGTTTTTTCTATTCTGAAACTATGTAATTTATATTTATTTTTATATTTGTTGTTTAGTCACTGAGTTGTGTCCGACTCTTTGAGACCCTCATGAACTGTAGTCCACCAGCTCCTTTGTCCATAGCATTTTTCAGGCAACAATACTGGAGTGGGTTGCCATACTAGGATTCTATAAATGTCATAAGAAACCAGAATTTTCATTGTAAGAGAAAAATAGATTAAAATGTAAAGCAAAATAGGTAAAAACTCTATAATTCTAAATCTGAATTGAAGACAGCACTGTGAACTCCTGATGTAATTTCTCTTAAAAAGGTACAGTTGCTGTGACTAATCTTTACTGCCAGATTATGTACTCAAAATAAATACCATTGAAGAGAATCAGGGCTTCTTGGAGAAATGGCTGGTTGCAGGTAGAAGGCAAGAACATATTGTCATAGAAAGCAAGAAAAATATTCAAAGAATTCTGGGAACTAGCCAGAGAACTCATTGACTAACATGAATGGGCTCCCGCTAATCAGAGATAGGACAGTTTGAGAATCAAATGAAAAATAACTGTGGTGGGTTAAAACCCAGCATATGTGCTAAAACTTACAAGTTTATAATGTGGGGGAAAAAAGCTCAGATACACTAAGAACAATAAAAGAAAACTAATATCAAATTCAATTAAGATAATATGTCAAAGTGGTTTGAAAATTTAAGGTTCTATTCAGTGTTTAAAAGTATAAACTTATAAAAGAAATGGTTAAGAGTAAAATAATTTTATACGTCTTTTTCAGCTTTAAATTTTTAAATTTAAAATTTGCATCCATTCTCCTTTAACTGTGTTACTTTTTTCTTATTCCTGTAACTTAGTATAGTTATTATTCTGTTTGACTTTGTTATATGTAATATTTATCTTAAAATAGGTTGATAATTTTACTAAAAGACTTTAAAACAAAAAAATCAAATGTTAATTATGTAGAGCAGAAATCAGTAAACTATTTTTATAACAGACCAGATAGTAAAAATTTTAGGTTTTGCTGGCAGTGCTTTCTCTGTCACAAATATAGGGAAACAGTCAGATACATGGATACATTTATTGTCTGTGTTCCAATAATATTTTATTTACAAAGACAGGCAACAGACTTTGATTAAAGTATTACATGTATTAGGGTTTTCCTTATTGTTGTAATCTTTTCTATTTTCCTTTTTAGGTATAAGGGACCACTGTTGGAAGAGCAAGCACTTACAAAGGCAGCAGAGAGTGGACTGTCTTCACCTGAATTTTCAGAGCTCTGTGTTTGGTTAAGCTCTCAAATAAAATCACTGTGCAACTTGGAAGAAAGTATCACTTCAGCTGGTATTGCCATTTAGTTTTGTTTACTTTTCTGTTTACTAGTAAAATGAAATGATAGGTTGTGATTTACAGTTTTATCTTTAATGTGCTCACTGTACAAAGAAAAGTCATTGAAACAAAGAACTTCAAAAAAAAAGAACTTCAGTATGTGATTAAATATCTTTCAGTTTAATTTTATATTGATTGACCCAAAATTATTTCTTAAGTTTATACAAAATTATAAATAATTATTGTTTGTCTGCTGTCTTGAACGTAGTATTGAATTTGGTTATTAAAAAGTTTAGTTTTTGAATGCTGCTTTTTTGGAATTAAGGTTTTTTTTTTCCCCCTAAAGTATATGTAATCCCAAATTTAAGTTATGTTACCAAACCTATCACTCAGGACATGGATTCACATAGGAATACATCTGTAAAAAATTCCTCTGTTAGTTTGTAAGTTTTGTTTAATTCATTACTGTTGGTAGCTGGAATTCTTGTGGGTCTTTGGTAGAAGATAAAAATTTGTTGGGCATTTGCTAGAAGATAAAGTAGTATTCCCTTCTGATGCTATTCTTACTTTTAAAATTGTTTTTTTTTCTTGCCAAATCTAATAGAATTCACCTGAAGTAAAGTAAGCTGAATTCAGAACTTACAACACAAGTTCCCACATAATTTGATTATGAAAGAAGGATAAGTGCTGAGGTTTAATTAGATGATTGCATTTATTATCTGAATCCATAGAAATACGATAGAAATGGATCATTTGCTCTGAAGCCAATTAATAACTATAGCCATAATAATGCTGTAATATTTCAGTTACTAACATAAAATATTTCCATTTTATCTGCTTTTATGGAAAGCCCTTTGGAAGATATTTATCAGAGATTTAAATATAAAAAGATTTAGAATTTCATGAATAGATACTTATGTTCTTGAATTTAAGTGTTACTTTCTATATGTAGAAGTAATGTTTTGATTACTTTAACCTAAGCTTACCTAATATGTTACTTTTGGTCACACATTTAAGGATTTAATGTCAAAGTGAAAATTTAGAATTGATATGAAATTAAAATCAGCTAGTAGATTTGATAGTATCAGATTATTTGGTAAAGATTTAGTAAATGTTTTATGCCTCTTCTTTTTTAAAGGGAGAGATGATCTAGAAAGCTTCCAGCTTGAAATAAGTGGCTTTTTAAAAGAAATGGCATGTCCATATTCTGTACTCATCTCTGGAGATATTAAAGACCGCTTAAAAAAGAAGGATGACTGTTTGAAACTATTATGTAAGTTATATTTCTCTGAACAGTTTAAATGCCTGTGTTTGATCTGGTTTGTGTTATTTTCAAGTCAACATTTATGAACTTTAATTAATGAAGCATTAGACATTTTGTGTATTAGAAAGGTTTTAATACTTGGCTTAAAATGTGAAACTGACTCAGATATTTGTATAAATGTAGGACAAATTCTACTAATGTACTCTCTAAGATTTCCATAACACTTGTGATTTATTTGGCTAGTATAGATTACTCTGTGATTATGACTAGTACTTTAGCAGTTTTTCCTTCACCTAATTCATCCCTTGACATTTATGACTAACTGGCTAAAGTGGTGATCTCCAAAGTCCTGTTTAATGTTAAAACTCTCTGAAATTAGGCTGCTAAGCAAATTATTAGATGATAGGCACTTAAAGATAGTTCAGAAAATTTATTGATCACTTTTTATTGTATTAGAAACTGCTCTAAGCATTAGGGATATATCAGTTTAAAAGAAAGTTATGCCCTTGTGCCACTTGAATTCTAGTGCATATAGCCTGTTTTTCATCAGGGATGAATTTGGAGTACAGATTACCCTATATCTAAACAATTACCTAAAATAACAGATGCAGTTGTTTATATTGGGTTCCTTAAATTTTTTTTTAATTTAGTTAGTTTAATTTCATGCTATTTTGAATGTTCTACAAACTGATCTCTTGAAAGAATTTCTCTAGCATCTTCTATTATTGAAGATTTCTATTATTTTAGATTGTACCATTTATAAAAAGATGCATATGATCTATTCCTTTATGCTTTAGTGTTAAGATATTGGTTTCATTAGAGCAGAAATCATGTTTATGTGTTTAGTTGTGATGATCAAAATGTTGACAGTTGAATTATCTTGTGTGTTGGGGAGAATAACCATTATGTGCCCCCATTTCTCACACTCTTTCCTTGTCTTCCTCCCATTCAGTGTGAGTCACTGATTTAAATGGGAAGGCACAATAACACATAAGGCACAATAACAATTTAATTGTTAAATGGGAAGGCACAATAACCCATAAGTGTATTGGGACAAAAGGAAGCTAAGAGCACTGGCCATGAGGAACTTGCATACTGTTTATATTAGTCAATGAGAACTATGTAAATCACGTTTCCGCTTTTGCCTTTGGTTTTAAGAAGCTCAGCAATAACAGTACTGTCTGTCAGTTTCTGATCCAAGTAAAAGTATAGAGGAACTATAAGAGAGTTTGGTATAGTTTTTTTTTCTGATTATAAAAATACGTGCTTGAGAGGTAGGGTGAAATGGAGAGTTAGTGTAGGGAGAATTAGTGTAAATGAGTACAGAGTTTCAGTTAAGCAAAATGAAAGTTCTGGAGATGGATGGTGGTGATGGTTATACAACTATGTGAATGTACTTAATGCCACTCTGTACTTAGAAACAAAACAGTAAATTTAATGTTACTTGTTGGAAAATTATATTCTCATCATAGGAATCTTACAAAGTAGATAAATATGTAAAGAAAATAATTTATCATTTCACTCCCCAGAGAGAGTCATGAATAACTTTTCAGTGTATTTCCTTTTCCTTCTTTTTCCTTTGTACACACATGTTTAAATAAGATTGAGATGTTACATGTCTAATTCTTGCTCTTCCTCTTCTTCATTTAATATATGCATTTTCCCATCACTTAGTATTTTTTGAAAAAATAATTTAAATTGGCTACATAGCTTTCTATACTATGGACATTTTTATTTAATAGATTTCAAATTTAGAGGTATTTGGATTTTTTATATTTTAAGTTAATTACTTTGTTTGTATTTTTGGTTGCTTTTACTTAGACACAGATTATGAAAAAAGATTATTTAAAAAAAAAAAATCTCTGTCCGGATATTGCCATATTTTGTTCCAGAAAGGTTATAACCTTCTAGCAATCTTACCAGCATCTATTTCATCTTTAATTTTACTACCTTTAAAACATGCTGCTTTAATAAATGTCATGTTCTTAGAATTGTTGGCATTGTGTGTACAACTAAAAGGGCCAAATTCCTTCCTATGTGAAGAGCTTTTATAAAGATTAAAAACTCATTGGGAAAATATGTACAGTACATAAGGCATGAAATGGCATCCTATAGAAAAAAGTTTTTAAAAATTTGCTTCTAAACATTTAAAGACGCACAAAGTTAGAGTTGCAAAAACAAGAAGTCATTTTTCACTTACCAGGCTAGCAAATACCAGGAAAAGAAAGTCATAAGTAAGCATTCTCATATGCTACTTACAGGTATTGAAATGTGGTGGGAGAATAATTGGGACCATCTTTTGGAAAGGCAAATTATCAGTAACACAGGTAAAATTCACCTGTTTTTTGAATTGGCAATTCAATGACTAGGAGTTCATATTGAGTATACAAAGATACATGAAAAGAATGTTCATTATGGCATTGTTTACAGTTGTTAAATAGAAATGGTGCATCTTTGCAGTGATACTGTGATCAGTTCAGTTCAGTCGCTCAGTCGTGTCCAGCTCTTTGCGACCCCATGGACTGCAGTATGCCAGGCCTCCCTGTCCATCACCAACTCCCAGAGTTTACTCAAATTCATGTCCATCAAGTTGCTGATGCCATCCAACCATCTCATCCTCTGTCGTCTCCTTCTCTTCCCACCTTCAATCTTTCACAGCATCAGGGTCTTTTCCAGTGAGTCAGTTCTTCACATCAGGTGGCCAAAGTATTATAGCTTCAGCTTCAACATCAGTCCTTCGAATGAATATTCAGGACTGACTTCCTTTAAGATAGACTGGTTGAATCTCCTTGCAGTCCAAGGGACTCTCAAGAGTCTTCTTCAACACCACAGTTCAAAAGCATCAATTCTTCGGTGCTCAGCTTTCTTTATAGTCCAACTCTCACATCCATACATGACTACTGGAAAAACCATAGCCTTGACTAGATGGACCTTTGTTGGCAAAGTAATGTCTCTGCTTTTTAATATGCTGTCTAGGTTGGTCATAACTTTCCTTCCAAGGAGTAAGTGTCTTAATTTCATGGCTGCAGTCACTATCTGCAGTGATTTTGGAGCCCCCAAAAAATAAAGTCAGCCACTGTTTCCACTCTTTCCCCATCTATTTGCCATGAAGTGATGGGACTGGATGCCATGATCTTAGTTTTCTGAATGTTGAGCTTTAATCCAACTTTTTCACTTTCTTTAAGAGGCTCTTTAATTCTTCACTTTCTGCCATAAGGGTGGTGTCATCCCACCCTTGATACCATGATAGAGCCTTTAGAATGAGAGTAGATAAAATTTGTAAATATGGAATGATCTCTAGAATATATTGGTAGATAAAAAATACACAGAACATGTATAGTATACTCTTGTTTCTATAATAGAAATAAAAGTGTATAGATGGTAGAAATGTATACTAAATATATATATACATATATGCCTTAAAAGATACCCAGAAACTAACATTGATGATTGCTTTGGGGTGGGGAATCTGAGAATCTGTATGGGAAGAAGACATCACAGTATTATTATCCGTCTTATCTGCATGGATTAGCATTTTAAATACTAGACTGAACTCTTGTTTGTACTCTTATGTACAACATGTTTCTGTAGAACAAAGACAGACTTCAGCCATGGTTCTCTGTAAAATATAAATTTTTGAAGAATGGTGATCTGTTTTAATGAAGTTTTAAAATCAGAGGGACCTTGACATAGTCGTCATAAGCAAAGTTTGATACATATTGGTCTTAACTTTTTGTGGATTCCTCAGACTATCATGTGTAGATTACATGGGAAAACCTTAAATGTGGCTCTCAATCCTGTCCATGAGAGTCACCTTGGGTCTAAAACCACTTAGATTCCCAAATCATACTTCAGATGTTCTGGTTCAGAATCTCTAAGGGTGGAACCCTTGTACTTTTAAACAGTTTCTCAGGCATCTTTTCCTGTTCAACTGAAGTTGAAACTATTGTATTAAATTGTTTGTGTATAAACTTAACTAAAATGAAAACAAATGAACCCCCAGTATCTGTCTTTACTGTTGTGAAAGTTAATTTAAAAAAGATTAATGATTTAAGTTAATTTTTTGCTTTCCAAAATGATGTGGGTTTTTTTTTAAATTTTTTAAATTGAAATATAGTTCATATAAATATTATGTTAGTTTCATGTGTACCACATAGTGTTTTGACCTTTGCATATATTGTGAGATGGTCACTGTGGTAAGTCTAGTAACCATCTGTTTCCATAAAAAGTTATTCAATATTATTGACCATATGCTTTATATTGCATTTTATTACATCCCCGAGGCTTATTTCTTTTCTAACCGGAGGTTTGTGCCTTTACTTGTTAGACCCCCACCTCCACACCCCTGCTTTCTAGCTGCTGCCTTTTACTTCTCAGTATTTGAGAATCTGTTATCATTTTGTTTTATTTTTTCCATCTAATATTTTTGAGTAATTTTTAGAAAGATGACTGTTGAAAGGATGACATGGTGACTCTGAAAGGACTTGTGAACAATCTGGAGTGGTCTGTCCTAAAGGCAGTTTTACAGATTGTTCTATCTGCTTATAGGTCAGTTAAAATTATACATTCTCCCTTGGCTTGAGCTCTGCATATCAGAGAGAGTAATTTTTCAGCTTTATACATTCTTGAAGATTTTAATGTTGTTCTTTTATTGATGGGTCCCTCCTACTAGACTTTAGACTCTGAGTAGGCACTATTTTTTAAGTTTCCTTCTGCCCTCTTTATTATTTCTTTTTGTGATAAGAATACTCAATGTAAGATTTACCCTCTTAGCAAATCTTTAAGTATACAACACAGTATTGTTAACTGTAAACACAATAAAGCTGTTAACTGAATATAATACAGTATTGTTACGCTGTAAAGTAGATCTCTAGGACTTATTCATCTTACATAACTAATATATGTCACTTTGCTTATGAGGACTGTGCCAAGATCCCTCTGATTTTGAAACTTCAATAAAAATGGATCGCCAGTTCTTCAGAGATTTATATTTAACAGATATCCTACTTCTTCCCTAGATTGGTGACCACCATTCTACTTTCTGTGTTAGCAGTTTTACATTCCTCATAAAGATGGCATCATTAGTATTTGTCTTTCTGCATCTGGCTTGTCTCACTTTGTATTTCCAGGTTCATCTATGTTGTCACAAATGACTGGATTTCCTTCTTTTTAAAGCTGGGTAATATTCCATTGTATACATATACCACATTTTCTTTATCCATTCATCTGTTGAAGGACACTTAAGTTGTTTCCATATCTTGGCTATTATGAACAATACAGCAGTGAATATGGTAGTGAAGATCTCTTTGAGATCCTCACTTCAGCTCCTTATGTACATGTATACCCACAAGTGGGATTTTTAAAACATTGTTGTACATTTTAACATTATTTGTTTTTTCCTTTTTTTTTATTATAGTATTTTTAAGTACAGAGCTTCAAGCTTTACAGATACTACAGAACAAGAAGTGTAAAAATTCTCAATTAGATAAAAATAGTGAAATTTATCAGGAAGTTCAGGCTATCTGCGATATCCTTGGGATTCCCAAGTCAACAACTTCTGACATTCCGCTTATGCTAAACCAAGTGGAATCAAAGGTATTGTATTTATTTTATTTTTTATTTCCCCCAAATTCAATTAAATGCAAACATGTAAACTCTGGGAGATGGTCAGGGACAGGGAGGCTGGCATGCTGTAGTCCACGGTGTCACAAAGAGTCAGACATGGCTTGGCGACTGAACAGCAATAGCAAGTTATTAAATTTTATTTATTTATTTTTGGCTGTGCTGGGTCTTCATTGCTGCACAGGCTTTTCTTTGGTTTTGGAGAGCATGGGTTTTTCCCTAGCTGTGGCATGCAGCCTTCTCATTGTGGCGGCTTCTCATGGAGCGTGGGCTCTAGGGTGCATGGGATCTTTGTGGATCAGGGATCAAACCTGTGTCTCCTGCATTGACAGGCAAATTATTTACCTCTAAGCCACCAGGAGAGCTCCTGTAAATGTATTATGGATGAAAATACAGTTGACCCTTCAGTACTGTGTGAGTTAGGGGTGCTCATCCTCTCTGGAGTCAGTAATTAACATACAACTTCACAATTGGTCTCTGTATCTTCAGTTGGTATTTGTAAATTCAACCACCTGTAGATCAGCTGGTACTGTAATTGTATTTAGTGAAAAAAATTCACATACAGGTGAACCAGCACAATTCAAATTCATGTTGTTTAAGAATCAGCTGTGTTTTCTTTAAATACAAGATATACATTCTAATTAGAGAGACACTTATCTTCGTGTAAAGCTAAATTTTTCACGTAAAACTAAATAGTATGCTTTTGACCTTATTTCCCTATTACTAGTATTCAGGAGGGAGAAGGCAATGGCACCCCACTCCAGTACTCTTGCCTGGAAAATCCCACGGATGGAGGAGCCTGGTGGGCTGCAGTCCATGGGGTCGCACAGAGTCGAACACGACTGAGCGACTTAGCAGCAGCAGCAGTATTCAGGAATCAGATCTTAATGAGGAAGTGCTAGGCTTTATGAAAGTTTGCTGTTTGCCCTGATAGAAATCTTCCTGCAAATTTAAGGATCTGGTTTCTAAACAAGGTTGAATTACAGTATAATGAAAGAAGTAGAGTTTTCCTTTAAAAGCAAACTAAATTTCTTTTTAATGGATGCTGTTAATAAAATTTCAATGTGATTGTCTTTGGCAGTGAGCAAAGAAATCTGCAATTTCTGATGGATAAGTGTTTAGGAAATGTTTGTTGTATAGTTAATAAATGAATGAGTACCTTGATGGAGTAATTAAGAACAACTAATTAACAAGTAATTAACAACAAAACTATATCTCTAGCTTTTGAATTTTTTTTTCAATTATAAAACTATCCTCATTCCCAGTCAAGGCATAAATTAGAATACTGCTCTTGCAGACCAAATTCTAGCCTAATTTCTAGGTTTTGTAGGAGTTCTCTAAGAGAATAATACAGGATTCATTTTTCAAGGAAAAGAAAATTTTCACTCTCAAGAATAGGTACTAAAACTCTGTTTTTAGACTTGCTGTTTTAGATTATATTCTTGAATAAAGTACTCTTTTGCACTGATAATTTATTTGCTGAAAACAAGATTTGTCTTAATGAATGTAAGAGAGTTTTAGTATCATTAAGATAAAAACACAGTATTAAAAAGTTTTGTTTTCTTTTAGAACTGGCAAACCAAAAAATAAGCCTATGAATCCCAGCTCAAGAATATTGTTCTGTAGTTCATAAATTGCTCTTCAGAATTTGTTTCTCTGGATTAAGAATTATCTGGGGTTGCTGAATACCTGGGGCTGTTTCAGATTGAGACAGATTTCTAGACTCTTCCTAATCTTCCAGTGCGTCCACATACTGATCCAAAAGATATAATTGAAGTGCCATAAAATATGCCCATTTAAGGTGTACAATTCAATGGATTTTGTTTGTTTAGAGTACATCATCTGCAAAATCTAATTAGAATATTTCCATCATTCTCAAAAGAAGCCATGTACCCACCATTTACAGCCACTTTGCATTACCACCACCAATTTCCAAGCTAATTTTGTATTCATAATTTTTAATTCTTTTTGAAAAGAGATCTCCCAACATTAAGCTTCATACTCCTCAAATGTGACCTCTAGCTATTTTCTCTTATTATATTATAAACTAAGCAACTGTATATATTTCATCCTGTTTGGATGACTTTTCTGATATTGCTAAAGCAAAAACAAATGTCTAAATCTTGTTCACCAAAAATAAAAATGTTTCAATTCAAATCAGTGGCTTTGCAAAAGTGATGAAATGTGCTATAATGGTGACTAATTGAGGGCTTACTCTCCTTCATTGTCTTGCTGAACAATGGAATGTGTACACAATGCTTAACTGAGTAAAAACAACATACTCAGGGCGTCCCTGGGGGCTCAGACAGTAAAGAATGCCTGCAGTGCAGGAGACCAGGGTTCGATCCCTGGGTCGGGAAAATCCCCTGGAGAAGAGAACGGTAGGTAGCCCACTCCAGTATTCTTGCCCGGAGAATCCCGTGGACAGAGGAGCCTGGTGGGCTGTAGTCCATGGGGTTGGAGAGAGTCAGACATGACTGAGTGACTGACATACATACAACCTACTCAGCAAAGGTTTTAGTTTTGTTTTTTTGTTTTTCTTTTGTGAGGATGTAAGAGTGTGCTGTCCTAAGAATCTGAATTTATTTCACATAAAACTTAGATTCTCATAAGTCTTTTAGTAGTTACTTCAGTTGTCCATGTACATTATTTCTTACTCTGGAAAAGGTGTGCTATAGCTTGGATTAATGTAACTTGCTTCCTTGAGGATGACTCTGCATTGTAGTGGTATTCTTTCTTAGTATGTGAAGGTATGTTTTAATGATTTCTTGTTAACATTTGATTCTCTGGCATTCACAACATTTTAGGCACGAATAAGATTGTTTTAAATTGGGGATATACATTTTCACAATCTTCTATGTTTAATTTTAGGTGAAAGATACTCTCTCAAAAGTCCAGAAAAATCATGTGGGAAAACCACTGCTGAAAATTGATTTAAATCTGGAACAGGCGGTAAACCATTCCCTCCTTTTTCATTAGTTTTGTGTATATAGCTTAATTTTATGAATGGACATTAGATTTTTACATGCTTTTTAAAAAATTACATATATTTGCTTTAAAGAAATCCATTTATTTATTTTAATTGGAGGCTAATAACAATATTGTGGTGGCTTTTGCTGTACATCGACATGAATCAGCCACACGTGCACATGTGTCCCCCCATCCTGAACCCCCTCCCCACTTCCCTCCCCACCCCATCCCTCTGGGTTGTCCCAGAACACCGGCTTTGAGTGCCCTGCTTCATGCATCGAACTGGCGTTGGTCATCTGTTTTACATATGGTAATATACATGTTTCAATGCTTTTCTCTCAAATCATCCTGCCCTCGCCTTTTCCCATATAGTGCAAAAGTCTGTTCTTTACATCTGTATCTCTTGCTGTCTTGTCAGTTCAGTTCAGTTGCTCAGTTGTGTCCAACTCTTTGTGACCCTATGAACTGCAACGCGCCAGGCCTCCCTGTCCATCACCAGCTCCTGGAGCCTACCCAAACTCATGCCCATTGAGTCGGTGATGCCATCCAACCATCTCATCCTCTGTCGTCTCCTTTTCCTCCTGCCCCCAATCTTTTCTAGCATCAGGGTCTTTTCGAATGAGTCAGCTCTTCGCATCAGGTGGCCAAAGTATTGGAGTTTCAGCTTCAACATCAGTCCTTCCAATGAACACCCAGGACTGATCTCCTTTAGGATGAACTGGTTGGATCTCCTTGCAGTCCAAGAGATTCTCAAGAGTCTTCTCCAACACCACATTTCAAAAGCATCAATTATTTGGCTTCAGCTTTCTTTATAGTCCAACTCTCACATTCATGCATGACTACTGGAAAAAACATAGCCTTGACTAGACAGACCTTTGTTGGCAAAGTAATTTCTCTGCTTTTTAATATGCTGTCCAGGTTGGTCATAACTTTCCTTCTAAAGAGTAAGTGTCTTTTAATTTCATGGCAGCAGTCACCATCTGCAGTGATTTTGGAGCCCCAGAAAATAAAGTCAGCCACTGTTTGCTCATCTATTTGCGATGAAGTGATGGGACTGGATGCCATGATCTTAGTGCTGTCTTGTAGATTTTTTATATTGGAGAATTAAAATGGATTGATCTTCTAGAGCAGTAGGTCCTAACATTTCTTCATTCAGATTATTAATTAAAAAAAAATGACCAAAGGTATTTACAGTGCCTAATATGTTAACATAGTTGTAATTTGAAAAGTATAGTAGCTCAGTGTCAATAAGATGGGAAGTTGTTATTTTCTTTCCTTACTGGTCCAGACTACTTTGCAAATAGGCCTTTCACTTAAATTAACAAGTTTGATTGAAGATCAGGTAAACTAACAACTGTTGAGTTAATCTGCATGTTTGATATCTATTGACTATCATAAGTGTTCTGTCAAATATCTTTATTATTTAAACAATTTACTGTTAGGTCTTACAGGATCAAAATGACCATCAAGTACCATCTTTTGAATAGTAGGAAACATTGACCACAATTTTCAAAATTCCTTTTTTTTTTCCAAAATTCTTTTCTGTGCATAATGAGTCTAAAGGTTATGATTCTTGTTTCCAATTTCTTTAGGAAAAACTGGAAAGAATCAACGATGCTCTTTCATGTGAATATGAGTGCCGCCGGCGGATGTTGATGAAACGATTAGATGTAACAGTGCAGTCCTTTGGATGGTCTGACAGAGCAAAGGTAAGGCTGTTTTCCCGTTTGCGTCCTGTAGGTGGTACTCTGTGACAGCTCTTCAGGCTCTCTTGTCTGTTATGTAATGATGCCGCATTTGCACTTTATTGCTCTGTCTGAAGCTCCTGCCTAGACCAAAACTACTGGTCTTAAATAATCCTGGTCTCTGTTCATAGATATGTTAATTTCTGACTATATCTTTCACATTTATTTAAAACTCAGTTATGATTTATGCAAGGATACAAGGAACTCTGGCAAAAAAAAAAAGGAAATCTGGTGTGCTGTAGTCCATGGGGTTGCAAAGAGTTGGACATGACTGAGCCACTGAATTGAACTGAACTGATACATAAAAGAAGGCATCATATGTGGTGGTGAGATAGATGTAGTGAGCAACTGGTCAATTAGGCAGCACTGATGTCTGAACAAATCTTAAAGGTGTCTTAAGGCTATGAACTGTGTTCCAGTTGAAAAGGATTGCAGGGTGGGAGCATTCCCAAATGTGAATCTCTTCAGATAGTTTTCTGGAGAGCTGTCCTCCATCATTCCCATTTTATGCCTTTAATCTGTACCCAGGCTTCTTCTGGGATCATCCACCCTACCCTGCATCACAGTCCGGAATCACTGCAGACAGTAAGCTGGGGCAAATATAGAAAAACATTTGCTTCTCCTGTTAGAGGGATCATTGTCCTATGCTTCTGGATATCCAGTGTCTGAAAATCACTGGTTCATGTGGATTGTCCAGTTTTATAGTTGTTTCAAGTGATAGGTAAATCTGTGCCTATTACTCTCAGATACTATTATTACGTTCTTGGGTAAGTGGGTTGTTCTTCTGCCCTATCTTGTATCAGTTGAGGTCACGTATGCAGCTTCGTTCAGAGGGAACCTGGGCTGGGGTGGATTGGAACATCTAAGGTGGTCGTCTTGTGTGTCTGGGTTCTGATGTCAGCAAGGGCTGCCTCACTGGTCATCTGTGCTCCTAGGTGGGCCTTCTCTCCATGTGGTGCCCTGTATTGGTTTCCTGTGGCTGCTGTAACAAATTACCACAGAGTTAGTGGTTTAAATAATACACATGTATTCTCTCAACAGATCTCGACATCAGAAGTCCTAAAATGAAGGTATTGGCAGGGTTGCGACTCCTCTGAGACACTGCAAGGGAGAATCTATTTCTTTGCATTTCTTACTTTCCAGATACCACCTGTGTACCTCAGCTCTTGATCTGATTCTCCATCTTCAAAATTAATAGTGTGGGATCTTCCAATCTTTCTCTTTCTGCTTCCATTATCATACACTTTCTCCTGTGTCTCTCTTATCAAGATCCTTTTGATTACACTGGGCTCACCCAGATAATTGATCTCAAAATCATAACTTAACTTGCATTTGTATCTGCAAGGCAGCATAGTTACAGGTTCCAGGGAGGATGGAGACATCTCTTGGGAACCATTCTATTTACCAGATGTTTTATCTTCCTTTTAATGGATTTTATTTTTTCCTACATTGTATTTCTTTACCATATGCTGCTGCTGCTTTTTTCTTCCTTTTTTTTTTCTTTTTAAAAGTCAGGTGTTCTGACGAGTCCTTTTTTCCTGGATACTTTCACCCTTGTGGCTTCTACTGTCCTGTTGCAGCTTGGGCCACTTGCACACCTACCCTGGGCTACTCCGCCATTTCTCGGATCCCATGGTCTTCTCTTTCATGGTTTTTTTCTCTCAACCTGCTACAGTAAATGCACAAATAACTTCCTAACAAAGGATACATGGGGGTGATTTTTCTGAATCCTTACATTATGAAAATGTTTATTCTGCTGCCACATTTGATTGATAGTTTGAGTAAATATAAAATTCTAGGTGGAAAACATTTTTCTCTAAGAATATTGAAGGCATTGCTTCGATGTTCTCTAGCATGTAGTGCCACTGTTGAGAAACCTGATGCCATCCTGCATTCTTTTGGATGAGCTTTTATTTTTCCCTGAGAGCTTTTAGACTCTCTTCTCTATCCTTAGAGTTCTGAAATTTCACAGCGTATGTCAGTCAGGGTCTTTTTTAATTCATTGTGCTAAACATTAGGTGGGCCTTTCAGTCTATAGACTCAACTTTTATATTTCTTTTATATTTTCTCTTTTTGAAACTCTTATTCAGCTATTAGACTTCCTGAGTAGATCCTCTTAAGTTGCTTTTTTTTTTTTTTTTTTCTTATTTTCTCTTTTACTTTTTGATTCACTTTCTTGGAATTTTCCTCAATTTTATTTTGTGCTTGTCATTAAATTTTTGTTTCTGCCATCATTTTTTCCTTTCTGGAAATTTTTTTCCTACTTGAGTTTTCCTTTCCTGTGGTTTTTTTTTTTTTTTTTTTTTCCTTTCTTTATTTCTTGTTTTATTGACTGTGCTATCTTCTTAAATGGGGATGAAAAAAATTTTTTATAAAAGGTTTTTTGTTTTGTATTTTTGCCCTTCAGTTATTTCTTATCTTTTCCAGGGCAATTTTTGATTTGTTTTTCTTGGTCTTTGTCTTGTGGAGGCTTTCTTCAAATGCGTTATGGTCTTTTGTTGTCCATATTTAAGAGAAGACACTGAAAAACTGCTTGGGAACTGTTTTGATCAGGATTGTTGGTGTCAGGTTTTGGAGCTGGCTACTGTGCAGTGGAAACTTCTAATGCTCACTTGTAGAAGTGTGACTGCTCATTTTTTTTTTAAGAAGGGAAGCCTCATTTGGCCAGGGGAGGCAGAGTGGCAGCATGGCCCCGATGGTTGAAAGAATAGATTATTCCACAAGTAGACGAGTTAACACCTATTTTTGGCTCCTGATTTCATTTTCTGAGATGTTGGTTCTCTTCTTACCTGTATCCCTCTTTCCATTCTGTTTATTGTAGTATTTGTGTACTTAAAAAAAATATGTGTAATCTGACTCATTTACGTAGAAATACTCCCTTAAGTATATACATAGTTTCCTTCCAAACACCTTGCAGACAGATTCAAAAAAAAAATTAAAGAATGACTAGAACAGGATTGTTGGTGAACTATTGTTATTTCACAGGAAAAAAAAAACTTTTTTAGCATAGTAATAGAAGAGCTGTAAGGGAGAGTTGAGGACTGTCTTATGTGTATTTTCTTTCAATAAATATTTATTTAGCACCTCACGTGTATCAAGCACTATGATGTACCTGGTTCTGGATGAGCATCTCAGTACCTTATATGTAGAACATTTTTAGAATACTTCACTGTAATATCTAATTGGCTTCTCAGAATGTTAAAACCTGTTTCTCTTCTGCATGCATACCAGGTAGACATGTGTGTCCATGTGTTTGAGGTAACCATTATATGCAAGAAACCTAGATGCTCTGAGAGGTCTGAGTTACCAAAGAAGTAGATGACATGATTGCGGACTTAAAGGAAATAGAATTTAGATGTGTGGAAAGTATGAGTTTTACTGACCCCTGGAAACTTAATAGAGGTTCTATACATATTGGATATCCAGTTTAATCTGCTAGAATTTTAATGAGAAAAGGAATTTAGGAATATAAAGAATATTGTTAAAGGTAGTGCATTAAAAGTATCTTAACATACTCAATTGGAGGATATTTTCAGTGTTGTCCTTAAGGTTATAGAAAAATCCAAAACAAATGAGTTTTGGCATGCTCTTTGAACATTCAGAGTGGCACAGACTCATGGTAATGTAGACTCTTGACTAGCCTTAAACTTAGAGACTCTGAGAAAATATACTTTTAGGAAATACCTTGATATTTTTATCTTGGTGTTTTTTCATCATGTTTTAGGACAAGGAGATTGTGTTTTTGTTCGTTTTTCTTTACTCTGGAAGATTTTTTAAATGTGTTTTTCTTAGATTATGATCAAATTTTGACCTTTCATGTCATCCTTTTCAATTGTATTTAAGTATATGCATTTATACCCTGAGTTTTCTTGTTAAATTTAATGTATCTTTATATTATTCTCCCTGTTTCATGTGTCTGATGTTGTTGAATGATTGATCACCTGTTGTTTTACAGCATTTAAAATCTTTCCACATTTTATCATGTGGATATACTCTATTGATTTTGAGGTTTCCTTTAATTTTGTCTTTTTTGAGCCTGTAATGAAATCCTTGACAGCTACATTTTTGTTCATGTACATGATATATTCCTAAAAGTGGAATTTCTTAATCAAAGAATATGCATTTTAAAAATGCTCTTCATACACCCTGTATAGAGTTACCCTTCAAGAAGATTATAAACATTTATTTGTATGGTTAATCTGGTTTCTCTATTATTTTGCTAGTATTGAAATAAAAGTATAATTTTATAGTATAATTTTTTTTGTGAATATAGTGTGATCATTGTCCCATATCTCTATAAAAGTTCTATTTCAATATCCTTTTTTATATTAATGTTTAATTTCGTATTGAGATATAATTCACCATCTTAAAGTGTATAATTTAGTGGGTTTTAGTATACTGTCTGTATTATGTAACCATGATCTAATTCTAGAACATTTCCCTCAACCACAAAAGGGATACTCCTTTCAGTGGTCATTCACAGTACCCTCACCTTCCTTTACTATGATCTAGTTTGTCTATCTTTGGATCTGCCTGTTATGTGTATGTCATATATACAAGGAATTATACAATGTGTGGCTTTATGTCTGACTTCTTAGCATAATACTGTCAAGTTTCATTCATGTTTCCTCACATAACTGCACAATCAGCCTTTTGTGTCTGCAGATGTGAAACCTGTGGATTCCTAAATGGAAATTCACTGTTGTCAAAGGTTATGACTCTTAATGCTCTTGATTCACGTGGCCAGATTGTTTTTTAGAAATTTTTATGAATTTAAACTCATACAAATGAGGCAAATGACACTTTGCTCTCATTTTAGCCTCTTGAATATTTAGAATATTATCAATTTTATGGCTAACTTGATGGTTACAAATGACTACATTGTTTTCATTTGTGTATTTATCTTATTAGTAAAGTTGAACTTTTTTTCATAAGCTTATTTATTAGTCATTTGAATTTCCTATTTTTTTGAAATTTCTATTTGTGTCATATATTTTTTTTCCCCTGAGGCCTTCCTGTTTTCCTTCTGATTGAGCTTTTTATATATTAAGGAAGTTAGCTAGTTGCTTTATTTATTGAAAATATTTTCCCCGGTTGTCTTTTATGTCTTTTGATATGCAGAAATTGTAGTCTTTTAACAGTTAAGTTTTTCAGTTTTAAAACTTTAAAAAAATGAACTTTTAAAAGTTCTACTTTTTTTATTGGAGTTCAGTTGATTTACAGTGTTGTGTTAGTTTCTGTTGTACAGCAAAGCAAGACAGTTCTACATGTGCCTGTGTCCAGCCTTCTTTAGATTCTGTTCCCATATGGATCATGGCAGAGTACTGAAGAGAGCTCCCTGTGTTATACAGAAGGTTCCTACTAGTTGTCTGCTGTCTAGCTGACATGCAGTAGTAGGTATATGTCAGTGCCAGTCTCCCAGTTTATTCTTCCCTCCCTCCCTCCATCCTTAATAACCATGTTTGTTTTCTACATCTGTGACTATGTCTGTTTTGTAAATAGGTTCATTTGTATGATTTTTTACATTTCACATATAAGCAGTATCATATGATATTTGTCTTTCTCTGTTTGACCTAACTTCACTTAATGTGATAAGCTTTAGGTCCATCCATGTTGCTACAAATGATATTAGTTTGTTCTTTTATGTGGCTGGGTAATACTCCATTGTATATATACACCATACCTTCTTTATCCATTCCTCTGTTGATAGACATTTAGGTTTCTTCCATGTCCTAGCTGTTGCAAATAGTGCTACAGTGAACATTGGGGTTCATGTATCCTTTTGAATTACAGTTTTCCAGATATATGCCCTGAAGTGGGATTGTGGCATCATGTGGTAGCTCTACTTTTAGTTTTTTTAAGGAATCTCCATACTGTTCTCCATAAAGAAAGTAAAAGTCGCTCACTCGTGTCTGACTTTTTGCTACCCCATGGCCTATATAGTCCATGGAATTCTCTAGACCAGAATGCTACTAGAGTGGGTAGCTGTAGAAGTGTTATATTAGTTTAATGCAAGAGATTTCTGTGTATTAATTTTATATTCTGCAGTTTTGCCAAATTCTTTGAGCTCTAGTAGTTTTCTGGTTGCAGTTTTAGGATTTTCTATGTATAGTATCATGTCATCTTCAAACAGTGACAGTTTTTCTTCTCCAATTTGGATTCTTTCTATTCCTCTTTCTTCTCTGACTGCCATGGCTAGGACTTCGAAAACTATGTTGAATAAAAGTGATGAGAGTGAACATCCTTGTCTTGTTTCTGATCTTAGAGGAAATACTTACAATTTTTCACCATTGAGAATAATTTTGCTGTGGGTTTGTCATGTATGGCCTTTATTAAGTTGAGGTATGTTCCCTCTGTGTCCACATTTGGAGAGTTTTTATCTGAAATTGGTGTTGAATTTTGTCAAAAGCTTTTTCTGCATCTGTTAAGATGATCATACGGTTTTATTCTTCAGTTTGTTAACGTGATATATCAAATCGATTGATTTTACCTATGTTGAAGAGTCCTTGCATCTCTGGGATAAATCCCACTCAATCATGGTGTCTGATTGTTTTAATGTGTTGTTGGATTTGGTTTGCTAGTATTTTTCTGAGGATTTTTGCATCCATGTTCATCAGTGATGTTATCCTGTAATTTTTTTTTTATGATCTCCTTGTCTGGTTTTGGCATCAAGGTGGCCTCACAGAATGAGCTTGGAGGGGGGGGGGGTGTTCCTTCCTCTGCTAAGTTTTTGAAATAGTTTGAGAAGGATGGGTGTTAACTCTTCTCTAAATGCTTGATAGAATTCACCTGTGAAGCTCTCTGGTCCTGGACTTTTGTTTGTTAGAAGTTTTTATATTACTGTTTCAATTTACTAATTCTGATGATCTGTTCATATATTCTGTTTCTTTCTGGTTCAGTCTTGGAAGATTGTATCTTTCTAAGAATTTGTCCTTTTCTCTAGATTATTCATTTTATTGGCATATAGTTGCTCTAGTTAAATAATGAACTTTTGTTATATTTGGAATCCCTTGTTATATGTTATGCATTATTATTATTTTACAAATAGACAACAGTTCATTCCAGCACTATTTAAAAAAATCTGCTTTCTGACCGATCCTTTTTTATGTTTTAATATTCTTTATTTTTTAGAGCAGTTTTAGGTTCATAGTAATATCGAACAGAAAGTTCTGCTATTTCCATTTAGCCCTTGCTTGTACACTTACATAGCCCCATTATCAACATCCGCCACCAGTGTAGTAAATTGTTGCAGTTGGTGAATCTACATTGATACATCATTGTTATCCAAAGTTTGTAGCTTACATTGGGTTTCACTCTTGATGCTGTATATTCTATGGGTTTGAAAAAATATACAAAGACATATATCCACCATTATAGTATCATACAGAGTATTTTCACTGCCCTAAAATTCTTCTTTGCCTATTCTTCCCTCTCTCCCCACAACCTTTAGGAACCCACTGATATTTTTTACTATCTCTATAGTTTTGCTTTTTTCAGAATTTCATATAGTTGGAATCATACAGATCATTATTTTCGGATTAGCTTCTTTCATTTAATAATAGGCATTTAAATTTCCTCCATTTCTTTTGTCTCGCTGATCTTTGATGCTTTCTCTATCATTTATTGTATTCATACGTTTATGAGGCCTGGAATCTTACCTGTCTCTCTTGTTTCATCAGTTCATTCCCTCCCCGCAAGTTCCATTTAATTAGAGTGAGGTAGGATAGTGTACCTGTACAAACACTCTAAAAGGATGTTTTGAGGATTAAAGAAATGATACTAAATGAAGAATATCATGGCACTTTTAACAAGTAGTCAGTGAATGTAAGTTGTTAAAGCAGTGATGAATAATTTCATATTACCTGTTAATTGATGATAAAACTCTTTTCAAAATTGTTTTAGTCATTTCATACATATTTCATTTCTGAGTTAACTGTAGATATCCCTTACCTCCCTGCTCCACTAAAAATATATCCCAAGAGGATTGCAATAAACATATAAGTTAATTTCAAGGAAAACTGACAATACTCAATGTCCCCATTCAGAAACATGGTATTTCTCTCCATTTATTCAAGCTCTTTTGTTTTTGTAGATTTACTAATGTTTTCTTAAAGTTTCTGTATGTGTTTTCAGTAAAGCTATTTTTAGGTATTTTGCTCTTTGCTAATTCCAGTGGAATCTTTTTTGTGTTACTTTTAAAATGAGTTGTTATGGGTAGTTACATAGTCTTTTAGCATTTGTCAGTCTCTTTTTTTCCCCTTCATTCTACTTACAGATTATCAGATACTTGAATGTTTTGCTGTTTATTTCTTTGCTTGTGTTTTATCTTTTTTTTCCTTTCTGAAGATTATATTGCCATTGCTCTTTCATTGAAATGTTCTGTGGTTCCTTTCTCCCCTGACTTTTGTCATTTAGTTAAAAACAGATGACATAGCAAGAATTTACCAACCTAAGCGTTATGCTTTGTCACCCAAGACAACAATAACCTTGGCACATTTACTTGCTGCCCGTGAAGATCTGTCCAAGATCATCAGGACAAGTAGTGGATCCAGCCGGGAGAAGACAGCGTGTGCCATTAATAAGGTTGGTTTTTCTTTTAATACAGTGGAGAAAGAATTTATAATGTCCTTGATTCATGTTTTTACAGATTTTAATCCATTTTTCATCTCAGTGAACGCCTAGAAAAGAGAGTCAGTTTAGGCTTACTAATATTTTCTGTGTGCATGTTTATTTGAATCTATATTCATAAATCACAGTTTTTATCTGAATTAGAAGAATTAAGAATTATTTTTATCAGTATCATTAGCCAGAATTATTTGCCTTCTTTCCAATAATGTTACCATTTTTTGTCAGTAAAAAATCTGTAGAAGTCATTTTGGATACTCAGAACATACTCCTTAGATCCGTGGAATAGAGGATAAGCGTACATGCTTTGGAGTCATACAGATATGGGTTCACATCCGAGCTCTATCATTTACTTAGAGAAATTACTTCTGCAAATTAGAAATTGAAAAATCTCTTGGATGTTCCATTTCCTGATTTAGAGTGTAGGTCCATTTCTCTGACAGTGGTCTTAAATCAACTCAGAGAGTCTGAATTTTTTACTTTACAACAGTGGCAGCAACAATAAAATAATTTAGAATGTTTATATCAGCTTGTCTTGCATATACTCTTCAGTTAGAGCACTCAATGACAAACTTCACTATAAAAGAGCCAAAAGTCAGAAGTATGGGACTTGGGTAATTTTACAATATCAGTTCTCAGTGCAGTGAGAAAGGTGTCCTGTATCAGGGGATGGTTGTATATAAAGTCAGTTTGCTAATTACCGTTAAGTTAGGTACCAGTGTTTGGGCCTTCCTGCTTCCATTTTAGATTAGCCTCCTCTCTTCTGAAAGTTTTCCACTTTTAAATATGTCACTTTATATCTTGCATCAAGGTTATAAGCTAGTCTTTCTGGATCAAGAGTTTTCTTAAGTAATATTGCCCATCTCTTTTCTGAGTTTATAATTGATGGTCTGATTATTTGAGGGCAGTCTTATTATCAGATCTTGGAACAATGTCCCTGTATATCTACCAACATTGAATGTTTGGTGGAGAGACCAATGAGGATAACAACCAAGAAAAGCTGTTTTCTGGATTTGGTAATTAGGACATTATTGCCGACTTTACAGTGTACTTTGAAGAATATACGTGTACTTTGAACCTTGTCCAACAGTGTGGAATTTGTACTTTTTTGTCTTCATTTATGATATAAAGTAGTAAAACATGATTTTGATTAGAGGATCAAGGAAAGTAGAACACAACTGATTTGTAGATCATTTTGACTGAGGCAGATTTGGTTTATCTTCTTTACTGAAAGACACTAGCAGGAAATTATTTGCTTCCTGTTGGTCTCTGTTCATGGACATATAAAATAGCACCTTTCCACTGAAGTTGGGGTACTTGAAGCAAACTCTTCCTTAGTTTACCCTTTGAAGTATTATGAAGCATGGTTAAGGAAGTGTATTAAGTCTTTATTTTCTTTATAATATAGTAACTAGTATCATTGAAAGTTAGCTTAAGTTTCTCATAAAAAAAGGAATAGTTCATTGAAAATCCTTGTAGCTCTTTGCAGTTGATAACCTTCACATCTGCCTGTATTACACCCATCTGTTATCATATGTACTTCATACTTTGTTGAAATAAAATGTGCTTAGAAATAGTCTTTTATGGGATAGTCTATTACCAAACCAGTGGCAATAGAAAGTCCAGAGTTGTATAAATGAATATGGAGTTAAGTAGTATAGGGTATGAAGTTTATGTGTATTGTAAATGTTTTGCTAAAAAGTTTTCTTAGTGTGATGGCTACTACATTTGTTATAAAATTTACCAAAAAGGTTTAAACAAGTTCTTAAGTTTCATAAATATTCTCCCACACTGTTTAAAATAACAGCACATTGTGAGGAATTTGTCACACATCACTTTTATATTTTCAATATTAATTCATATTGCCGTGTCTGGTACTTTCATGTCCTAAAATATTTGGCTTCTGTTTCTTTATTAGAACAATAACTTCAATGTTGCTTGCATCCTTTAAGTAAATTTTAACTTTTGCAATATTGGAAACTGAAAGAAAATATTTCTTTACACAGGTGCTGATGGGAAGGGTGCCTGACAGGGGAGGACGGCCGAATGAAATTGAACCACCGCCGCCTGAGATGCCCCCTTGGCAGAAGAGACAGGAAGGCGGTGGCAGGGGTGGCTGGGGTGGTGGAGGTGGTGGCAGGGGAGGTGCTGGGGGCGGGAGAGGCGGTGGCTGGGGAGGGGGAGGCGGCTGGGGCGGTGGCGGGGCCGGGGGAGGCGGCTGGGGCGGTGCTGGGGCCGGGGGTGGTAGAGGAGGAGGTTTCCAGGGCAGGGGAGACTATGGTGGGAGGGGAGATCATGGTGGAAGAGGGGGCTATGGAGGCAGAGGAGGCTATGGTGGAAGAGGTTACGGAGATCCGTATGGAGGAGGTGGTGGTGGATATAGAAGATACTAAAAGCCACAACGTTTAGATAGCAGTGCTTACTTCTTGATAGATACATTAGGCATAGTATTCTAAATAACTACTTGAGTGTCATCTTTGAAGTAAACACCATGTTAGATTCCCTGATGGTATCATTCTTGAATTGGCTTGACTATGTAAAAGAACATTGTTTTATACTGTTTGATCTCTTAGACAAAGTGATGATTTTTTTCCACACTCTGTGTATTCTTGAGCATGTTATGTCTTTTTAAAAAACAAAAAAATGAGGAAAAAATATTTTTAAAAGTGTAAATATATTATTACCATCAAACTTGGAAAATGGAAAGTATTTTATTGTCATGATTGAATTTAGATTGTTACCTGTATTTTATTCAGGTCTGAGACACATAGATGACCCCACTTGTAGTGGAAAGGAATATAAACTTATTGCCTCATCTGTAGTCCTGTGGCTGTTTTGTATTTGTTAATTCTATTTTACAAAATAGGAAAAGAGACTGTTCAGTAAGAAGTTGTCATGACTTGTGTTTTTCTTTTATATGAACTATTCCCCTGGCCAGGTTTCTGTTAAAATTCCGATAATTGAAGCCCAAGTCTACTTTTTGCTACGCATATTTATTTTCCAACTGGATTTGAAGTCTGTATGATTTTGTTTGACAGAGCAGAATTAAAGACTGAGGTCAGAATTACCATAAAGGAACAAAGACATGGACCAGTTTTACATCGTGTTATGAGAAAGATTTCTGCAAATTGGTTTCTTCATCATTTGTGCCATTGCTTTAGGTATCCAGAGATTAAAGGGCAGGCTGCTCTGTGCTGTGCAGGATTAGGACACATGTCCAGTTTTACCGATCAAAGGTAGGGCCATGATATCCCTTGGTAATTCTGATTCACAGCTAGATTTGGGAAACACAGGGTTAGAGAATGTTTAAATGTGATTTATTGGTTGGAGCAGTCAAGGGCTTGGGAATCAGGAGCTGTGAATTTACATCATGGCACTAGCCCAGGGTGGGGGCTATAGGCTAAGATGGCCATAGCTCTCAGAGATTAATTTGTCCTCTTTTGTCAAACGAGGAATGTGACACTTGAGCCTTCTCTGGTTGTTTTAGAAAGATCTAAGTGCAAGTCCAGTTTGTTGAGAGTTTATAGAGGCCTGTTGTGAAAGGTGTAAAAGGTGGCTCAAGTAATGCATTTTTCTTATAGTATATAAAGAGAAAAAGATATAGTCATATAAATTTTTTCAGTTCCACTTTAAAATCTGTAGACTTCTGGTGCATTAACAACTTTCTGTAGTCTGATTGAAAGCTGAGTACCTGTGGACAAATGGATTTGGCAGTGTTATTCTTGTTTTACAGTAAACCCCATGGCGAAATCTAAAATGATAAAACTTTAAATATTGTGTATACCATAGTCTTGGACATGTCTTTTTCAAGCTAACCCTTCAAAGAAATTTGTTCAGGAGAGGAAAACATAAAATTATTTTGTTTACTTGTAAACTTAAAAAAATTTTTTTTTTATTTATTGAAGAGAGAATTTCATTTGTGATAGTTGAAGAAAAAGTCTTTCCGTATAAGGAAATACTTTTATAAGTAGCTATGGACTCTGAAAAATAAATAACTTGAAAATATATAAGCAAAGACTGCTGGAGTAAAATATTTCAAAAAATTATTAGTTAAAATATTCATTTAAAAGGTTTAGATTTCTGCTTCATTTCTTTTCAGGAGCTTTAGTTGCTGATACAGAATGGGTTTGCAAGTACTTTCAGCTTTTTTTTAACCACTAATGGTAGAAAGATTAATTTATTAATTTCTGTAGGATTTCTTTGTACTTTCATAGGCTTGCTGTAGCATTATCTGCTTCTCACTGTAAATCTTATCCAAGTTTAGCTCTTGCTCCTGGAATCATGCTAAAGCTGGAACCACTCTTATTTGCACATTCTTAAAAATTTTACTTGAATGAATAGCTGAGTGGTCTAGACCCTAATATTTTTTCTTTCCTGTGGGGTAGGATTTTCATGATAATCTTCTCTTAGCAGAAACTTCTTTTGTAGAAAATTTACTCAGTAATATCTAGAATAGCAGTAACAAAATTTGGGGCCTTAATGTTAAAGGTCATAATGTGAAAATGCTTTATAAATTGAGTGCAGTCAAATGTAGAGTATGCTGAATGGCATTAATGTGCTTCCTGAAATCTAACACCTTTTTCTGTGCTTATCATTCTTTTTGCCTAGTTCTTAATTTTATTTTTTCCTGCCACCTCATTTTCCCTCCCCCCTTTTTTTCTCCCTGCCTTGGTCTATCTTATGGTATCTGATAGCACCTGTAGACATATTATTGGTAGTATCTAGATTAAAGAAGTAACTGATGTCCACCCATGCATAACGATCACACCATTACACATAAGCTCTCAAAGATGGAATGAGGTATTTCCTTTTAACCCGTTCCCTTGTTTTTTGCAGATCAAGGAAATCTTGCCTCACTAAACAGAAAAAAAACATTTTAAACCAAAACTATTTCATTACCTTTTTGTGTGTCAAAAGAAGGTATGGCTAACACCCAAAGTATTTGTGATGGAAAATGTTCTGAGCAGTGATGTCATCTATACCTTGTCAGGGACACAGGGTGGAAGTATTTGGAATGGGAATTGGAGACAGAGGAGGGGAGGTAGTTTAATCTCTCCTCTTAAGGGCAGGTTGTTAGTGTAACTTGATTATTTTCTATGAAGTGTTAAAGGATTGAATTATTTTCTGTGAAGAATTGAAAAGACAAAAGGCAAAGGAGAAAAGGAAAGATATTCCCATTTGAATGCAGAGTTCAAAAGAATAGCAAGGAGAGATAAGAAAGCCTTCCTCAGTGATCAATGCAAAGAAATAGAGGAAAGCAATAGAATGGGAGAGACCTGAGATCTCTTCATCACAGTTAGAGATACTAAGGGAATACTTCATGCAAAGATAGGCACAATAAAGAACAGATACGGTATGGAGATAACAGAAGCAGAAGATATAAAGAAGACGTGGTAACAATACACAAAAGAACATACAAAAAAGATCTTCATGACCCAGATAACGACAGTGGTGTGATCAGATACCTAAAGCCAGACATCCTGGAGTGTGAAGTCAAGTGGGCCTTAGGAAGCATCGCTATGAACAAAGCTAGTGGAGGTGATGGAATTCCAGTTGAGCTATTTTAAATCCTAAAAGATGATGGCTGTGAAAGTGCTGCAGTCAATATGCCAGCAAATTTGGAGAACTCAGCAGTGGCCAAAGGACTGGAAAAGGTCAGTTTTCATTCCAATCCCAAAGAAAGGCAATGCCAAAGAATGTTCAAACTACCGCACAATTGCACTCATCCCACACACTAGCAAAGTAATGCTCAAAATTCTCTAAACCAGGCTTCAACAATACATGAATCATGAACTTCCAGATGTTCAAGGTGGATTTAGAAAAAGCAGAGGAACCAGAGGTCAAATTGACAACATCCGTTGGATCATAGAAAAAGCAAGAGAGTTCCAGAAAAACATCTGCTTTATTGATTACACCAAAGCCTCTGACTGCGTGGAACAGAACAAACTGTGGAAAATTCTTCAAGAGATGGGAATACCAGACCACCTGACCTGCCTCCCAAGATATCCATATGCAGGTCAAGAAGCAACAGTTTGAACTAGACGTGGAACAACAGACTGGTTCCAAATAGGAAAAGGAGTACATCAAGACTGTATATTGTCACCCTGCTTATTTAACTTAACATTCAGAGTACATTATGAGAAATGCTGAACTGAATGAAGCACAAGCTGGAATCAAGATTGCTGGGAGAAATATCAATAACCTCAGATATGCAGATGACACCACCCTTATGGCAGAAAGTGAAGACTAAAGAGCTTCTTGATGAATGTGAAAGAGGAGAGTGAAAAAGTTGGCTTAAAACTCAACATTCAGAAAACTAAGATCATGGCATCCAGTCCCATCACTTCATGGTAAATAGATGGGGAAACAATGGAAACAGTGACAGACTTTATTTTCTTGGGCTCCAAAATCACTCCAGATGGTGACTGCAGCCATGAAATTAAAAGATGCTTACTCCTTGGAAGGAAAGTTAAGACCAACCTGGACAGCATATTAAAAAGCAGAGACATTACTTTGCCAACAAAGGTCTGTGTCTAGTCAAAGCAATGGTTTTTCTAGTAGTTATGTATGGATGTGAGAGTTGGACTATAAAGAAAGCTGAGTGCCGAAGAATTGATGTTTTTGAACTGTGGTGGTGGAGAAGACTCTTGAGAGTCCCTTGGACTGCAAGGAGATCCAACCAGTTCATCCTAAAGGAGATCAGTCCTGGGTGTTCATTGAAAGGACTGATGCTGAAGCTGAAACTCTTTTGGTCACCTGATGTGAAGAGCTGACTCATTTGAAAAGACTCATGCTGGAAAAGATTGAGGGCAGGAGGAGAAGGGGATGACAGAGGATGAGATGGTTGGACGGCATCACTGACTCAATGGACATGAGTTTAAGTAAGCTCTGGGAGTTAGTGATGGACAGGGAAGCCTGGCATGTTGCAGTCCGTGGGGTCGCAAAGAGTTGGACATGACTGAGGGACTCAGCTGAACTGACCTGATTGAATGCATTCCACTATGGAGTTTGAGTGACTAGAATCCATCTCCCTATTCCCCTTCATTGGTCTAGTTAAACAAAAGTTGCCTGGGGATTAAGGAAAAATCATGGCTATCTTTAATTAGTCTAAATGATCACTAATCGTGAGCACAAATGAATTGCTCTGGGTGATCTGTACTCTAGATTGAACGATCCTTTACCAATCCATCCACAGTTTCAAAGTTTCTCTTTTCTTGCTAGATTTCTTAGATAGAATTGTGGATTTAAAGATGAAAGCCACAGAGAAATGACAACCTCAGATTTGTCTCCTTCAGTGTTAAATGTTTATAGACCTAATATTTGGGAATCGTATTTGGTGATCACTGTCATTATGGAATAAGATGGTAAATGAATATTTCTATATATTAGTACTTCATGTTACATATTTAGAAAAATGTAGCTCAGTCGGTAAAGAATCTCCCTGCGGTGCTGGAGACCCAGGTTTGATCCCTGGGTTGGGAAGATCCCCTGGAGAAGGAAAGGGCAACCCACTCCAGTATCCTTGCCTGGAAAACTCATGGACAGAGTGGTGGGCTGCAGTCCTTGGGGTCGCAAAGAGTCAGGCACGATTGAGCGACTAACACTCATACTGAGAAATTAGTTGCTTTGCTTTTTCTTTCAGGACAACTGGTTTGGTTAATAGAGAGTGGTCTCAGCTGTTGATTATAGTAAAAATTCAGATGAAGCATCTACATGTTTATGAACTAGAAGAAACACAGCACATCTTTGTAGGGATCCTAATGTCTTTTATCATATAAATATTACACAATGAAAACTTACATTAGGTATCAAAAAAAAACCCACCTTTACAATCTGTACATTTGTTTTTTCCTTGCAGTTCTTTTACATTATACATCTTTAAACAGAAATTCACAAGTAAAACAGCAAATCAATTACCAAAGAAAAGAAGTGACACTGTTGTTAATGAAACAAGATTTGTCCTTGTTTTGACGGATAAATATATGCCCAAACTTATTTCAAGTTGATACAAGATACACAAATTTGTACTGTAGGCTTGACAAAAAATTTGTTCCAGATTATTTCTGTAGATTTCACTAATCCCACGTTGCTCAGAGCAAATAATACTGATTTATACACTATACTTCTTTGGCCCTTGCTGGATTGTAAAGACCTGTGGTGAAACTACTGCTTCCTGTCCATTTCAGTGATAAATTTGGAAGGCCTGAGACCTTCTAGCCATGTTAATTAGACTAAGGAGACAGTGACCTTTTGAATTTCTCTAGATTACAAATTATTTACGTACACTAACCTGGGCTCTATATTTTGGATGGCATATAAGAAGAGTGAAAAAAAATTCAATTGTTTTATAACTCCACATAAAGAAATTGAACTGTACTGTCTTTGGTTTGTATCAGAGGACAAGAATAAGGGAAGAATTTTAAGGATGACTGTAAACTCATTTGTTCCATATAAGTTAAGTAGCAAAGTATTTCCTACATGATTATATACCAAGTAGTGGACCTAAACAGCCCTGCCATGGGGATTTCTGAGTTTGGATATAGAAAGATATAAATTTGTGTGTACAGTCATTTTTTAAAACACTAAACACTAAGTGAAAGCTACTCATTTGCTTTTTCACTAAAGCTCAGTACAAGGGGGTATGCAAATGGGAACTGGTCTTTCATCAAAGAAACTTCTTAAATGGTCTGAATCCTTCCAGGAAACTATACTGCATATATAGTTTGTTTCTGACTAAGACTTGGTGTTGCCGGTTTGGAAGTTCTGGTTGTTGAGATTATATTCTTGGCAGTTGGTCAGCTTGTGTATGAATTTTAAGTCAGCTCGGCATCAGGCATCCAATCATGGAAGGTAAGTTCCCGGCCAAAAGAAAATGATCATATGAATTTTTTTGGGAAAGAGTCTGACAAGTTTGTCAACAGTTGCCCAGATAATTAAATGAGCCCATTTATCACTAACCTTCGTTAATAGAAAACTCACAGGACTCTTGTGATTTTGCCAAACAATACAATTTACGTTATAAGTAATTTCTTATCTTGTAACAAACTGAACTTTGTGAATTTGTATACATGACCAAAAGTCTAAATCACTTCCACATCTGAAGGAGGAAACAGAATTCCAAGCCACATGCATGTCTGATGTTGTATATACACAATATGTACATATGTACATGCTGTCAGCTATTATTGAAACCTCTCATCCAGTTAGCTTATTTCTAAATAGTATTAATAGTGAAGACAAAAGCACAAATTCAGTTCAAAAAACAGTTACTTCAAAAAAAATGGCACATGTAAGTTAAACAGACTTTAAAAAAAGCTATAAATTCTTAATTCTATCCATTTGAGATTATGTAAGGGACAAACATGTTTGTGTTATATTTACTTTAGCTAATTAGCCAGCCATGTATGAGGTGGTAATAGCCACATTTCCAGGTACTTATTTGGCTATTTTATCATGATTGTGAGACTAAAATTGAGTTGACTTGTAACTGGATGATGTCATGTTGTTTAATAGCTCCTTCCTGCCCCCCACCCCCAAATTTATGGCTATATCTCTAAAAGTTCTCTTCTAGGTAGATATCCTTTTTTGTGTAAGAATATAGTGAGGAAGGAGGGGGAAAGGCAAATTGATTAGATCTGAGGTAGTGAAGTGGGAACCAGGTTTGTAAAGAATGCTGAAATACAGAGGAAGTGATTCTCCTTTTGGCATGTGGGTATTTTTCCATCATAAGCAAGTTTTGGATGGAACAATGCCTCAGAAAAAGCCAGGGAAGGAAACATTCATTTTCCAGGGATTTTAGTTCTAAGGAAGCAGCAGCTGGACAGGTCATGTAGAAGAAGCTACCTTGTCAGAAAACTATAGTCATGTTTTTTTTACCATGCTTTTGATATTAGTCCCAAGTGGAGAAAAAGTTTGTGGAATGAATGGCAAATATTTCTCATTCTTCAGCTATCCTCCCTTTGATTCAAACTGACTGGAAGAGAAAACCTTACTGCACAGTAAGAATCTTTTAAGTAAAAAAGTAGCTCCTTTTCTTTAAAGTACCCTTTTTAAAGCCAGCCAGCCTAAGGTTCTCCAGGTCTTTGTGTTGAGGTTTAGGAAATGAGATCTCTGATATACTCTACAGTTTGTGTTTCTTGAGTTTCTGGGCTAAGAACAGTCACCCTGCTCCATCTGAGCCAAGACATGATTGTTTCTTGCAAGTTGGAGGGTTTCTATCTTCTTCTGTGCATATTTCAGTTGGGTCTTTAGAGCATTATTATCTGCTTTCAGGGTATTTATTTCCTAAAAGAAAAGGAGAATGAGGTATGTTAATAAAGCAGCAATAAATGGCAGATTAGTTACATCAGGAGTACTACACTTGACTGGCATCTTTTCACTGTAACTGTGAAACTGTTTTCAAGGTAGTTATTTTGCTCTGGATAAAAACTAAGTTAAATACTTATCAAATTATCATGTGTATCAGTTAGTTTTGTTATATCACATCTTTGTTTATCAAAGATGTGAGTGGTTAGCAGGCAGACTAAACCATTCATGGGCAATAGATGGATAATAAGAAAATCTTTGAATATTGTGTAGCAGGAATAAATGTGGCAGAAAAGGTCTTGGTCAGGTTTGAGGTATAAAAGCAATGACTTTGGAATACACTATGTGATATTACAGTTCACATGGGAGATTACATACATTATCATATATTACATATTTTCTCCAAATCATTGAAAACAGACTCTTGATAAAGGTGAGAATTTTATCCCATCCCCTTAAACTGGGATTTAATTATCTAACTTGCAGTGATTTAGTTATAGAGGCAGCCATTGATTTACAATGCTACAAATAGAAATTCAGTTTTTATATGGCTAATATTCCATTGTGCATATGTATTGATATATGTATATGCATTTACACACACATCTTTATCAATTTATTTGTTGATGGACACCTAGGTTGCTTCCATATCTTAACTATTTAATACTGCAAACACTGAGGTACATGTATCTTTTTGAATTAGTGTTTTCATTTTCTTTGGATATATACCCAGAAGTGGAATTACTAATCAAATGGTAGTTCTTTTTTTAGTCTTTTGAGAAATCACCATAGTGTTTTCCATAGTGGCTATACCAGTTTTCATTCCTACCAACTGTACAAGGATTCCTTATTTCTGCACATCTTCACCAGCACTTACCATCTCATGTCTGTTAGAGTGACTATGATCAAGAAGATATCTCATTGTGGTTTTGATTTGCATTTCTCTGATTAGTGACATGGAACATCTTTTCATGTTCCTATCAGCCATTTGTATGTTTTGGGGAAAAACCCTGTTTAGTTCTGGTTTTTAGATTTTGTTGTTGGTATTGAGTTGTATGAGTATTTTATTTTAAAGAATTCCTTATTGGATATATCATTTGCAAATATCTTCTCCCATTCAATAGGTTACCTTTTCATTTTATTGGTGGTTTCCTTACTATGCAAAAGCTTAGTTAATGTAGTCCCATTTGTTGATGTTTGCTTTTGGTGTCATGTCCAAAAATTCACTGCCAAAGGTGGATGAAAAAGAACTTCTTCCCTACTTTTTTTTCCCTAGGAGTTTCATAGTATCAGGCCTCATGTTTGTCTCTGATCCATCCTGAGTTAATTTTTATGAGAGGTGTAAGATGGGAGTCACATTTCATTGCTCTGCATGTGCTGATCCAGTTTTCTCAACACCATTTGTGAAGAGACTATCCTTTTTGCTTTGGATGTGCTCTGGGCTCTCTCGTCAGGTATTAGTTCACCGTATACACAGGGGTTTAATTCTGGGCTGTTGTCGGTTCCATTGGTCTATGTGTCTATTTTTGTGCCAGTATCATAGTGTTTTTACTACTGTAGCTTTGTAGTATTTAACTTGAAATTAGGAAGTGTGGTACCTCCAGCTTCTTTCATCAGGATTACTTAGGTTATTCATAGTCTTCTGTTGTTCCACACAAATGTTAGGACTGTTTTTTCTATTTCCGTGAAGAATTCCATTGGTATTCTGATTGAATCTGTAGATTGCTTTGGGTAGTATGGGCATTTTAACACTCCTTTAAAAAAAATTATTGAGTTTATTTACAATGTTTTGTTAGTTTCTGCTATAAGAAAAGTGATTCAGTTATACACATATATATTATTTTTCATATTCTTTTCCATTATGGTTTGTCACTGGATAGTGAATATAATGCTCTGTGCTACACAGTAGGACCTTGTTTATCTATTCTATATGCAATAGTGTACACCTGCAAATCCAAAACTTCCATCCCATCCTTCCCCTAGCCTCTCCCTTGGCAACCACAAGCCTGTTCTCTTATGTTTGTAAGTCTTTTCTGTTTCATGGATAAATTAATTTAGGCCATATTTTAGATGCCACGTATAAGTGAAATTTTTTTTGTTTTTCTGACTGACTTCACTTAGCTATGATATTCTCTAGGTCCATCCAAATAGCATTATTTCATTCTTTTTTACACACACACACACACACACACATATGTATATACATACATATATATACACACATACCACTATATCCATACCACATCTTTATCCATTTATCTGTCATTGGATACTTAGGTTGCTTCCATGTCTTGGAAGTAATGCTGCTGTAAGGTGGTACTTCATTGTAGTTTTGATTTTCATTTCTCTAATAATTATCTCATGATGAGCATCTTTTCATTTGCCTATTGAGCATCTATGTCTTCCTTGAAAGAATTTAGGTCCTCTGCCAGACATTTCAATAGTCTTAATTCTTCTATCCATGAACACAGCAAGTCTTCGCATTTGTGTCTTCGATTTCTTTCTGCAAAGTCTTGTAGTTTGCCTTGTATAAATCTTTCATTTCCTTGGTTAAATTTATTCCTAAATATTTTGTTTCTGATGCTATTGGGAACAGGGAAGTTTTCTTTTTCAGATGTTTCATCCTTAGTGTGTAGAAATGCAACTGATTTCTGTAAGCTGGTTTTGTATCCTGTAGTTTAACTGAAAATGTTAGCTGCAATGGTTTTTTTTTGTTTGTTGTTTAATCTTTGGGTTTTTCTATATATGGACTCATCATCTGCAAGTAGTGACACTTTCGCTGCTGCTTTTCTGATATTGTCTTGCCTAATCGCTTTAGCTAAGACTTTCAGTACTTGATTAAGTGGTGAGAGTGGGCACCTTCATCTTGTTCTTAATCTTGGTGGAAAAGCTTTGAAATTTTCTCCACTGAGTGTAATGTTAGCTGTCAGTTTGTTATATATGGCCCTTATTATGTTGAGGTATATTCCTTTTATCCAGTTTGAGCAGGGTTTTTATCATGAAAGAATGTTGTATTCTGTCAAATGTTTTTTTGCATTTGTTGAGATGACCACATGATTTTTCTTTAGAAAAATGATTTTACTAATGTGATATAGTACATTTATTGATTTGCATATGTTGAACTGTCTTTGGATCCTAAGAAAGAAATCCCATTTTTCATAGTGTATAGCATCTTTTTGATGTGTTCTTAAACTCAGGTTGCTAATATTTTGTTGAGAATTTTTTCATGTATAGTTGCCAGTAACATAGGTCTATAGTTTGTCTTAGTGTCCTTATCTGACTTTGGTATTAGGGTAAAACTACCTTGATGGTTTGAAAGTATTCTCTCTTTTTAGAAAGCTTTTAAGAAGGACCAGTGTTAATTCTTTGAGTGTTGGGTAGAATTTGCCAGTGAAACTGTCTGATCCTGGGTTTTCTGTGTTGGGAGGATTTTGACTACTGAGTCAATGTCTTTGCTTGTTGTTATTGGTTTTAGATTTTCTATTTTTTTCTGGATTCAGTCTTGGTCATTTCTGGAAATTTATACATTTGTTCTAGGTTATCTAATGTGTTGGCATATTCATAAGTTTCTTATGATTCTATGGATTTGGGTAGTAACAGCTGTAATGTTGTCTTTTGTTTTTTTAATTTTACATATTGAGACTTCTCTCATTTTTTTCTTAGTATGAATAAAGGTTTGGCAGTTTCACTTTTTGTTAGTGGGCCTGAAGTTTTGGTTCATGATGGTGCAACCGTTTGTTTTTTTAAGGCAAACAGTCTTGGTTAAATGATTATTCACAACTGTCAATTTTGTTCACCTTTTCTTTTTGTGGTCTCTATTTTTCTTCCTGATAGCAGTGAATCAGCATGGAGTAGGGTCACCAACTCCCTTGGCTTCACAGCCCTCTCTGAGGTCCCATGTAGTACTTTCTGAAGCACAGGTGGGTAGAAATCTACTGGGTGTTCTGGTATAAGATGCACAGTCACTTTTGTTTATGAATGACCAATCTGGTTGTAAATAAAAGGGGAGATTTAAAAAGGAGTCACACACACTACCATGATGCCAACATTCCTGGGTTTTGAGACTTTGAATCTCGTGTTCTTAGCTTGCTTATACTATACTGATTAATGAATTACTTCTCAACATAAATTACCCAGATAGCTGTCTATTAGCTACTGTGTAGTCCTGAGTATTTGCCACGTGCCAGGTAACTGCGTTGTTTAGTCATGTCTGACTCTTGCAACCCCATGGGACTTCAGCCTGCCAGACTCTTCTTGCCTGGGAAAGCCAATAGACAGAGGAGTGGAGTGGGTTGCAGTTTCCTTCTCCAAGGGATCTTTCTGACCCACAGATCAAACCTGCGTCTCCTTCATTGGCAGGTGGATTTTCACTGAGCCACCAGGGAAACCCCAGGTACTGTTACATGATGATACAGGTGGGTATAGTATCAGACTGGCGATTTGAATCTAAGAGGCATTGTATTTTCTGTTGTCCTGTGCTGGTTTAGAGGTATAAACATATTTACAATATTAATATGTATCATACATTATTTTAATATTACATATTAAATACTCTGGTATTACTGGGATAGTTAGTTCTGGACCTAACTTACGCATCTGAAATCTTTCTACCACTCACTCCTTGCAGCAAGAAGTTGTTGCCAACTACATTACTCCTTTGCACGGGCATGTAAAATGCCAAGATCTGAAGCAAGCTGTAGAGAGCATGGACAGCTTCTGGCTCTCTCTACTTTAAAGCGGACCAAACAGGTCACAGACTGTAATAGCAGCAGTAAGAAATAGCTCGGATTAGGAACACAGGTGTTTGTCACCAAGACTGAGGTTTTTCCTACTCTCTCAAGGTCACTTTTCAAAGGTTCATTCATTGTTCTTAAAAAAGTTGGTTCTGGTCATTTTTACCCCCAGAGAGAGCTCTGTGTAGCCGACATTGTGCCACCTGTTTCTTAAAGCATGTCCTAAATATTCTGAGTGAGACAGTACTTTTCATCTGGAAAATCTGTTATTTTATCAGGTGTGTGCCTCCTAATATCATGTTCTTTGTTCTAGGCACCAAACCAAGAGTTTCACATGCATCATCTAACTTGTTTCTTTGTTTCAATGCCTGGGGGTCTAACAGGGAAGATGCAACACTGAGGACCAGGTAGGGAGTCCTGAGACCCTATTGGGCAGTTTTACTATGTGGTATGTAGAATTACATAAGGAATTCTAGCCAGTTGGATGTTGGTTTTGTGTTTGTACTGACAGGCCTCCAAAAACACATTGCTGACCTTTATGTTCTGGGGGTAAAAGGCAGACAGGCCTTCTTCCCCATCTCTAAAATGACTAAGTTGCCTGTCTGATAAGAAACTACCGTCCCATGACGAGGTCTGTCTAACCAGCTCTCACTCTGAGCTCTGGACTCTACACAAAAACAAGTAAATTCGTGATGACCCTACAATGACCTGCTGTCTCCAGTTGGCCTAGCTCCTACTTTCCTTTCTCTCTCTCTTTTAACCTTATTTTGTCTTTTCTCATGCCTCCATTAGGTACATTACAATTAGGACATTATGAGCCTAATAGGAAAAAACAGCTGTGGTATCAGATTTTTTTTTTTACCAATTAATAGATTATAATGCTATATATAATAATCAACTGTGCATTTACCAGCTACTGTTGATTTAGCTGGTCTAATGTATAAATATATAAATCAGTACATCTCCTTAAGTTGTAGAGGAAAGCTCCCTCATTTTACATTAAGGAGGAGGCTTTCTGTGCAGTGAGCTAAATAGTCTCTTCTCTTCTTTTGAAAGCATGATGTTCCCCTCCCCAAACATAACTCTGAATAGTGTAACAAAGACTTCTGGGGAGGGAAGATTTAGGCAACTTGCTTTTAAGTCTAGAAAAAGGGTGTGGTGTCACCACAGTAAAGCTGATCAGTAGAAACTGGTTTTTCTCAAGGAGCCTGCTGTGAACAGAGCTTTGGACCTTGGCACCAGCACTTTGAGACTGTGCCTTATGGCACCAGGGAGCCCTGTCTGTCCTAGATGCGTAATGCGAACCAGGGCCCTCGTTGCTTTCTTTGCGACAAAGCAGAATCCTTTTCTTTTTTCCTTTTCTTCCCCTTTATCTTTCTAATAATAAACCTGGTCCGAATCTTCAGTTTACATGTTCTTCCCTGGTTAGCCTCACTTTCTCAGTCTGAAAAAAAGAAAAAGGAAGGTACCTGTTCCAGCTCTTGGTATGTTGGGAGCCTGAGGTGACGGAGCTCCTCCTTTGATTTTATGAAGGATTCCTTGTTCTCCCACTTGACGAAAGCCCGCTTCCTGACCAAGACTGGGCTGGGGCATGGAGACGTAGGGCTGGGCAGCACATAGAGAGTATCCTGGGCTGTCTTCCGTGGGGACGACAGCACAAAGTGACTGGAAGGGCCGTCACTGCCAAGCCAAGACAGTGCTTCAGTCTGGGTGGCCTTGTGGGCGACAGTCCTCTTCAGCCGAACAGAAATTTTCTGTGAGGATACCCCCATGAGCATGATGGTCCGATCCTTACTCTCCTCACTCTGTTCCACAGCCTCCCCGTTAGGGAATGTGAAAGGTCCTTCCTCGGGTGCTGTAGGAAGAAGACATGTTGGTACTTTAGCTTAGAAAAGCAGGCACTTGAAATTCACACATGAGTATCAAATGAGGCTTTTCTTCTTGCTACAGGAGTCCATAAGCCCAAAGTGGACTTAACTTTCAGGCAGCCAGTTTAGGGGGTGAGGCAGCTGAAATTCAGAGTGCCTGCTTACCGTGGAGCAGATCCTTAGCTCCCAGGGAGCAAAGGTTGGACGCTGGCCCCACAGAAGTGCTGATCTCTGTGGGAGCTGTTGAGTTCTTGGCTTGCTTCTTGCACTCGAACACAACCAGGTCTTTGCATTGTTTGTGGCAGTTCATCCCACAGTCTGTGGACAAGACACCCTAGTCAGGAAGTCCTTCACTTTCTCCTCCAGTGTCTCAAAACCACACCCATGCACTGTGCTTGTCACATATGCCCTTCCTAAGTTCTGGAGCTAGGGCACCTAACATTTCTAAGGAACTTAGCATTCTTCTTACTGGGTCAACCCTGGGTCTCAGTCTTGTCACAGCCCTTATCATGAGTCTGAGAATCGTCTGAGGATCAGAAGTGGCATCCTGTTACTTGGGTGGAAAAAGAGGTGTCTTTTTGGTCCTCCTACACATACTGCCCCCTCTAAGGAGACCTCTGGATGCTCCCAGCTGTTAGGTCTCAGTCTTTTTTCCTTTCAGTTAAATGTCTTTGCTCCTTTACTCTTGAACTTTTCTAGTCCCAAGGACAACTATGGTAAAAGGAAAGCTGACAAGGGCCTTTGGTAAGCACTTACCTTCTGTTTCAGAAGTGATTCTGTGCCTGTCTTTGGGGACCCATGACCACATAATCTACCAGTCACCCTAATTTCCAGCACAACCCAGGCAAAGAGAGGATCTTCAAACAGGAAGTGCATAGCTAGTCATCTAGGGATTCCTGTCCTTTGTGGTGGCAGTCACTCTCAGGGGTGCTCTAGGGAAGCCAGTTAGGAGATGAGGCTGTGAGCTTGCTGAGAAACTGTGGGCTGAATGGGTCAAACATGCCTTACAGGAAAGCTCCCAGGACCAGGGAAGACAACATGCTGGACAAAGCTGAGCCTTACCTTTACACCGATACCCTTGTTTGATCACTCCCCAGAGCTGTGAGACAAAGAGGAGATGGTTAGAATGTGCTCCATGTCCATCATCTTACCTGGTATGAACCTAGACACTAAGATCCATTCTTTTATTGTTCTGCATTCTTTACCTCAAGTGGAAGGGAAACCTCATTTAGCTCTCACGTGTCTTTATCCCTCCTGGTCTTAAACTGAAAAGAGGAAAAGTTTGTGCCAATCAGAGTTAAGTGTTCAAGAAGCTTATTATTACAGTGGATTTATGACCCAGGTCTGAAGTGGATAGATCACGGGACAAATAGAATTCTTGAGACTCCAAACTAAACGGCAGGAATATAGAATCCTGAGGTCGGGGAATAAGTTTAGGAGGAAACTGTTGGCCAGGGATGGGGCAGCCATCCAGGTGACTTCTTTTGAAGGGGGAAAGATGTCTCATATTTCTATTTTCTAACATCTAAAACAGCATATGGATATAATACTTAAAATGTACAGCTTCAATTTAATATTTTCCTTATGATTTTGAGGCCCCAACTACCAGAGAGAAAAGTAAGTCAGGAAGAAATGGGAAAAGATGAGTGTCAAGAGTAAAATCCACACATTTAAGAACAAGGTTACCATAGGTGTTTCCTCAGACTCTAGGCTGGGACGAGTTGGTAAAATGTATGTGAGGTCTGTGTCTGGTTAATCTCTTAAACTAGCTCATACTCCTCCCCAAGTTCAACCCTGAAGCACTTTTAAGAACAACTCACAAATCCAGCACAGTTGTCACAGAAAGTGGGCTTCAGGTAGGTGGTCTCTTGGAAGTTGTGAGGAAAACCCAGGCCCAACTTGGAGTAGATGGAGCTGGCCCTCATAAAGTAGGCTGTGATCTCGTCTCTGCTGATGAGGCCTTCCCTGCCAGCAAATGAGAGATGAGGTGTGAGTGGGGCTGGGTCACGAGGCTCCTTCTAGCCTTAGAAACTCACTCTCTTTGTATCCTTGATGGGTAGTACAGTATGTATTACCTGACAGTTAACTTCCCGCAGCCCTCCTCTTAATAAGGATGTGTGAGTTGCATGTAATTAGGTAAGATGACACTACTTATCTCCACAGTTACTCTTTGGCTAAACCAGGTTCTCCTAACTAATTTAACTGCTCTCCATTAAGACTTTAAAAAGAAGTGGTGGAAATGTGGGTATAGGGAGACAAATACCTTATGCTGTAGTTTCTGGCTTTAGACAGTACATCTACATAACTGGAGCCCACCAATCAAACGTTTGGTTTCACACAGAGAACCACCCACACAGAACTTATGTAATCTTGAGAAAAGTAAATATGCACAATATTAATAAATATTATGTTTCTTATGATCTGTAAGGAAAGCAAGAAGGGATTTAAACTTTTTCTTACTTTTTTTTTTGAGTTTTGAGTTGACTGTTCCTAAACCAGCAGTTACGGAATCTTCAACTCAGGCATTTAAAAAAGCATGCATTTTCTCATGGTCCATTGTGGTCCAAACTGAAGCCAGACAGGCATTTGCTTGATGATGCTCTCTTAGTTCCAAAATGCATTCAGTGACCACAGTAGCATATGTAAACATATCTGAGTTTACAGATTCTTCTAGCAGAACATCCATGAGGCATTCTCATCACCAGGCTCATAACCACATATTCCCATGCATCAACTCTCACCTGTCTTTGTCCATCACACAGAAGGAAAATGGAAAACTTGCGGCAATCTTTTCAAATTCTTCCTGGGAAATGTATCCATCCTGGTCATGATCATAGTTCTTGAAGACAGACTGTGGAAAAAGGTGTTTCTTTGGTGATTACCAAGAGAGAAATCAATCATAGCCAAATGACGAAGGGGCTGGAACACCTGAAAAAAGCCTTTCCTCAGTCCTGAGTGACAGGAACAAGGAAACCTGCTCCTTAAGCTGCTGCAGAGACTCAGCAGGTCATATCCCAGGTCTTTGCAGGCACCAGCATCTGGAGGGTGGCTAGGTGCTTTCAATTCCATTAGTACGTCAATAGCCCCTGCCCCAGCTCACTGTGCCCATAGTGAACCACCCTGAAGGATGTTCCCCCCTTCACTCTGCCCTTCACTGCACAGCTCAGACTGCAGTGTAGCTTTTAACAGCCTAGTCCAAAGTGCTCCCATCACTTGCTGGCTTGTACTTTTCTTGTTACACTGGAATAGTCCACAGGATAAATACAGTAATATGAAGGCATGTAGCACAGTGAATTGAATCAAGCAGTGCCAAACTTTTAAAATTCTCCTTATAACCTTTAACTTAAAGCTTTTCTAACCCCTCTCTGCCTGCAAATCAACTGACAGCCTTTAAATGTATGCTCTCTTGCTAGGCTTTTAAGAGGTACACTTCCCTCCATGAGGCCCAAGTATGTTGGCAAAATGTAACTTCTGAACTGTTCTGCAGCCACAATAGGAGAAGTGGTTCCCCTTGCTCATAGTAGGAAAGTTTCAAATTCCTTACCCTTTTTGTTTCTACCGCTGTATTCCCCTATCCCCACACACAAAACTAAACCACTCAGTACCTTACTTTTTGCCTGCATGGGAACGTGGCTGTACTTACATCCACCATCCTCTGGACGTGTTTGCTTATGGTCTTTGGATCAGGTTTGGGAGATACTCCAGAGGCCCAGTCCACTACTACTGGTGGCTTTGAAGGTGTTAGTGGCTAAAATGAAATATTTAGAGAAATCCCAGTAACTATAATGCAGTCTTATAACCTACAGCTCTTTCTTTTCCCATTACCTGGTAGTTGCATCTATGGATAACCCTCAACTATTATGCAGTAGCAGGGAGCAAAGGGCGCACGTGTAATTGAAATCTAGAATAGTGTTCTCTCCATTAAACTTTTTGTTGAAGCTATTGACAAAGTAGTAGTTCATTTAGATTTCCTCCCTGTAAAGCAACTACAGAAAGAACGAAAAAATAAAATTGATAAACCTTAAACCTTTAGCCAGACTCATCAAGGAAAAAAGAAGAGAGGGCTCAAATCAATAAAGTTAGAAATGAAAAGGGAGAAGTTACAACTGACACCATAGAAATACAAAGGATCATAAGAGACCAGTACAAACAACTATATGTCAATAAAATGGACAACCTAAAAGAAATGGACAAATTCTTTGATACAATCTTCCAAGATTGAACTAGGAAGAAATAGGAAACATGAGCAGACCAATCACAAGTAGTAAAATTGAAATGGTGATTTAAAAAACTTCCAACAGACAAAAGTCTAGGACCAGATGTCTTCACAGGTGAATTCTATCAAACATTTAGAAAAGAGATAACACGTATCCTTTTGAGGCTCTTCTAAAAAATTGCAGAGGAAGGAAGACTCCCAAGCTCAATCTATGAGGTCACCATCACCCTGATACCAAAACCAGACAAAGATACCACACACACACAAACATTACAGGTCAATATTGAATACAGATGCAAAAATCCTAGATGAAATACTGAGTTGGCCAAAAAGTTCACTTCCATAACATTTTATGGAAAGATACAAACTTTTTGGCCAACCCAATACTAGCAAACCAAATCCAACAATATAGTAAAAGGATCATACAGCATGATCAAGTAGGGTTTATAGCAGCAATACAAACATTCTTAAGTATCCACAAATCACTCTATGATACATCATGTTAACTGAAGAATAAAAACCATATGATCATCTCAACAGATGCAGAAAAGGCTTTCAACAAAATTCAACACCCATTTCTCATAAACTCTCCATAAAGTGGGCATAGGAACTTACCTCAACATAATAAAGGTCATTTATGACAAATGCACAGCTAACATCATTTTCACTCATTGGTGAAAAGCTGAAAGCATTCCCTCTAAGATCAGGAACAAGACAAGGTTGTTCACTGTCACATTTATTCAACATAGTTATGGAAGTCCTTGCCATGGCAATCAGAGAAGAAAAAGAGAAAAAATCCAAATTGGAAAATCAGTAAAACTATCACTGCAGAGTACAGGACACTATACACAGAACATCCTAAAGATTCTACCAGAAAACTAGAGGTGGTCAATGAACTTGGTAAAGTTTCAGACTACAGAAATCTCTTGCATTCCTATACACTAATAATGAAAGATCAGAAAGAGAAATTAGGAAAACAATAACCATTTACCATTGCATCAAAGAGAGTAAGATACCTAAGTATAGACCTACCTAAGGAGACAAAAGACCTGTATGCCAAAAACTGTAAGATGCTGATGAAAGAAACTGAAGATGACACAAACAGATGGAAAGATATGCCGTATTCTTCCAATGACTACCCAAGGAACCTACAGATTGAACACAATCCCTACCAAGTTACCCATGACATTTTTCACAGAACTAGAACAAATAGCTTTAAAATTTGCATGAAAATACAAAAAATCCCAAATAGCCAAAGCAATCCTGAGAAAGAAAAACTAAACTGCAGGAATTGGGCTCCTTGAGGTTAGGCTATACCACAAAAGCAACAGTAACCAAAACAGTATGGTACTGGTGCACAAACAGAACTATAGATCAATGAAACAGAAAGCCCAGGAATAAACGCACACAATTATGGTCAATTAATCTATGTCAAAGGAGGCAAGAATATATGGAGAAAGAATAATGGAGAAAAGAGTCTTTTCAGTAGGTAATGCTGGGAAAACTGGATAGCTACATGTAAGAGAATGAAATTAGAACATTCTCTAACACCATACACAAAAATAAACTCAAAATGGATCAAAAACCTACATGTAAGTCCAGATTCTGTAGAACTCCTAGAGGGAAACATAGGCAGAATCCTCAACATAAATCACAGCAATATCTTTTGATCCACCTCCAACAGTAATGAAAATAAAAACAAATGAGACCTAATTAAACTTAAAAAACTTCTTCACAGCAAGGCAACCACAAAACAACCAAAAGACAACTGAGAAAATGGAGAAAATATTTACAAAGTGACAAGGGATTAATCTCCAAATATACAAACAACTCTGCAGCTCTCTGTAAAAACAAACCTTTTATATTTATATAAAATATAAAAGGCAGAAGATTTAAGTAGATAGTTCTCCAAAGAAGACAGAGATGGGCAAAAAGCACATGGAAAGATATTCAACATCACTTATCAGAGAAATTCAAATCAAAAGTACTTTGACGTTATCACCTCACACTGGTCAGAATGGCCATCATCAAAAAGTCTACCAATGACAAATGCTGAAGAGGGTGGGGAGAAAAGGGCGCCCTCCTACACTGCTGGTCTGAGTGTAAATTGGTACAGTCATTATGGAGAATAGTACAGATATTCCTTTAAAAAACTATAAAGAGAACCACTATATGATCCAGCAATCCCTCTCCTGGGCATGTATCTGGAGAAAACCATACTTTGAAATGATATATGCACCCCAGTGTTGACTGCAGCACTGTTTGCAATAGCTAAGACATGGAGACAACCTAAATATCCACGAACAGATGAATGGATGCAGAGAAACAACTGATGTGAGGATGCTTTATAATCAACGGGAGGGCAAGGTTACTCCAGCCCACCATGCTATAGCCAGTAAACCACTGGCTGATTCTCCCACTTCTGACACTCATGGCATGTTGTTGTTTACTGTTCATATATGAGTCTTACCCCCTTGAGTACTGTGCAGGTTCTTTATGGTCAGGAACTATTCTCATATGTACTGAAGTTTTCCTTATTCCTAGCACAATGTTAGGCACATAATAGAAACATAATATGCTTCTTAAACTGAACTAAAGTCTGTTCCAAGATTAATGACCTTGATGAGCAACTTGTAAAGCACCTGTTACATATGGGAGGCTTAATATGAAAAACTCACTGGGGCTTTGTGATTCCTGGGTTCCCGGGCATAGGAAAGTTCATAGATTTCATCTTCAGTGTAGTAGAGATCTAGGGATAACTGCCAAGTAAAGCAGAACAGAGTTAATTGCTAGGGTGCTGTTTGCCAGTGCTGCTTCCCTGGGGTTCCCTCTTCCAGGCTGTAAGTTACTTTACTTGCTGTTAAAAATTCACAAAGTTTTGGGGATATAACATCTACTACTGGAGTAGGGCAAGCATTAGTTCTTTAAAATGTTTTTAAATTTGGAGAAGTTTCTTTTAAACTATAGTTAAACAGCTAAGCTTCTATGTAGAGCTTAGACCAAAGGCCGTATCTGTCAGACAGTCCACACCTCAGGCGTTCTCTCCCAAAGCAGACTGAAAGGACAATTTTCATGGCCAGATACTATTAAAACTTGATTCCAGCAACAATTCCATTTAAGTGACATTATCAAATGATATTAAGAGTTTTATATATCTCAGAACTTTAAAATTTTAGAGGACAGCAGTCTTAGAAATAATCTTGTTCTTAACCTGATTCTATGGATGGGCTTCAGGGGGTTAAGAACTCAAAAACATGAATATTTTTTTGAGTGCAGTTTATGTATGTTTTGGGTAGAAGAATGTTCACTGCTTTCCTCACAAAATTTGTAATCCAAGAAAATTAAGATTCAGAGCCTCTTTTCTCAGATGTTACTGTCTTAAGGATGAGACCAGCCAGTCACCTGGCCAATTAGTAAAAAGGCTGGGATTAGATACCAGCTAAATTCAAAGCCTGAGGAACTATCAGAATAGTCCCCTCGGGTAGGAAGAGGCTACAGTGATTATTCCATGCTGCAAAAAGAAAAAAAAAGGTGCATTAAAAATTGTACAATTTTAGTACTGAAAGAGAAGTGAGAAGTCCTCACAGAGATGAACCCCTCTGATTTCACAGAAAAGGAAACAGTTCTGTGCTCACAGTCGCGCAACTGGTGAACTCCAAAACAACAGTCTGGAAGGGAGTTCATCTGCTCTCATAGCACACCCAAAGGGCACAGCCTGGTCTCCTGCACCACGACAAGTGCGCGCCCATCCTGGGCTTGAATGTCTCTGAATCTAAGCCAGTGGTGGCAGGACCCAAATAATGGACCTGTTTTTGTTTAACTCACTGCCATTCCCCCCCCTCCCTTTTTTTTAATGAAAACCCACTGTCTCCATCTCTTACCAAGTCTTGTATCCTGATTTGCTATCAGCTCCTCCCAGAGAGCTTAGGGCTGGCTTTTCTACGAGGAAGGGAATACTCCTAGAAGTTCAAGGAGCACAGCCCTGGAGTCCCACCACCTGGATCTCAGACCAGGCTCTGCTGCTTAATAAGGTGCAGCCTCTGCCAAGTTCTGTATTTTTGCCTCCGAATCCCCATCCATAAAATGGATGTAATGACAGTATCCACTTCAGAGTTTTGTGAGGCTTCACTGAGCTGGTATCTGATAAGGAAGTGCTAGTAACCTGTCTCCCATGGAGCCTCACCGTCAGCAGATGCACCAGGTCCTTGTTGGCCTCCAGGGGTGGGGCCACCTCCTGCAGCTGGACTAACTCATTGATGTGACTGTACAGGGCCAGCAGCTTGGGGACGTTCACCTTCCCCTCCTCCAGGTAGTCGGGCATGGCTTCGTACAGGGAGATGAGGTCCTTGAGGTGCACCCCCAGGATGGGGATCTTGAAGTCGGTGCACTCCCCATAAGCACGCCGGTAGTTGTCATAGTTTCTGCAGGAGGACAGTAGCTCAGTCATCTCACCTAGAACCTACAAAACAGAAGCGGGGAGCTGGTCACAGGGACCCTCCAGGCGGGCTCTGTCTGCAGCGGCCACCTGTTTCCTCTCAGCCCCGTCTATGATCACCTGGCCCCTGATGAGTCAGGCATGGGGCGAGCCATCTCAAGGGGCAGGTTCTGACTCTCCAGTGACAGCTCCAACTTACCTGTCACAGAGCAGACTTACCAAGGGCAGGGTGTACTTTACTTCATAGCTGGAAAATTCTAAGTAAGGTTTTAATATTTTTATGCTAAAGTTGTTCTTTTAAAAAATAAGTGATACAAGCACATGATAAAATGATTTTTTTAAGGTACAAGATTATACAGTGCATGGCAAGTGTCCCTCTGAACGCCGTCTGCAGTCCCTTTCCCTTGTGTCTTCCAGAGACAAGTGAAGTGTGCTGCCCACAGCTGGCACAGGGAAGGGTGTGTTTCCAGTGTGGCATGTCAGTCGTCTATCGAGTGTTTGTATGTCTCATGCTGGGCTCTGTGGGCCTTCACTCAGCGAGTCTCAGGATGGGCCTATGTCTAGGAAGCAGGCGAGAGTCCACTCACAGACTGAAACCCTGGACAGGGCGACTGAACAGAATAGACCAATTCCTGGCAAAGGACCAGACAGGGATGAGGCGGAGGCCTGGGGACTCTGCACTAGAGCCTGTGCTCTGCTGTGGCCTAAGGGTGCTAGGCAAGGGTGCAGCCACATCTGCTGCTCCTTCCAACACACCTGCTTCAAGTCAGCATGTGGTTCACAGGAGCCCATCCCCATGTGTAGTGACCAGCTTTCTCAGAAGCAAAGACAGGAAGAAGAGACTCCCTGCCAATCATGTCACAATACAAAATAACAATTTTAAACGCTGTGCTGGAAATTCCTGTCATAAAATTGTGGCCTAAGAGGCACCGTTTCTCCCTGATGAAGTTACTTGAGGTCTGAGAGTCAGCCTCCCACAGTCACAAGGCTGCAAGAGAGCACGCACCTGAGCAAATAGGGCTGGGGAGTGTGGAGTTGGGGAAAGACTCACAAGATGAGAGATGAGCAGCAAAGATTTAGAGAACTTTTTGTTCCCCTTAGAAAGTGAAATAAACTATTGGGGGACACTAGCTTTAACCCTGGACTTAGGAATTCACTCTGCAGACCACCCTGAAGGTCCAGCAGCACTGCAGAGGAGCAAGCTTGTCAATATGACACGAAGGCACATTAGTCTCTGTGATTCTCTCCCTGTGTCACCTCTGTGATGCAGGCAGTCTCCTCAGTTGTTCTGCCTGGTCTCAGCCAGCACGATCAAGACACTACAAGGTGATCAGACCACTGGAAGGTGTGGGTGGAGCAGCATCCTCCAACCCCAGAGTTGTGAGAGCAGGGATGGTTAATAAGAGACTTCCTGAAAGACGGGTGAACACCTGGGAAAAGCAGATGGGGCAACGAGGCTAAGATATCTCCTCCCTAAGAAGAGAGCCTCCTTCTGTGTCAGCCTGGAGGTGGGGGCTGGGGTTTTGAGTTTAGTAAGAAAGGCCAGATGAAATGAAATACTCAGAGCAGTCATCATCAAACCCATATCATATATAGCTGCATTTATATCTGCACTATATCATAATGGTTTATATGTATAATAATAGTCCTGTATCATAAAGGATTAAAGTATCTATAAAATCTAATGTAGCGAAGTACATAGGACACTTAAGAATAGTATTCCTCAATAAAATACCACCTATTACAAAATCATACCTGACAAGCTTATTTCCAACTATCCAGGAAAATTCAACTTTCCAGAATGTCACTCTTCAAGGTGTCTGGCTAGTTAGATTTCTAACGTGTTAATATATATAACCTCACTGACATGCAAACTGAACTATGGTCACTGAACCACCACTATCCCTTGCTCAAGCCAGGGAGTCAGTACTAAACTGGTGGCTCTGGACACTCAGTGGCCAGTGAGCATGGAAGAGGCACATATTGTTCCAGATCACCAGTGGGAATGGGGGCAGCAACACTGGCCAGACTGACTCAGTCACCTGCAAATCTATGACGTCCCCACCCTGTGGGTTTTCTTAAGGGGTTCTCTCCTGGGTATTTTGCCTGGTTAAAAAAGGGATGGCGTGGCTTGGAAATGCTCTCTGGGTTGCCCCTCGAGGAGGAAATGCTGACACTGGTCCTAGGAATGCTGCTGAAGGGCCCTAGAGGAGACCAGAGCACTGACCTTATTGATTTCATGCGGAACATGTGAACTTGTCTCCTTGAGCCTGGAAATAGAGCTGTGACATAGCCCTCCAATCACCGCCATCAACGTATTGAAGTTCTGCAGCTGATGGAGCTTCTGTGACACAGAAAACAGATGCTAGCAGAGTCACTGTATATGTCAGTTGCGTGGGAGCTTGAGGCTGTCTCTTGTCTCTGTGCTATGAGTATTCCTAATTCTGGCCAAAGGCTAGTGATCAGGTATTGCAGTTTTCCAAACATTTCTTTTCTCAGGCTTATTCCAGACCAGCAGATCCCAAATCTAGCAAAGCATCCCATCTTCTTCCTTTCATTTCAGCTGGCCTGTAGACCACTCTCTACATCAGTGCTTTCTAAGAAACACCCAAAGTACTTGTTTAACACAAAGATTCTGGACCCAAGTCCTGATGTTTAGATTCCCTGGATCTGGGGCTGAGCTTTAGGGATCTATGATTTTAACGTATCTTTAGTTAATACCAGAGCAAGTGGTCCATGTACCACACTTTAAGGAACACTGGTCTAGAACATCTAAAACTAGAAAAATATATCATTCAGTATAATCTTTTATATTCTTTACCCCAAAGTAACCAGACTGTTTTATTTTTGCAGGCAACACCATGGCTTAAAATAAGACTATAACTACCTGAGATACAGTGCTAGAATCTCTGTGAAATTTCAGATATGTGTTCATAGTATCTGCTTTTCTCTCATGAAATGCTTAAAACCTACTCCTCAAACACTAAACCCAGCCATTCAACGTAACTTGGGCTCACAGACCTAAATCACGCTGGCCCAGTTATACTGAAATCTGAATTACCCTTTCCTTTGCTAAGTGGACCACAATAGGTAAAACAAAGTTGGCTGGTAAGCATCTTCTGAAACATGTTAAAGATTTAAACAGAACTAAAGCTGTACCCTGACTCTGAAGATCGCCTACATGGCCCTCTCCATCCTGATCTCCTGTGGGATGTAGAAAAGTCATTATACTGAGATCTGAGGACAGGTGAAGGTGCACAAACCCCACCAGGAGATTCATGAGGGGAAAGCAGCTCTCATGGACAGACTAGGCTGAGGGGAGAGGGAGTCATTTACCTGGTATTACCAGGCCTCAAGTCTTAATCCAGTCACTCACCTGAGCCACCTGGATGAACTTGATGAAGACTTCAGCTCGGAGCTGGGGGGTGGGGCGGCTGAGAACCATCAGCTGTACCCACTGGGAGATGCCGTTGCACAGAGCAATGGACCGCTCCATGGTGGGGTTCTCCTTCACACAACTATTCACAAGGTAATTCTGATAATCAGAGAACTGGGGAAAAAGAAACTCATCAGGACTGTGCTTCAGCATTCTTGGAGACCCGAGGGGCATGCTACCTCTGCTGAGCTGATGACCAGAAGCTGCTGAGGGACAGAGGAGTTCTTGGGTCTCCTCTCCTTTCCTGCTGACAAGGATGGCAGGAAGGATATCTTACTTATTCCACCCACAGCATGCCCCTCTACATCAGAAGCAATCAGGCATAAATGGATGTGTACACATACTAGTTAACCCAAATATTATGCTGAGCAGATATGGACAGGATCTCGTTTAAACTCTAAAGAGTACAGTATAGAAGAAAAATCCCAGTACCAGTTCCAGCTCTGCTGCTGAAGGGGAAAAACAAAGATAATCTCACAAAATCTATTATGTCACTCTCTCTCTCTCTCTCTCCAACAAAGCTCTGTTCGCTTCAATGGCAGCAGAGTTCTCTTGCATGGAGCTGCTGTTCTTTGGTATCACATAGAGAGTTTGAAGGAGCAAGGTCTCGGTGAGCAGAGTTTATCTCTAGGATCAGGGGTGACTATGGGGCCATGTCAGCAGCACTTCAAGAGTTTAGGTAAATTCTGAACTAGACCAGTAGCATCTGATTTATTTTGAAATTCCCCCCAGCCATCCAAAGCCTATTCTAGAATGAATCCAAACTCTTACAGGACTTATTCTCATTTGGGGGGAGGAAAATTTTAAAGAAAACTCTGAAAGACAATCATTAATCAGGGGTAGATGTGTGTGTGTGCGTGCACACACGCACATGTCTTGTGTGTACACTCGTGCACAAGGCATCCTCTGTGCATAGTACTGTCACCTGAGCGAGTAGTGGGGAGGGGGAGGCGGACTTGGAGGATGGAGCCGGGAGCAGAGCAGGAGGAACACGGCCCGGCAGTGCGCCCTGACTTGCCCAACTACACACAGGCTGACAGAAAGCCCGCCAGCCCAGAGGGGACCTCAGGGGCAGGAGACTGGTGGCCTGTTGAATTCCTCTGCTTACTCAGAGCTGTCTCAGGGCAGCTTTTCTCCAGCCCCTTGGGTACCTACCGATATCCTCCGGAAGGACTTGAACTCCAGGTAAGTGAGGTGCTCAGACAGTTCTTCTGGCTCCAGATGGTCAAAGAGCAGGGAGACTTTCCGCTTCTTGCTGGTGTTCGATTTTATCCGTTGAGTCAGTTTCCTGGACCAGTCACGGGCATTGCTTTTGTGAGTGAAAGTGAAAAGGGAGAAGACAGGGGGAAAAGAATAAATCAAAACTGCTTTTCTAATGCAAGTAAATCCATGAACGTTTCTCACAAGAATATGCAAAGCACCATTAGCTAACTTTCTGGGGCCAAAACAATGCATTAACAGTGTCCTTTAAGCAGCTTTTCCTGTGGTGACAGCTAGGAAGCCTTGATGGTTCCCATGAGCCTTCTGAATGTGCTGTGGGAACTAGGTAAAATGTGTTGATCTTAAGGAAGTGGGAAGGACACAGCCCTGGTCACGGTGTCCTGGCCTTCAAGTGCTGGCCCCTCTGTGTAGCCCTGTCACATATGTTCTCTCCATGTCTACTGTTGTGTTCCTTCATCTCATGAGGGTGATGGGGATTCTATCTGGTTGGAAATCTCAAGATTTGGGGGCAGTTTCCACGCCAGAAGGGCACAGAGGGGAGGTGCCATGCTGGGGAATCATGTGTAGGAACACGAGGTGTAGGAACACGAGGTCCCTCTGGGCAGACTTGTGGCATTTTCCTCAAGTGTCCCCAGGAACTGAAATGACCAAGGAAGCCTAGCTGATTCTAGAGTTAGCCCCACACACATTTTCTTGTAATCAATCCACATATTTCTTTTTCAATTTCCTTCACTAAGGAAGCAAAGAGAAAGATAGCAGGTTGCAGACTGTGTTTCCCAAACGGGAATTCCTGAGAAACTTGTCTCTTGACAAAAGGGTTCTGTGGTCAAACGAGTTTGGGAAAAGCTACAAATTCTGCAGCCCCCTTAGCCAAAGAGCATTATTACAGACTCTGAGATGCATCGCAAAAAGGGAAGTTCAGTTCACTATTTCTCAAGTATATCTGGTCAGGCCACATCCCACTGACTCATTCCTAAAGAACATACTGTGGAAAATACTGGTAGAGGAAAGTCAGCTAGGGGTGTACTGGGACAAGGAAGTCAGGGTTTCCAGACTGTCCCAGGTCCTGTGTGCTGCATTTTAAAAACTGAAGATGCTGCTATTGCAAAACCTTTTACGTTTCACGCTGTTACAGTTCTAAGGAAAGAAGTTCAGAGAGTCCAACCTGTGAAGGAGATTTAAGTGGGACTCTGGCACGTGATTTGGAAATCACGTCTATGTGGCCGTGGCACAAGGCACTAGGGACTCTCACAGTCCAGCTTCTGCTCTGTCATTAACTTGACTAGCTCTGTATCCCCAGATGAGCCAGTCTTGCTGAGCCTCAGTTTCCCAAGATAAAAGCATCTTTAAAATATATTTCAGCACTAGAATTCTATGTCCTAGGTATCTGTATTATTCTAAAATAAAGCAGCCACATTATGAAAGCCTTAGCAGACAACGAGTGTACTCTCCTCCCTCGAAATTAGGACAGACATTCATTTTTTCAGACTGGGACCATCTCATAAATAAGAAATCCCAAGGAACAATATGAAACATTCCTGAGTACTTTTCCACCTCTGCACAGATCTCTTGCAGATGTCCGTGTATGTTATAAACCGTCTGCGGGGTCCATTTTTCAGCAGTGCCTTCTGTATTTAGTTCAGGGTGCCTCCAGGCATTGGCTGCTAAAGAAGCACCAATTTAGTCACTGCACTTTCAGTTTCTTGGGATTTGTATAAATTTTAATCAGCGTCTTGCCACCTGATTTCTTTTTCACTGAGACTTTTTTTCCTGCTCTCAGATAGAAGCCACATACAGCATTATCACCAGGGACTTCTCTGCTTTCCTGGTACAAGGCAAGCTTTTCTCTTTGGTAAAGCCACTGAACCTGCCTGAAGGCTTCTTGGGTCGCAGCGGGACACGGCAGAGGTCACAGCAGGACACAGAGGCTTGCTGAGCAGCCTGGGTTGTATTACAGGAGGGAGGTGGTTTCCAAAGACAGGGCACTCACATTTGTGTTGTGTCAATCAGGCGGCGGTGGAGCTCCTCGCCATTTGCTTTCACCAGTTCCTGAAACTCCTCCATGGTGCTTGCCAAGCTGGTATCCATCTTAAACATGATCCAGAATTCTGTTATCCAGTACCTGCACGGTGGGAGTCACAAAACATAAGCCAAAACTGAAGCCAAGGACTCACATTTTGGTAGGATCTTCCCACGAGAAGGACTCAGAAAAAGACAGGGGCTGATTTGTCCTGTATTCCTGGAAATACTGACTATATACTTCTCTGTACAGAATATAAGGAGCTGGAGTGGGGGTAGGGGACAGAGAAGAAAACCACCCACTGACAATCATCTGTGGGCCCTCACACCTGCCCATATCAAATGCTATGCTATGCTAAAGTGAATCATAATCTGAGAAGCCATGACAAAAGATTTTGGCACAACCACATGTGGCTTTTTCATTTCACCCCACCCCACAAAGTCCCAAATGTATGCAGAAATGTTACCTTACAAAATAGCAGATCTTCAGGCAAAGCCCTGGTGAATTCTTTGCCAAGGCATCCTTATAGGTAGGGCTGTGGTTAAGGGAAATGGAAGCCTCTGTTATAAAAACCAAGCAACTTCTTATCTTTGGAAGATTTGCTAGAACTGCCCTTCCCCAGCCCTCCTAAAATTTTCTTTTAATTAAAATGTTTTCTTACGTCTCTGGACCTAGGATAAAACCAACTAGATGGATGTAGCTATATGCTTATTATCACCTAGAAGGGCCAGGACTGTGACTTTATCTAGCCCATGCTGAAGTGGCTTATAGAAGAATGCCAAAGCATCTCCTCTACAGAAGGAGGAAGTCACTAGCACAGCAAGGCCCCAGGAAAATGATCTGTAAGAAGTGAAGAGGGGCCTCTGCCCACATCCAAGACTAGGAGTCTAGTCTGCCAGAGAAAACAAGCTAAATAGAAGAGCCCCTTTTCTTTCCAGCAACTGATTTAAAACAAAAAACACCCTATGCAGTGAATTAGAAGAAAAGCAAGGAATAAATATTCAGATACATTATAATGATAATTCATGCAATAATAGGAAAATGATCATATATGCATAGAGGGTGTTAGCAGACTGATCTTACAGGCTAATGGCAGGTCAGAAAAAGTCATGTGAATGACCCAAATACAGTTGGAGAGCATGTGAAGGATCAATATCATTGGGAATATTCCACAAGAATGATGCCATCCTAAGAACATGAAAGAACAGCAAAGGTCCACCAAGGTCACATGTCTCTAGTGATGTATGGAAAGAACACACGTTTATTGCAAAGGTCAAAGAAACGCAAAATCCAATCCAGTGATGAAGCTGTGTGGTTGTACTCTGTTTTGTCAACATACTGAGGAATACTATGCGGGCTGTGTGCTATACAAGCCACTGCCCTCTTTCTCCTCTTAAAAACCACCCAGAACTCTGTGAATTCCAGCAGGTCTCTGAGAGGACTCCACTGAGCAGCCAGCAGATGTCTCAATTAACAGGGGCTGAGCAGTCTTCATTCACTGGGTATGCATGTTTTAACCCCTGCAAAACACAGGTGTAGATATAGTAAAGTAAAAGACAGTCCAAAGCTTATTACTGACTTTTTTTTTTAATTAGGAAGCAGTCTGTGTATTTTGAAATCTTACATATTGTACTATTAAGAGCATATTAGAATGATATGCTGTGAAACTTCTATTTGGAATATATAATTAAGGCTTTACACTTAAATTTTAAATTCAAACCTTACTAAGTTTATGCATAGCTTTGAAACACCTAAGATGTCAGCTTTACTGTTTACAATTTTAATCTACTGAAGTTACAAGCCTGTTTAGAATTCAAAAAGGTCCTTGAAATAGTTTAAAAATCTAAAATATAAAATTCATAATTATATAAATATATACATATCAATAATTACTTTAAATGTAAATGGTATAAATGTTTCAAACAAAAGACACAGAGTGGCTGAATGAACACAAAAGCAAGATCCACATATATGCTGCCTACAGGAGACGCACTTCAGAATCAGACTGAAAGTGAGGGGATGAAAAAAGGTGTTCCATGCAAATGGAAATTAAAAGAAAGCCATGGTAGTGAGACTTATATTAAACTTGAAAATGAAGACTGTAACAAGAGACAGGAGGACATTACAGAGTAACCAAGGGGTCAATCCAAGAAGAGGATATAATAATTATAAACATACATGCACCAAACATAAGAGCACCTAAACATACACAGAAAATGTTAACAGACACAAAGCAAGAAACTGACAATAAAACAATAGTAATAGGGGACTTTAACACCCTTATATCAATGAACATCATCCAACAAAAAAATCAGTAAGGAAACACTGGCCTTAAGTGAAACATTAGCCTAGATGCGCTAAGATATATAGAGAATATTCCATACAAAAGCAGAATACATACATTTTTCAAGTGCAAATGGAACATTCTCCTGGATAGATCACAGGCTAGGCCACAAAGTGAATCTCAGTAAATTTAAGAAAACTGAAAACATGCCCAGCATTTTTTCTGACCACAATGCTGTAAGATTAGAAATCAGCTATAGGGGGAAAATAAAAAAACCACTCAAAAATCACAAATGTGTGGAGACTAAATAATATGCTACTACACAACCAATGGATCACTGAAGAAATTAAGGAACAAATCAAAAAATACCTGGAGACAAATGGAAGCAAAACCACAAAATCTATGGGATGCAGCAAAAGCAGTTCCCAGAAGGAAGTTTATAGTGACACAAGCTCATCTTAGGAAACAAACAAACAAAAATCTCAAATAAATTACCTAACCTTAAACCTAAACGAACAAGAGAAAAACAAACACAACCCAGTTAGTAGAAGGAAAGAAATTATAAAGATCAGCAGAAATAAATGAAACAGACTAAAAACAATAGGAAAGATCAATGAAACTAAGAGCTGTTTTTTTTGCAAAGATAAATTGGTAAACCTTTCTAGACTCTTAAAAAAAATGGAGAGGGCCCAAATCAATAAAATCAGAGATGAAAAAGAAATTACAACAAGCACCAGAGAAATGCAAAAGATCATAAGAGATTACTACTACATGACAATATAATTGACAACTTAGAAGAAATGTACAAATTCCGAGAAATGTACAATTTCCCAGGACAGAATCAAGAAGAAATAGAAAATATGAGCAGACCAATTACCAATAAAACTGAATCAGTAATTTAAAACAATACAATGAACAAAAGTTCAGAACCAGATGGCTTTACAGGTGAATTCTACCAAATATTTAAAAAAGAGTGAACACCTATCCTTCTCAAATATTCTAAAAAATTCCAGAGGAAGGAATCCTTCCTAACTCATTCTATGAGGTCAGCACCACCCTGACACCAAAATCAGACAAAGAGTTCACAGAAAAAGAAAATTACAGGCCAACATCACTGATAAAAATATGATGAACACAGATGAAAAAAAATCCTCAACAAACATTAGAAAATCAAATTCAACAGTATACTAAAAGAATTATATATGATGATTAATGTGAATTTATCCAGTGGGTGCAAGGATAATTCAATCTCCACAAATCAGTCAGTGGGATATACCCTATTGACAAATTGAAGAATAAAAATCATATGATCATCTCAATGGATGCAGAAAAAATATTTGAGAAAATTCAACATCCTTTTATGATAAAAACTCTCCACAATGTGAGTAATGAAGGAACATACCTCAACATATATGCCATATATGACAAGTCCGTAGCTAACATCATACTCAATGGCTGAAGAATTTAAAGCATTTCCTCTAAGATCAGAAACAAGACAAAAGATGCTCACTCTCACCACTTTTATTCAACATGGTATTAGAATCCAGCCACAGCAATCAGACAGTAAGAAGAAATAAAGTCAACTTGGAAAGGAAGAATTTAAAACTGTCACTGTTTGAAGATGACACAATACTATACATAGAAAAGCCTAAAGATGCCACCAAAAACTACTAAAGCTCATCAATAAATTTGGTAAAGGTGCAGGATACAAAATTAATATATAGAAATCTGTTGAATTTCTAATATACTAACAAGGAACTATCAGAAAGAGAAATTAAGAAAATATCATTTACAATCACATAAAAAATGAATAAAATACCTAGGAATAAATCTAACTATAGAGGTAAAAGACTCATACTCAGAAAACTTTAAGACACTGATGAAGAAAATTGAAGATGACAGATGGAAAGGGATACTTATGTTCATGGATTAGAAGAATGTTGTTATGATGACCATACTACCCAAGTCAACCTACAGATTCAATATAATCCTTATCAAAATACAAATGGCATTTTTCACAGAATTAAAACAAATAATTCTAGAATTTCTATGGAAACACAAAAGACCCTGAACAGCCCAAACAATCTTGAGAAAGAACAACACAGGGGAGTTATCATGCTCCCTGACTTCAGACATACTACAAAGCTACAGTCATCAAAACAGTATAGTATTGGTATAAAAACAAACATGTAAATCAATGGAACAGAAGAGAGAACCCAGAAAATAACTTTGAAACTTACTGTCAATTAATCTAAAACAAAGGAGGCAGGAATATACAATGGAGAAAAGACAAGTCTCTTCAATGGATGTTACTGGGGAAACTGGACAGCTCCATGTGAAAGCATCACACTGCACAAAAGCAGTCACACCATGCACAAAAATAAATTCAAAACTTATTAAGAACTTAAAAGCCCCAAAAATCATAGAACCTATAGAGAAAAACATAGGAAGTATGCTCTTTGGATATGTCTCCTCAGGCAAGGAAAACAAAAGCAAAAATAAACTAGTGGGATTATATCAAACTAAAAAGCTTTTGCAAAATGAAGGAAGCTATCAACAAAAAGAAAAGGCCACCTACTAAATGATGGAAATATTTGCAAACAATATGTCCAATAAAGGGTTAATATCCAAAATATACAAATAACGCATACAACATTAAAAAACCTGATTAACAAACAGGCAGAGGATCTGAATAGACATTTTTCCAAGAAGACATACAAATGGCCAACAGGCACATGAGAAGATGCTCAGCATCATTAATCATCAGGAAAGTGCAAACCAGAACCACAAAGAGATCAACTCATACCTGTCAGAATGGCTATTATAAAAAAGACAGCAGATGACAGTGTTGCTGAAGATGTGTAGAAAACGAAACCCTTGTGCCCTGCTAGTAAGAATATAAATTGGTGCAGCCACTATGGAAAACAGTAAATAGGTTCCTTAAAAAATTAAAAATAGAACTCCTGGGTATTTATCTGAAGAGAACAAAAACATTAATGAGAAGAGATATATGGAGCCCTGTGTTCAATGAAGCATTATTTACAATAGCGAAAGTATGGAAGTAAACTAAGTGTTCATCAAGAGATGAATGAATGAAGAATACTTGGTGTACACAAACACACAATGGAATATTACCCAGCCATAAGAAAGAACAAGATTTTGCCATTTGCAACAACATGGATGGACCCAGAGGGCACACACTAAGTGAAAACAGAAAGAAAAATACTGTACTTCATTTATACAAGGGATCTAAAAACACTAAACAAATGAATATAATGAAAACAGTTATGTATACAGAGAACAAACAGGTGTTTGCCAGAGGGGAGGAAAGAAATAAGTGAAGGAGATTAAGAGGTACAAACTTTAGTTTGTAAAAATAAATGAGTCATGGGTATGAAATGCAGTGTATGGGGAATACAGTCAATAATTATATAGTATCTTTGTATGATGACATGTCATAACTAGACTTATTGTGGTGATCATTTTGAAATGTACGTGTGTGTATTAGTTGCATCGTATCCAACTCTTTTAGACTCCAGGGACTATAGCCTGCAAGGCTCCTCTATCCATAGAATTCTCAAGGCAAGAATACTGGAGTGGGTTGCCATTCTCTTCTCCAGGGGATCTTCCTGACCCAGGAATCGAACTCACATCTCCTGCATTGCAGGTGGGTGCTTTACCATCTGAGCCATATCAAATCACTGTTATGTGACAGGAACTAACATAATGTCATAGGTCAATGATACTTCAAAAACAAACAAATAAACAAACAAAGAAAAAGAAATCAGATTTGTGGTTACCAGAGGTAGGCGGTGGAAAAAGGGGGGAATGTATGAAGGCAGTCAAAAGGTACAAACTTCCTGTTGTAAGACAAATAAGTACTGGAGATGTAATGTACAATATGATAAATATAATTAACACTGCTCTATAGTATACCTGAAAGTTGCTAAGAGGATAAACTCTAAGTTATCATCACAATAAAACTTTTATCTATTTTCAATTTTGTATCTATTTTCAATTTTGTATTTTGAGATGACAGATGTTCACTAAACTTGCGAATCATGCTTCAAACCTTAAACTTTCATAGTGCTTTAAGTCAACCTTATCTTAAAAAAAGAAACCTGGAATAAAAAATAAAATCCAAGTTGCAGTTTAAAACGATTGCAAGTATTTAATTAATGGCACTATTTTAATTAACCAAACATTTTTAAAGGTCCCTTACAAGTGCTTAGAGGGACACTCTAGACCTATGGAAAGAACAAGAAGATTTGCAAGCTAAACTTGGACCCCTAAAGAAAAACTATGACTGTGAAATTTGTACTTTTCATAAAATGAGTTTAACGTAAAAAAACCTAACTTTTGATAGACTTACTGTTTATAAAATCTATCCTTAAGGGCATGGAAACCAAACAGAAACACGAAACATAAAACCACCCACACAAACACACATCAACAAAGATAATCGATATAAAAAATAAGCCCAGGTCAATTTCCTGAAGTGAATGGGTGCACAGGGCCTGCTGCAGCGTGTGCGGCAGGGTCTGCGAACCCCGTTGCTCTCCATCTAAGGGCCAAGCCTGTGGGCACACAGAACATCACTCAGATGATGTTGGCAGAGCCTCCCAAGGTCACAAAGACCACGCCACATGGGGGCCACCTGAGCGAGGCAGGCCCTGCGTCTCACTTGAGGAGATGAAGCAAGCAGCGGCACGTGCAGGCCGGACCGAGGCTCAGGCGTCTGCAGGGCAGCTGTCACTGTTGGCTGGAAGCTTCAGGTGCCACACCTTCATAGGCAGTGCTGTGGCAACAAAGTACCAACAGTGCTGACTGTACTTTTCAGGCATCCGAATTATTCAAGGCACGTTGCTACATTTTTCTCTCTCAACCATGGGAAAACACCAATACAAACTGTGTTCTCCACGGACTAATTTGTACCTGGGGTACCCGTCTTGTCACCCCACTGGGTACCTGCCCCCACTGTGGACCCAGAGTCCTCCTCCCCGCCATCCTCCCTTCCAATAAAAAGGACCCACTCCAGTCTGGTGTGCTGAGAAGCTTGGCATGGAGGGGAGAGGGCTTCTGAGAGCTGAGGACGGGGCAGGCAGGGCACACTGCATCAGTTGAGGGGCTACCATCCCCCTCCACCTGCAGAGGCTCTGAAGCATGGTCTCCTTCACTTAGGGAAGTGAGCGCAGGGCGGGACGATAAAGGAGGGGCTGGCTGTGCAGACGAGCAGCCCTGTACGGGACAGAGACCGAGGAGAGTCTCTGGGGCCCGGACGAAGGCAGAGGCATGGGAATGGAACGGAGAGGAGAGCTAAGAGTCATTTCTGAAGCAGGAACCCTGGGATTAGGTGACTGGCTCTGTGGGAGTGAAAGGCAGAGAGGATTATGAGGGCTTTGATGTTGCTGCTCTAGGCCATCAGATGGGCAAGGACACCATGAACTGAAATTGAAAATGAAAATACAGGTGTCAAAGCAGAACTAACGGGGTAGTAGGAGTGGAGGTGGTGAGTTAGGTTTTGAGTATATTAAGACTGAAGTGTCTACAGGACAAAGTAGTCCAAACATTTCTTAAAAAAAATGGTTTGAGTTACAGAAATATGGACTTGAAGGTCATCAGAGGAATGGTGGTGGGAAAGTACACAGAGAAGAAAGCCAGGATGCTGTCCCATTTTGAAGTGGTTCCCAAAGAAAAGGCTGGATGGAGAGCTGGAGGCGGGTGTCCCAGGAGAAGGGAGACCCAGGAAGGTGCAGTCCAGAGCCCTGCAAGGAGTCTGGAGAGGCGGGGTGCGGTCAACAGTGCTTCTACAGGGAGGTCGCTATAAACAAGGATGGAAAATAAGCTGCTGGGCTTGACAACCAGGAGGTCACTGGTGACATCAGAGGAAAGTCTGAGTAGAGGGCTGGAGGCCACAGTCGGGTGAAGGAGTAAGTGGGAGTTGAGAGATGGGAGATAGTGAGCGTGGACTATTTTAAGAAGTTTGTGCATCACATTTCTAACCCTAACAACGGAATGAAGGGGAGGCAGGGTTGAGAGTTTATTTTTAGGTTAGGGAGATGTGAATGAGTTTTAGACTGAGGGACAGGTGCCACTGAAGACGCAGGGTTTAAAAGGACAGGAAAGAGGGGAGATAACCTATAGAGAAAGATTCTGCAAAAGTGCAAGGGAGGATGGCAGGGAAGAGGACTCTGGGTCCACAGTGGGGGCAGGTACCCAGTGGGGTGACAAGACGGGTACCCCAGGTACAAATTAGTCCTTGGAGAACACAGTTTTTTCTTTGAGTAATTACTGACACTATTGAGAACTGCTGGTACATGGAGTTCTCCTATGGCTTTAGAACACTCTGTAGATTAGACATCCATTTATTACCTGTACCTTTCATCACGTGGACGCCTCCCAAGGCCACTGAAATGCCACTGAAAACACCTTCTTCTCTGAGTGTTTATAAGGAGACTTAGGGAATAGATTCAGTCCTGATGGCTTTTGCGCTTCTGTTGCGTGCCGTGAGATGAAAAGGGAAGGCTGGGGAGAGCGGTAAAGGGTTAGAGGAGCTACACAGCGTGACTCAGTGCCCAGGACCTGGGCTTCAAGGTGCTAAACGGTCTCACCCCACCTACAGCCCACGGGGTCATCAGGCATCAGAAAGACAGAGAAAGCAGTGCCACCCCACTCAATTTACACCCCAAAGAAGGTCAGAATCCAGCAGGGTTTGCTTGGCGCAGTCAGCACCTCCGTCTAAAGCAGAAAGGCACCAGATGCCCTGGTGTCAGGAAGCTCTCTTCAAAACCTGGGAAGGTTGAAGAATTAGACAGGAAAGCCAGAATGCAGCACCCTTGTCAATTTGCATGCGATGAATATGAATTTTGATTAATTTACAGGAAAAGTATTTTTCACTAGCAAGAGTGAACGAAGAACACTGTGTCTGCATGTTGATCTCTTTGACCTCTTCCCAGAAAAATCAGCATCAATAACTCTGCCTTGTCCAACAGAAGACACAAACATACACACAACACATATCCATAGACACGCATGCCATTCCCTGAAAGGACACGTGAACCCACTAACCACTCAGGGTCATGCCACACCAACCAAAATGAAAGCATCATTCAAATTTCAAGATGCTTCTGAATCAATCCTATTTGCGGACTGCCGCCAGGCACTGTGCTAAAGGATATAGAGTGATAACTTTTTGGAGCAGTTCAGCAGAGGAAATGAGAATTCGGTGCATGGTCAGCATGACTTGCAACAGCTGGTTACTTCGACACAGGTTTCCGTCTGCATCTGAAAACACAAAGAGCAGCATCTGAGCAAGGCCCCCGAGAGGAATTAGCTACCTGACGCACACCTGCCAACTCCCATCACTCAGGCGGGAGACCAGAGGCACAGTGCCTCCTCCATGGCCTTTGGCACTGCACACCCCTCCCTTCTTTGCTTTTCTTATCCTCTTGCTGCTTACTCCCCTTCCCCAAATGCCTGTTTTGATGCTCATTCATTACCCAGCCAGAAGGTGGTAGGATCGTGGGGAAGTGGTACCATCTGAACAGGTACAGGTGAGTCTGTTGAAAGCAGGAGCAGATCCAGGTTTCGTGGCTCCCAAAGGGCATATGGTGGGGGGAGGGAGAAGTCCCTTCTAGGATCCCAGTGAAACGAGTTATAGTCTTAATAGATCACGGTGAAAATACCTTGCTTTTGTAAACTGCACAAAAACATATGACCATATGAATACATTTCTAGGGCTGGCCCATGATCTTGGAAGGACTCATGCCAGTGAGGGGACCTAAAATTCAAGTCTCCCTAGTTTCACGGGCAATGCATCTCTGGATGGGCATAAAGGAGGAAGACTATGGGCAAATGTGACTTTGGAAGATTATGGGTGGGTTTACAAGTACCTATGATGATCTGTATCAAAGACCATGGTTAGCTTCTTAATTGGGTTTCCAAATCCCACTGGTACCAGATAACAAGATTTTTTCCATACACTGGCAATAGGTATAAAGATTCCCCCTAGAGCGGTTTTCAAAATCTTTTAACACTTGTGGCAGAAAGTGTTAGGGGCTGGTTGTTCACAGACATCTATTCTCTGTCTTTCACCATGGACTGCATCACCAGATTCCCTTGCCAGTTAGTTTACAGTTGGGTTCAGCCATTGGGAAGCATCAGCAAGAGATGGGAGGAGAGGGAAGTCAGGATATTTTTCTCCTTCCCTCTCTGCTTTGGTACCACTTTCCTGACAGCTGCTACAGGTCTTTTTGATAAATGATTGCACTGCTTGGCCCCTCTTTCAGGGCTCCAGCTCTCACTGGGGTCTAAAACTATTCCTTCTCCCTTGACTCTTTAGTCCTAAGGATGGTAGCAACCTTTAGCTGTTGACAGTCTCTGGGTATCTGGGTACAGTATCTCAACTCCACTCTCTGTAAGTAGTGACCCTTCATTAAAGTGTCTTCACTTAAACCATGTGAATTCTGTTCCCTCTTGGGAACTTTAATGATTCAGTGGAAAATATCAAATTAAAGAATATACATGAATTGTTTTTTTTTAATCATTTTTTGCTCCTTAAAGCACATTATACAAAAGGGGTCATCACTTTCATTCTTTCTAAGTGTACCAAATCGTAAATGAAGGACACAGTCCATCTGGGCTCAGAATTCAGAAGTCCTGGCTCATCCTCAAATGATGACCTAAAATCATAGCTCATTAACTACTTGCAGAAATGTAAGGAACCCTGAAGAGATCACTCCCCTTCCCCTCACCAAATCCACCAGTTCACCTGCACTCTGTTGCTCTTACTTCTTGCCTTCCTCTGTTACCATGGGAAGCACTTCAGAAGCCAGTGCCTCCACTGAGCTCTGAGGGTCTTTTTCTTGAGGACAGTGACACCATCTTTGTCCACTTTCTCTCCTCCAATATCAACTTTTCTCTCTCCTGGTTTACTTCCACTGGCATTTAAATATGCACCAGGACCTCCTATTTAAAACAAAATGAAGTAAAGCAAAACCTGAAACCCTTGTCCTCTCTAGCCATCTCTCAGTTTTGCTCCCCCTTTCAGTAAAACTTCACTGTCATCTACGTCTCATCTCCCATCCCCTTTCAACCATTCCATTTTTGACTTCTACGTCCATTATGCCACTAAATCTTTTATATTCAAGGTCACTGATCAGGTCCACATTGCTATATCCAAGAGTTCATTCCTCTGTCCTCATCTTACTTTATGGCTCAAGCTGCATTCAACCCAGCCCAACTCAAGCTGACAACTCTCTCCTCCTTCCCAGAACACTTTCTCCTCTTGGCCTCCTCAGCATCACACTCGCTCAGCTTCTCTGTGTGGCTCTTGTTCTGTCTCCTAATCCTTTGCTGAGCTCTTAAATGTCACCATGCTGTGGCTTAGTCCTCCCACTTCTTTTTCTTTTCTAACAATTTTTAAAAGTTAAAACTTAAGTTTTAACTTTAAAAAATTAATTTATTTCATCTAGGCAGGGAAATTCATCTATAGTCCTTTGGGCTAAAATACCCCTGATATGCTCGTGACTGCCCCGACATCTTCAGCCTTACTTGGTGAATCCATATAGATGTCTAATCTCAGACTTCACTCGTCCAAGCAAAATTCTGGACCTCTCCCCCCTCCAGTTCACGTCTCTTCCATTCTTCCTCATCTCAGGAAATGGCACCACAGTCACCCTTTCACTTACCCAAACAGAAAACCTAGGGGTTACCCTTTACTTCCCATTTTTCCTCCTATCCAATCCATTAGTGAGCCTTGATTCTACTTTCAAAATATGTCTCAAACCTCTCCATGTTCCCCCATCCTTGCCACCATTCTAGTTGTAATCATCACCATGGAGACCTATTTGACCTCCCTGTTTTCACTCTTATCCACCTAAACACCATCTGTTTTCCACGAAGCAGCCATGAGTGAGCGCCTAAAACCCACAAATCAGGGCATGTGCTTCAGTGGAGCCCATTACACTGGAAATAAAGCACCGACTACTGACTATAGCCCACAGAGCTCTCCCCATTCTGGTTCCTTTCAGTCTTTCACTTCATTTCATACCATATTACTCTCCTCCATACTCCTGTCTATACTGCAAACACTCCAAGCTTATTCCTACTTTGCATGTGTTCTTTCCTTCAATGTGCCCTTTCTTCCTGTGGACAATTCATGTCATTTACATCTCAGTTTCAATGTCACATCCTCAGAATGGTGATCCTTAAACTACCTCCGTAGCCATGATCCTGCCTGAATTTCTTCATAGCACTTACCAATGATCTGAAGTTATCTTTTTTATGTGTTTCATTTTCATTTTCTGAGTCTCCACTAGAATATAAGCTTCATGAGATCTGACCTTGTCTGTTTTTTCCACAACCGTATCTCTAGGGTCCAGAACAGTGCTGATACATGCAGTTACTCATTAAACATTTACAGAGTAAGTGAGTGAACTATACCAAATAGGAGACCCCTTAACTTTTCATGTTTCTTTGGATAGTGTGTTTGCTTTTTTCATTAGCTATTTAATTAATGACATTTAATTGTTGTTGTTATTCAGTTGCTAAGTTGTGTTCAACTCTTTTGCAACCCCAAGGACTGTAGTTCACCAAGCTCCTCTGTCCATGGGATTTCAAAGGCAAGAATATTGGAGTGGGTTGCCATTTCCTTCTCCAGGGAATACACCCAACCCAGAGATCTAACCCGCTTCTCCTGCTTAACAGGCTGAATTCTTTACCACTGAGCCACCTGGGAATCCCCAATGATATATAATATATACACTTATTTTCTTCTTGGCCACAGCTTATAAAGTTACAGTTAACAAAGTTATAACTTGATAAGTCATTTTTAAGAAGTATTTATCTAGCCTGTTACAGTTTTGTAAATCTTTCATTACTTATTCTAAGCTTACACTCTGGTGAGAGAGGGTTATCACTGCTAGCTCTCTGTTTTCTGGCCCACATAATTTCTGTAACATGTACCTCCTGCCACAAAAATTCTGTAAAACAAAACATCCCAAAATTCAGTGACTGAAAACAGTGATCTTTTATTTTCTCAAGTGTCTGTAAGTTGGCGAGCGGCTGGCTGATATTGGCTGGGCTTTGCTGGGGCTCCTCCCCTACATGCCCCCAGCTTCCTTGGACCAGCGGGCTAGCCATGGTGTGTTTTCATGGTGATGGCAGGGCGCTGTAGGGTAACTGGAACTATCCAATGCCTCTTACCCGAGGCTTGGAACAAGCATGCTGTCACTTCCACTTTATTCTGTTGGTCAAAGAAAGTCACTGCTGAACCTCAAGGCAAAGGACAGGAACCTCGAAGTCACATGGAAAAGACCACTGACATGGAGAAGGTAAAAAACTGGAGGAGGGGACAATAACAATCCATTCTACCACAATTATGGGGATGTAAGTTTTCAATTCAGAATCTGACAATATAATAAGGCACCTCTCCTCACAGAAGCAGTAGTATTCCTACCTCCAAACATTATGGCACAAAGCAGGAGAATCTGAAATATACTTGTAGGGTATGCATCAGAATGTTCATAGGAGTCACGGACACAATTGCAGACATACTCAGTATGGACAGAATCTAAAACCGGTTATCTCAACTGTTCTTTGTGGTTGGCAAGCATCTTTCCAAGGATGCTCACATATTAGGGAAAGGCGCTTAGAAGTGTCCCGAGTGAGACCAAAACCAAGTCACATACAGAAAGATACAGGGACCCAAACAGGATTATTATGTAGAAGACTCAGGAGTGATATTAAAATTATCTTCAAATATTTGTAATGTTATGTGTAGGAGAAGGTTTAGACTTCTTCTGTAGGGCCACAAACCATGGAACCAGAGAGGATGACTAGAAAAAGTGATAGGAAAGAGAACTGGGCAGAACAGGTGGTAGAAACAATTCTAATCCTTACGCCTGCCCAGCAGTGGGACCATTCCCATCACAGACGCATTCAAGAGGAGGCGGGCCAGGACATTTAATCACATTATTGTAATTGGCTAGCAGCTGCTATTTACTGAAATGAAAGTAAAAGCGTTAGTCACTCACTCGTGTCCAACTCTCTGCGACACCATGGACTGTATGCACTGCAGCCTGCCAGGTTTCTCTGTTCATGGGATTCTCCAGGGGACCTTCTCGACCCAGAGACTGATCCTGGGTCCCCTGCATTACAGGCAGATACTTTACTGTCTGAGCCCTGAAGTCCTACTCAATACCAGGAACTCTGCTAAGTACTTTAATAATTTTACTTCTAATTCGCACAACACTTCTAATGGTGTCAGTCCTGATTATAATTTATAGCTGAGAAAATCAACACACAGAGAGATGAGTTCCTTTGTTCTGTCTGGGTCAAAGAGACAACGGGTGGAGGAGCTAGGATCTGGCTGCTGGTCGGTTTGATTCCAGATTCCCAGCTCTCCACAACACTGCACAGCCATTTGTCAGAACAGGGAATTCAAGTATGAAATAGGGGAAACGGCTAAAGTAGATAAGCTTTATGATCTCTTCCAGTCCTGAAGGCTATAAGACTAAGAGATGCCACTGGCATATTGGATTGGAACCGATTAATGCACATTTGAAAGGACCGCTCTTTGCATCGGACGATTTCTGAAAAACTCTCCTATGTGCCTTTGTGGACAGATACTGATCATTCAAGGTGCCTTTAAAATAAGAAGGGTGCTGTGTCTAAGACTCACAGTCATAGTCACTTTCCACTTTTACCCTGCACTCCCCTCTTCCCCAGGGTTCTGTGATGCACCGCCCCCCCCAACTTCGGGCATGCTAATCCTCATGTTCTGCGGGAGGACGGGCTGGCAAACGGTTAGGCCGGGAGGGCGTGACTCACCCAGCAAAGGGAGGCAGAGGCAGAGGAGGGAAGGTGCGTCTCGGCGTCTCAGTCCAGCCCCCTCCTCGGTGCCCCCTGCTCCACAGGAGGACGTCCTGGTGTGTGCATTTGCCCTCGTTCCCACCACCGCCTCTCCCTGATGCGACCTTCAACATCTGTATGGCCGCATCAAGGAGGCAGGCGCCTCCTGCCCTCATCTCAGAGAGCAGCGCTTCTTCCTTCTTGAGGGGAAGAGCCTCCCTCTGAAAGGCAGATCTCAAAGTGGGTGATCCAGGGAAGTCTACCTTCCAGTCTTCTGGATTTTATTTTGATAATTTGGTACAACTGCTGTAAATTGATTTAAATATTTCAGTGAATAATTTAATTTTGTTTGCAGCTTTAGGCTTTTGAAAAACACAAGGTGTCATGCTAAAAATTCTAATAAGTAAAATGTGCAATGCATAATAAAATGTGCATATCTTCTCGTTACCATCTGCTTCTCCTTCTACTTCAGAGGAAGCCTGCTTTAAAAGGTTAAAACCTCAGTGGGACATAAAATGTCAATCTCACGTACTCCGTCACGCGACCTGAGGAGCAATGTGTGCTGCTAGTCGAAGACCCACCCGACCTGCGGTCCATCTGCTCCACAGCACAGACAGGAAAGCCACGGCATCTCTCTGCGAGCCAACGGCTGGGTTTCCATCATTCGACTCAGTGCTGGCAATAGCCACGCTTCATGGGATCAAAGCATCTCAGGGTGGAAATGACTTTAGCTACCTTCCACCTCAACCTTCTAACTGATGCATGACCCCCTCCCCTAAAGGCATCACAGGTAACAGGCTCTGCCTGTACCCTTCCAATGACAGGACACAACTCTCTAACTACTCTACAGAGCAACTTTTCACTCTACTTCAATTAAAAACATTTTATCATTAATTGACTCAGTGCAAGGGACGGTCCGAGGTACCAAAGGAGGTCTGAAGAGCTACGAGAAAACCCCTGTCCCTGAGGAGCCCACAGTCTAGTGGGGGAATAAGACACACACTCAAGATACTTGAACACCATCTCAGGGGGTCAATGCTAGAGGTGAAACCCGTGGAGACCATGCTGAATGGTGGTAAAGTTCTGGAGAAGAAGAAACCCTATCCAGTCGTGGTGACTCGGGAAGCATCTCTTGATATCTGAAGCGAGGTGACCCAGCATTTCAAGAGGCCATCTGGTCCAGCCCTCTGCCTCTTGGTTGGCCTGTAGACACTGTTCTTCCTTCCTGTGGTTTAATCTTAAATAAGCTGTTTGCCTCCCAGGGTGACTATCTTCTCCCTGGTGATGAGACTCCTGTGAGAACAAAAAACCTGCAAAGGGCTGCATTCTAGGCCTCACTTCTTGCTGATGAGGGGTGGGGGTGACTTTCCTTACATGAAGGCTTATCTGGGGGGTGAGGTGGGAATGACTCATTGCAAGACGGACATAGGACATGTCCACAGCACAGAAACTCCAGAGCAGAGTCTCTTCTTCCCCTCTGAGTTGGTTACCATGGAAATCTCTTGATTGTGAAAGGATCTGGTAGCTCAGTTGGTAAAAGATCTGCCTGCAATGCAGGAGACCTGGGTTTCATCCCTGGATTGGGACGATCCCCTGGAGAATGGAACAGCTAACCATCCCAGTGTTCTGGCCTGGAGAATTCCATCAACTGAGGAACTTGGAAGGCTACAGTTTAAGGGGTTGCAAAGAGTCAGATACAACTGAGCGACTTTCACTTTCAAAGGCAGAAAGTCAGAAATTGGTATACTGAGGGTAAGAAAGCTGTCAACACTGGGTGGGGGTGGGGTGCTGGGCTTAGTCGCTCAGTCGTGTCTGACTCTTTGTGACCCCATGAACTATATCCTGCCAGTCTCCTCCATCCATGGAGATTCTCCAGGCAAGAATATTGGAGTGGGCTGCCATGCCCTCCTCCAGGGGATCTTCCCAACCCAGGGATCAAACCCAGGTCTCCCGCATTGCAGGAGGATTCTTTACCAGCTGAGCTACCAGTGAAGCCAACACCAGGTGTGCTGAAACCAGAGGCCGGAAGATGGTAATGGGAAAGCTTGTATCAGAAACCTGGGGGGGAAGGGTTGGATCTAGAGCCTAGAGCAGGACTGCCTCTGCTAATGCAGATCAGTAAGTCCAGAAACAGAAGAGGCTGCTCCACATAGAAGCTGCCAGGTACACCCAGAGTTCTGAATGGACTACAAGGCGATAAATGTCCCAAAGAAATGAACCTACTTGACAGCAAGACTGGTATACTCATCAAATCCTGTCTGGAGAGTGTAGAGAAACTGGCAAGCTGAAAACAAGCTTACTGGTGTGCTGTTTGCTTGGCTGATTGATGTTTTAGAGCCCACAGCTGCAGCTGGGGCAGGAAGTGCATGTGAAGAAAGAACGCGGTGACACACACAAGACTTTGAACTCTCAGAGCTTCTACTACCTGAGCAGCTTACGACGTGTATCAGTACCACCTTAATCCTGGTTTTTTTCTGGTCCTCAGCCCCTCCAGATTTGGGGGAAGACTACAGTTAAGAGAAAGTAAGTGATCTGCTAAGAACAGAGCCTCACTTCACAAGGCAGGTGTGCCAAGAGCGTGGCTGCTGCTGGGATGCACTGGTAAGAGTTTAAACAACAGCCCTCCTTGGACGGTGAGCGGGACTCTGATTTGCAGTGTTTGCAGATTTCTGTGGTGTTAACGCTCCCACTAGGGCCAATTCCAAGCCACCAGCATGAAGTCAGAGTGGGGAGCTGGGAGGAGATGCTGGCAGTTGGCTCAGGCCGGGTGCGGCCGGTCCTGGATGCCATGGCTGCCACTTGCACCCATGGACCTGGGGTTGGCTTCCTTCCCTCCTGGGCGTCTCGTTCCCAGTGCTCCCAAGTTCACTTTCCCCCTCAGTCCTGATCCCGTGCCCTCTGGGCTTGCCTGGTGTAACTGACCAGTTAACACCTATATTAAAGGCCCTGGGAGGGGAGGAGGACATTTGGGAGCACCCTTTTAGATGTCTTCGTTGTAACAGTGACTTCTTGGAGTGCTTACCGCTCTCACCCAAGGATGAGCATTTTCACGTAGAGTGGGAATCTGGGACAAGGGAAGTGCCCCACTGCCCCATGTCTTGTTCTGGGCCCCTCTGGGTAACTTGGTATATCATACCCAGACCCATGGTGAGTACCCAGACCACATGACTGAGAAAATGTAGGCCTAGTTGGAATATTTACTATCCCTTGGCCCAATACACGGTCCAGGAGCTCCGAAGATCTTGGTTACAAGTAGCTTTTAATTATTTATTTGCACTGGCTGGAGGATACCATGATGTAGGACAATACAAGGCCTCCATTGAACTGTGACCTGCAGTTTCACACTTTTGCAACAAGCCTTCAAGCAGCATCCCACCCCAGTGGGTAAAGGCTGGGTGGGCTCATGTCTTCTCAGTGGGGCTGCTGACAGTCAAAGCCAGGGATTCAGAGGACAGGAAAACCTGGCTCATTGACCCTTGATTTCGTCTAATCAGGCTTCTCTCAACTACTGTCCCAGATAGGCCGACCTGGAGGCACGTTGTAAAGGAAAGGGACTGTATCTGCTTCCCATGAGTTTTTGGATTTGTTCACCATCCTGCTGGGTCAGGGATGGGGAGCAGGAGGTGGAGAGGGCGTTCAAGTTGCCTAGCATCTGGATATACACATCCATCCGTGTACACATACAATACATGTACATGCACAACATGTGCATACACAGCTGCCCCTGACACCCCCAGAAGCTAGAGAACTCTCCCTCAATGCAACACCTAGAGCAAGGCTATGTCTTCCCAGCACTGATGTTCAATAAACAGAATCACCTCTGCTGAGCATGTGAGCTGTGCAACTCTGTGAGGAGGAGGCACGAGGACACAGTTTTAAAGATGAAGACACTGGGCTATCACACGTTGGCCACGGTCTCAGGGCTGGTGAGTGGAGGCAGACAGGACCAGCCCTCTGGCCCCCAGCCCAGGGAACCCAGGGAGCCCAGGAGACCCAGCCCAGGTTCTATCCGAGGAACCTGCCTCTCCTTGGGGGATGGCTGGAAGGTGAGCAGGGTGAAGCCTGGGTATCCTACGAAGAGCTCTGCCTTTCAGCCATCCAGGCTACAAAGCTAAATAAGCCTCTTGTTCACAGCCACTTCTCTTTTTCTCCCTCAGAAGCCCTGCGCCTGCAGATCAACCTCGTCCTCACTGCAGTCACAGTACCAACATCTCCCTGGAGACCCGAACCCTTAAACCCACTGCTGTCATGACAACACAAGGGCTATCGTGAGCACCAGTAGGCTAGGATGACCAGACCCCAGAGAGCCTGTGGCCAGCGGCCGCGTAGGTGAAAATGCCCAGTCCCCCGAGCGCTCACCGCCCCCGTGGGGCCCACCCCTCCGTCCTCCTGCAACGCTCTCCGCTCCCTCAGCCAAACCAGACGGCCCGGGGACCGTCCTCCCGGGGCACGGCTCTCCTCTCGAAGCATGAAGCTCCATGTAAAGGATGACCTAGATTTCTTGGATGAGCGACTGCAATCTATAAATGTCTAACCATGCGCACAAAATCGCCTGAAGTGGAAAAGAGCTTTTAGCTCTATTGCCTCAACTGAGCCAGCCAATGGCCTTCCCCGGGGGTAGCCTCCATCCGGCCCGTCACGTCTCAAGGATGATGGGTCTGAGAAAAGTGAGGGAAGCTGTCCTCTTCACTTCTGCAAACTGGACACAGTCTCGGGTGTGGACGTGGGGAGGCCGTACCAGCACGAACAGACAAGGGCTGGAAGGATGCGTGACGGGTGCTGGGCGGGCACAGTGATGGGACTCTGGGACGAAGCCATGACTGCATAGTCTAAGAGCCGCTTTGGAAGACAGCGCCGACTGAAGACCCTGGGTGGGTGGTTGTTCCTCCAGGGAACATCCAAGTGCTTGGGGAAAACGGGATTATCTGGCTAGGTAGAGACGCTGGGATTTGAGTCCTTGGTGAGCTGCTGTCGATGCCACCTACTTGGCTCACGGGGTGACTGTGCCCCCGCCCAGGAATGTGCCTGGTGGGGAGTGGACGGCAGTAGGGCCCCAGCTCAGCTTCCCAAGGAGGATGCAGAGAGCTGCTCACAGATGGCTGGAGGCAGGCCAGCCAGGGAGGGGGCAGACCCAAGACAAAGACACGACACAACCGGGGAAGAATCTGGGGCAGAGCGCACTCTGTGCTCTTCTTGCTTACTGGAGCATGCTCGTATTGCTTCAATCTTGTCTGCTAAACCCTGGGCCTTTTTTTGGCATGTTTGTTGACAGGCTGAATAGGTATTAAGAAGCAATTTAGGAATGTTCCAAACATTGACCCAGTGAAATAATACAAGGCCTGAGACTTATTGGATGGCCATAAACTCAGCCTTCTTCAGAAAGTTTTTCTCAATATTGACTTGATCCGAACAGCCACCTAGATAACCTCATTCCAGTGTACCACAACAGGGCTGACAACACAGTCTCACCGCAAACTGTGCCTTCACCCTAGAAACTGTCCTTGGCTCATAATTCTCTGCAGTGAACAGTCCTGGACAAAAACCATCATCACACCACCATGTGGTCAAGAGAACTGAACAAAGCCTTTTGCAATCAGATAAAAGTTATTCTGAAAGTCTCCTCGCCCCTTCATTGTTTGTAGTTAGGATTAGATTACCTTTGGTTAAAGATAGAAAAATGCTTAGTAATCCATTAACCACTGTAACCGTGGTGAACTATTCTTACTTCTCTTGCTGGATTTGGAACAATATTTTGTTTTTCTCTTTGCTCCTGTTAGGCTTTGGTTATTCCAGAGTGGGACAATGATTTTTCACAAAATACTTTTCATAAACAAAACTGAAAGAGGGGCTGTCCACAGTGGTTGGTCACACTGTCCGTGCCCAGGAGATGGGACATGGTTTCCTCTAAGCATGGTCCCCATCCAAGGCAGAGGCAGCAGGGTCAACCGAACTTCTTTCCAGTTCTAGGTTCTAAATACAACCCATCCCTCAGGCCCTCAAGGCAGAAGGATTTCTCAGGGTTTACTGAGGTACTAGAGGGAAATCTGCATGAGGACCCAGGAATGACTTTGCAACAGAGAACTTCACAGGTGGGTAAGGAATCTCTTACTAAAACCGAAGCAAAGGGGAAAACAAACAAAACAAAAAACTGCCCTTCACTCAGGTGCCAAGAGCCAAATAAGAAAATGTTTCACACATCCCCAGTCACGGAGCAGGGCTGTGTCACCGACTTACAGACTGCAAAAACGCAACACTGAAACCCTCAGGGCTGGTGTCAATCGGAACATGCAAGAGCCAGGAGCAGTGTTTGGTACTGTTGGAGGAAATACAGCATCTAACGGGAACAGATGAACTACACATTCAGTCTCACCTGACTGTCTCTCTCTTGCTCACTGTATTTCTGTTTCTCTTTTTGTTAAACATACATGGTGTGTTTCCTGGGTACCATGCACTGTCCCCAGAGTCTTCACATGTGTCAACTCTATGAGATAGGTGGTACTGTCATCTGATAGACGAAGAAACCGGGGTAAGGTAACTTGCTGGAGTTCAGATCCTAAACAGCAGTCCTGGGATCTGCACCCAGCTCCTGGCCCTGGGATAGCTCTGTCATCTCCAAGCCTCCATGCACTCACTTGCGGAGGAAGAACTTGGTAGCATCTTGCTTCCATCCCTCTCAGCAGAGAGATAATCAGGAGATCCATCAAGATAAGGAAAGCGCTGTGACTTCTTTTGGGGGAGAACAAGGTCCTGAACTAAGTCCAAACCACTGTGCTATCTGGTTGACTGGAAGGTCACAAATACCTAGGCTGCCTGACAGCAGTCACGTAGCAGACAGGCCTTCACTGCACGGCTGGAGGACAGACAGTGCCCGTTTACGAGCGCCTTCTTTCCTAACAGGTTAGCTCATCTCACACCAACTCCAAGGGACGAGTGTTACCTTTATTATTTGATAGATAAAGAAACAGAGAAAGGTGAGGTGAGCTGCTTAAATCACACAGTGACTTAAAAGTGGGAGGGCCTGACCTGAGTGCAGGTCTTTCGACTCAGCCCCGCCCTCGCCACTGTACCCTGCTGGCCCTCACTCCGGGTTGTGAAGATTAAAGGCACCTCCTTTCTGTCCCAGCTCTGGAGGGTTTCTGGGGCCAGTCTACCCGGGAAAGTAGCTGAGCATCCCCTACGCCTGTGGGTGGGCTAGGCTACGGCAGGGTAAGCTCTGAGAGTTGTTTTGTTTTTTTCTTTTTTGTAATACAAGTGCCTGACCTCAGCTTTGATTGCCGAGGCATCCATTTCAAAGAGGCGACCTTCAACGATGGCTATCTCACAAATAAACGCACTGCCAGCCACAAGACTAGATAAAAAGCCAGGCTCCCGACTGGCTATCCACCCCAGGCTCCTTGGTTTTAGAGACTGTGGTTGATTTCAACAACTGACCATCGAGCTACCTGTTTTTTCCTTTCATCACGCTTCAGACTCCTGCCCTTATGTTTAAAGCTCACCCAGAGAGAGTGAGCTCTGCCCCCGCCCTCAACCCAATAAATGCAGAACCCCTGGCCTGTGCACCCTTCCTCTTGCCCCCCTTTCTCTTTCCTCCCTCCCCTCCCTCTCCTCCTCCTCTCTCCCTCCCCCACCTTGCTGTGTGGACTGCCTCTGGTACGCTGTGTAATTTCCAGGTCTTGTCAGTAACAAACTTTTATTTCTTCAAAGTTTCCTGGTGGCTATTACTGAACGGTATCTTGTAATCATAATAAGAACCACAAAGGCTGGCCCAACCACGACGCTGGTAACTGACAGGCTGAGACACGCACAAAACAGCCGTGTCACAAGCATTCTAATTTTTGCCACACTCACGCTGCTCTGTTTCACACGTGAAGAAACAGACTCAAAGAAGGTAAAAATAATCCACCGGTGGTCTCACAGTTAGGAAGTGGCTACAAATGATTGCTCTGGTTACCTTCTCCAGAAATGCAATAGTACTATTATATTTATAATATAAAATATAATATTATATCAATATAAATATAGGACTCAGCCCTATGTTCTAAGTCCAAGGCTGTAGTCTCACAGACCTGCACTGCCTTCTAAGTGGGGATCCTCTGAGGATAAGGATAAAGGTTTCTCGATTTTCGGTTAGTTCCCTGCAGTCTCCAGTCTCCTGCTGTGCCTAGGACTGGGCCATTTCTTTCACCCAATTTGCAGGACAGTAGTCTTATCTACATCCATGGTAGATATGTTCCAACACCCCCAGTGGATGCCTGCAAGCAAAGATAGTACAAAACCCTATATACACCACGTATGCTTTTTCCGAGTCCAGCAAGTGGGTAGGTCTACAGTATGGATCTGCTGGATGATTCATGTCCCGGGCAGGACAAAGCAGGACAAAGTGTGAGACTTCATTACCATGCTCAGAATGACATGCAACTAAAAAACTGAAAATAGAGTTACCATATGATCCTGCAATCCCACTCGTGGGCATATATCTGGAGAAAGCTCTAATTTGAAAAGATACGTGCACCTCAGTGTTCATAGCACTATTTACAACAGCCAACACATGCAAGCAACCTAGATGTTCACTGATGGATGAACGGATAAAGAAGATGTAGTGTGTATACACACACACACACACACAATGGAATATTGCTTGGCCATAAAAAGAACGAAATAACATCATCTGCAGCAACACGGATGAACCTTGAGATTATCACACTAAATGAAGTTAAGTCAGAGAAAGACAAATATCCTATGATATCACGTACATAAAATCTAAAAGATAGATACAAAATGAACTTACTTAGAAATAATCTCACAGATAGAAAACAAATTTATGGATACCAAAGGTGAAACAGGAGGAGGGATAAATTAGGAATTTGGGATTAACAGATACACACCACCATATATAAAATAGATAAACAATAAGAATTTACTATAGAGCACAGGGAACTGTACTCAGTCTTTTGTAATAACCTATAAGGGAAAAGAATGTGAAAAAGAACATACATATATGTAAGTAGATATATAAATAACTCACTGTGCTGTATAGCTGAAACTAATAAGATATTGTAAATCGACTATATGTAAATAAAAAAATTAAAAAGCACATATTAAAAATATCAAATAAAAATAAGAAAATAAAACCTACCAAAAAACCCCTACAAATTGCTTATTTCTGGAATTTTCCATTTAATATTTTCAGACTGTGGTTAACTGTGGGTAACTGAAGAAAAGCAAAGTCTTGGATGGGGGGACTGCTCTATGTAAGAACAGATATTGACTAGTAACCAATGATAAACACAGAAGTAGCCGTGCACTTATAGGAAGAGATAAATGTCTTTGGAAGAAAGATGTAGTGAGGGTTTGTGTTTTGGAGATGTGAGAGAATGCAGGGAGGTGATGGTAAGGGAATGACCACAGTTTTTAGAAGAAAGGGTGTAAAGAAATCAAGGAACTATAAGGACAAAGCAGGACCCAAGATTCAGGCTCTTCGTTCAACCTGTGTTAACGCCACTGGCACTTAACTCCATTTACAGATCTAAACACAGCAACACCTTAACTCAGTGACAATCAGAGATTCCCAGGTATCTTTACAGGTTCTGGACTTTAAGGTCACTGTACAACAGAACAAGCCTCCTCGAGTGAGAAAAGCTTAGATTACAGTTTAAAAAGGCTTCCTCAGCTTGCAATCTTGAAATGAATTCCCAAATTATCCACTGAAAAACTGCCATTTTGGGGACTGAAATGGCACAGGAAGATGCCTGAAGAAGCTGATATCCTAAGTGTTTGGGAGATCTAACAGGCTGATGGCCAAGGTTTCTTTGGCTTGTGTTGACAACTGATCAGCAGCTTGTGGTCAGCTCTGAAGCCTGCTCTGAGCAGAGCAGAGCAGGAGGGAATGTCAATGGCAGGGTCACTAACCCCACATGGCACTGAAAACACCATCCAACAGCCAGACACAGCACTTTCCATCACACAGTGCTTCCACATGCTCGGTCACAGCTGACCATCACAGCCACCTTGTGAGGTGGGTAGGGACATAGCCACTTGGCAGATGAGAAAGGCAAAAAGACAGGGCTGACGTTCAGTCTGTCCAAGTGGTATCTGTGTGGACAGATGGGCCTGTGCTGTACCAGTTAGGAAATATTTTGAATATCACCCTGGATGAACAACTGGCCCGTGGATAACAGCACCAACAGTGACAGGGTTGGTGCTCCAAGCTCAGATGGTCTCATCACGAGTCCAGGATCTTTGTTCTAAGAGAGCTGTGCCTGGTACTGAGGGGGGTGCAAATAACCAAGGTCCTATTCTAGCAACTGTCCAGAAGCTTCCAGCTATAACAGAACACAAGAAGGGCCTGGAAGGAGGCACGATCGGAACACTAATGCAGTGTGGGGGAAGGGGAAGGCCAGATCTGACTAGAAGAAATGACTTAACTTTCATGGAGAGGCGGCATGTGAGGTGGGTCTTGAAGGAGGGGGGCAAACCTTGACAAACTAAGATGGAGGTAAAGACATTCTGGGTGAGGGGAGAAATGGTTTCTACTCTTGGAGATGAGAGAGTTAAAAGCATATTCAGGAAAGGACTGTGAAGCTAGTTGGGTTGAATCAGAAAGCACCTGTAGATAGGAGGCATGGAAACATGGGTCAGGGTCAAAGTGTTGGGGACCTAATCTACCAAACTGGGGAGGGGCCCTTACCCTGAGCTTTAAAATTCTGCAAAAGCAGATGATCTACCCACACAAAGAAGAAGGCAGCAGCCTCTCACCCAGTAATCTTTCAAAACTGCAGGTGGTTGTGTCTTACAACCTGAGCCCTAAACGCCCTTTCAAGGCGGATCATTTCTAAAGAGGTTCTAAAGAACCATAATTTCTTCTTGCATCTTTTCCCTAATTGCATTGCTACCAAGGGAATGCTAGAGAGTGTGTGAGTGGGTGTGTGAGTGTGTATGTGGGCATGTATGCATGCTTGCTGCTACAGTGAGGTCATATCAGAGCATGAAATAAAGGTTGATTTTGCCTAATTTTGCTGTAACTCAGCAAGCTCAGTTACTTGAAGTTAATTTTCCTCCCACACTTTGCCAGCATGAGCATCTTAACTCTCAATTTCCTTCCTCGTCATCAGCCTTCCCAGACTACTTTAGAAGCCGAGGAACCATATGGAAGGCCACCCAAGATTACAAGAGAGCCATGACTCTAGGGTTTCCCAGATCTGTCACTTTCAAACAAATTCAGACCCCAAAATGTACAAGACATCAGCAAAGATGGGACTGAAAGTTGGCAAGGCTTTGGCTTCAGATGCTTGATTAAGAGTTTGGTCACAGCAGGGTCAGTATCATTATTTCATCTTTGTCCCCTCCTAGGCACCAGCTGGCAACTGTGCCCTTGATTCATACTCGTGATTCAGGTAAAATTATGATCCCACAGCCAGTCTGGATAAGTCTGGAGCAGATGGATAAGCAGGAAGCACTTCAAGGCTTTCCTCACTCAGCGTGTATTTCCCCTCTACCCCCCACCTTTCCACACACCTGGTTACCTGGGAAACCATAGGAAAGATCTATCTGTGTTAAGGTATTGAAGACTTCAATTTTCCTTCACTCATATTTGCATAATAATTTGTCATTCTGAGAGAAGATAACATAATGAAAAAAATCCACACCAGGTCAAATTTTCAGCTTTAGTGGGTGACTTTTGTTTTGTTTTTCTAGTGAGGTGTCCTTAATGTTAACGGAGAGTTTCAGGGCAAAAAAAAAAAAAAAAAAAAAATCAAAGGTTTTCTATCCTAGGATGAGTATGTTCAGACTTATCCAGAAGGAAATGAATATATTAAATCTGACTCACATTTCAAGTGAAAATAGCTTAAAAATAAGACAAAACAAAAAAAAATAAACCAAACGACCTCCCTCAAAATAAATCCCAAGGTCTTATCTCTTATCTATTTCATCAAAATATTCAGGGATGGACAAAGAATTTTTATTTTTAAAAATCTCTCCAAAGGTATGATGGTCACTCAAGTTTGCTTAGATTGCTTTAGACCACCTAGTTTATTCCTTGCTAAAGAAGGGGTAGGTCTGCAAGCTACTAAATAACTCTTGAAGACATTCCCAATTTCAGCAGTCAATGCTGAGGTCTTTCAGGCGCCATCAGGGCTACGCATGGGAAGTACTTAACAAACAGGTGATCTGGTGCCTACATTTACAGACTCCTCAGTGAGGACTGGTTAGTTCTAATTCATAAAGCACAATCAGTAGCAGATCAGAAATCAATCTGGGGGACTTCCCTGGTGGATCAGTGGTTAAGACTCTGTGCTCCCAATGCTGGGGACCTGGATTTGATCCCTGGTGAAGGAACAAGATTCCACATGCCACATGTGGGATTCCACATGGATTCCACTAAGGATTCCACATGGTGCAACAGAGATCAAAGGTCCCATGTGACACAACTAAGACTTGCCACAGCCAAATAAATAAATATACATATATATTTTAATGAAAGAAATCAATCTGGGGTAAACCAGAGGACCACGAAACTGTTCTGACCCAAGGGAGTTCCTACTGTTTAGCAAACCCCTCTCTTCCTCAGGCTTGCACAACCATAGTCTAAGGGGATATTTTATCTCTGAAGCCAGAGATCAGGGCTGTGCACACACTCCAGCATAAAGACGTCCATCCTCCCAGGCCCTTCACAGGCTCTGCTGATTAAGGGTCTTTGCCTATCTGGGACATCTTCTCTCTCCCCTCTGCTCTGGAACCCTGGGAAGTGTCCATTAGGGTCTATCACTTCTCGGGCATCAATGTAGGGATGATCCTGTTCTTTGGTGTTGAGTCAGTAGGAAAATGTGTTTTTTCCTCCCTTCTCCACCATCCAGTTCTGGGGCCTTTTACCACTCATACTATTTCTGCCAGAGAGAGGACCCATGAACACCAGTCATTTTATACTATTTCAGCCACTCCAGTAAAGCAGCTGGAACAGACTCAAAAGTATGATTAAAATGAAATGTGTGGGCTCTTGGTCTGTTTCAATGAACCTCTCTTCTGCACCAGCATTGTTTCATGAATTACCTTTCAAGGAGTCTGCCATTTCCCCTCTTTGGTTCTCGTGGTGCTCCACAGAGCACTTCACTAGCACCAGATCACCTGAGTAAACAAGGACGTTCTTGGTAGAGTTTTCTTTATCTCCCCAGCCCTGCCAGTATTCATCAGAAGCGGCGGGGTGCGGGGGAGTCGGGGGCTCTGGTTTCTGAGTCAGTAGACATTTTGTTCCTCAGATCTTGGCCCTCACTTATTTGATCAACACACAATCACAGAAGAACCCAAAGGATTAAACCAGAGGTGAAAGAGAAGTTAGTCATTGCTATCTGGTAGGCACTGAAAAGTCTTGGCTTCTAGCAAGCTCTACCACACGGGATTGGATTGTGAAAAGATCTCCTCTCACTTGAAGTCCTTACAGAAGGAACTTTTTATGCTAGCCAGTTTGGGTATTTTTTTTTTTAATAACTTTTTCTATCCTATTGAGGTACAGTGAAAGGCATATGTTTTAACACATAGTTTGATGTCTTCTGACAAATACTTACATCCTTATAACCCAAACCCCTCTCAAGATTTACCGTATTTCTATGACCCAGTTAAGTTCCCTAATCTTCCTGGTCAGTTCCTGCTACTCACCCAACCATAAAATCATTTTTCTTTTTCTCTTTAAATCATAAGTTAGTTTTACCTATTTTAGAACTTCATATATTGGACTCATACAGTGTTTATTTTTGTGTGCAATGCTTCTTTCACAAAGTAAAACATTTTTGCAATTAACCAATGCTGACTCTTTCAGTAATTCAATCCTTATTGATGAGTAGGTACTGCGTAGTATACATGGCATATTGTTTATTCTTTATGATATTATGTGATATCTGGGTTGTTTCCAATTTTGGATTTTCATGGCAAAAGCAATTAATATAATGATTTAAAATTCACAGTCTGAAACTGCAATTACTTTTTCATCAACCTAATATTATGGACATTCTTGTATAAGTCAGATCATATCTTGTATAAGTCGTAAGTCCATGATATGACTTATACTTTTCCTTTCTCATGCATGAATGCCTAGGGGTGAAATTGAAGGGTCAAAGGGTAGGTGTATATTTATTAGAAATGGCTAAACAGTTTTCCAAAGTGATTTTGCCATTTTATAATCTCATTCATAATGTTTAAGAGTTCTAGATGCTCCATATCCTTCCCTACCGTTGATGCTGTCAGTCTTCTGATTTTATTGTTTCCATTTATCTATTGAGTTACTCTTGTTTACCTTACTTTAAATCCTTCAACAAATTTATAACAGCTATTTTAAATCCCCTACTTATTAATTTCAACATTTGCATCAATTCTGAGTCTAGTTCTATTAAACTTTTTTTTCTTCTGGTTATGGGTCACATTTTCCTGCTTTTTAAATTTTCCTGTAAATTTATATTATATGCTGGGCATTGTGGATACAATGTTGAGAATCTGTATCATGTTAATTTATAGCCACATTTAATTTACTGGGGCTTTAAAACCTATCCTGTCAAGGCTTGGATTTAGGTTTTGTTAGGGTGGCTCAAGAGTAGCATCTATTCCAGGGCTCTAGAGCTCCTCCTCTTGTGGTGTGATCTTTTTCATGTCTCAGCTGAATGCCTCAGGTGTTATCTCTTTACATTCTGGCTGGTTCCAAACTGCAATATTTCACAGACTATAAGACTTCCTTCGACTTACAGAACCCCAGTAACTATTTGGTAGTATGGAGTCTTACATTTGTACACAATTTAACATTTTGCAAAAGACGAAAGGAGATCCCTTCTTTCCAGTACCCTACTCCATAAATTCCAACCACCCCAGAAGCCCTGAACACAAACTCTACTGTCTCTGCCAGGCAAGATGCTGACTTCCAGTCTTCTGTGTAATAATTTTTAAAGTGCTTCCAGGAGAATGTCAAGATGAGTTTTGAGGTTTCTGCATATCTTTCCATTTTATCCATAATCACAAGTCTGTCCTGTTTTCTAATACCTAAAAATAGTTGTTTCACATGTTATGTCCAGTTTTATAGTTGTTCACAGCAGAAAAATACTTCCAATACTCAGCAATCCATTAGAACCAGAACTGTTTTGATATTTAATACTTCTACCAATGGGAAGCTGTAGTTCTTTGGTGAAATTTTAGTTGATTGACTCTATATCTGTTCTTCTGGAGGTAAACAACTCATACTAACTCTTCTATGCATAACATTATCGAGAAAAATATATGCATAACACTGTTAAGACTAAGAAGAAGAAAAAAACAGTAATTTGTTTTTTTTTTCCAGCTTTTATTTTATAGCCCCATAGAATTTATTTCTATATCATTCATTAACTATTTATATTCTCTGTACTCTTTCTAGCCTTCCATTCTTATCTTAAAACCCAGAGACTAAACCTAAATTTAATAATACCCTACACTCTATACGGTTTGACCAGATCTTGCTGTAATAGACAGATACTGTTTCAATGTGCCCAGAACATCAGCAAACATGTAGCAAAAATTTCTTCCCCAAATTCAATCATGTTCTACTCTTAAATTACTCCACCCCTGTGGCCATAATTGATTGGTTTAGGAAGTAGCCATCTACCCCACTTTGAACCAAAGTTTTTCACTGAATAATTTTTTCACTGAACTTGAGGAAAAACATTAAATCTCTAATGGTTAAAGATACAGGATTTGCAGCTGTTAAGTGTCACATTCCCTGACTGAGGAATCTTTAGTGAAAGAAAATGTTAAGCTGATAGGCAGAGAAGCAAGTCAGAGAAAGAAGAAAGAGACAGAAAATACATTCTGGTATCTCATTATAGTGTTCTAGTCCCTAATTCTAGAGGCTTCCAAGGCCTACAGGTATCTTCTACTCCTTCTGTGCTTCAGTTACATCAAATACCTGTATTCCTTCAATAAATTCCATAAGAGAGTTCATACTGGATTTATTACTGCCCTAATATTTTGGAAAAATGAAAAAAATCACTTTTTTGGGTCTTATTGACTAAATACCTATTAGCTCATATTCATGTACAATTTAAAATTATACTACCTGTTAGGTTCATACTTACATGTGTCTATTATGAAAACACCTGGTAATTTTTTTTGACACAGCCATTTTGACCAGATATCTCCATCTTGTATTTCCATGATGCAATTATGGATCCTTTGACAGTCTGCATTATTAATCTGGGAAGATGATAAACTAACGTTCAAGTCTATAAACTAACCCTAAACCCTAACCCCAACATTTTGCTTATCTACTAATTTTGATTACCTACTATAACAACAGTGCTAACTGCTCAGTCATGTGTGACTCTGTTCAACTCCGTGGGCTGTAGACCACCAGACTCCTCTGTCCAGGGAATTCTCCGGGCAAGAGTACTGAAGATTCCCTTCCCAGGGGATCTTCCCAACTCAGGGATCAAACCCAGATCTCCTGCATTGTGGGCATATTCTTTACCATCTGAGCCACCAGGGAAGCCCCGTCTACTATAATACTTTCTAATTATATTTTACATAAATGACTTCTTTCTACCTAAGATATCCACTTCACAACAAAACAGAGGTTATGTATTAAATTTCATGTTGATAGAAACTGAGTCTCAGAAATGTTAAAAAACTTGCTAAGAGCAAAAACATTCCTATGCGTGAGCATTAAGACTAGAACTCATAATTCAATCAGGGTATTAGTCCCTTAACCAGGAAAGTCTATTTCTATTAATGCAATTTCAGATTATGTTAACTTTTTGAGAAGTCACATGGCACTACTGGCTCATTCTGAATTAATAATCTACTAAAATCTTTTGATATTTTTCATAAGATGACAATCTATTTTTTTCCATCCAGAATATATACAAAGCAATATTACTAAACCTAAGTGTAAGACATTTATTCTTATTGAAGTGTCATCCAAGTTCTTTGCTCTTCTTTATTGATCCTCCTGAACTTTGGTTTTTATCTAATGTACTTAGTATTTCCATCAGTGTGGCTAACAAAACCACAGACTGTGTTTAAATTTGATGAAATGCCCAGAGCCACTCATAAGTGTTTACATCTGCAGAATGACATCCATCCATACCCATGTTTGTATGTATACACTTTGATTTTAATTACTAACCAGCTCTGAATCTATCTGGATCTATATGCAGCCTGTATTTGCCCATCCGACATTTACTGAGAATTTAGTTTTGACTTCGGCAGAGCCATCAGTGCCTCACCCATATACTCTTGGGCCTTCCCATTATAGTATATGCCCACCCAACTTCCACCTGCCTGAGGGCTTCCTGGGGAGACCCCTTCCATCCTCACCTGTGTGCAAGGCAGCTCAGACATGGTGGAGAATTAAGATCCCTTAGAAGCAGTCCTTAACCATGTAAGTACCCCAGTTCCTTTGCCTTAAGTAAGATAGTTCTGAAACCTCCTACTCCCAGAGTAATAACCCACTTGACAAAGCACCCTTCATAAACTGCCTTCCCAGTTTTTTCCTAGAATCATCTTCTGAAGTAAACTATTTGTATTTAACTCTTGTCTCAGGATCTGCTTCTGAGAAAACCAAGCTAAGACATTTAATTTTCACCTGAACAAAAATGACCTTTAAAAGACTTCACCATTATTATCTGTTTTGCAGATGAGAAAACTGCAGTAAAATAAGTTGCCTAAGGCCCACAATTGGTAAATAGAAGAGTTAGGAATGGATTCCAAAGACCACGATGTGGTGTGGCCTCATGTGACCTCTTCTGTAATCTGTTCACTGCCTTCTCGGGATCAAGTTCTACCATGACCATGACATTCCCGTGATTAAAGCTGTGTGTGTGTGTGTGTGTGTGTGTGTGTGTGTGTGGTGGGGTGTTGTGGGGTGGGGAGGAGAATAATACATTCTCTCAGTCACTTAACTCCAAGTCCTGCCTCTGACAGTAGGATTGAAGATTAAAATTTGCAGTTCTGTTTTTGGTCTTTCTCGATACTAGGAAATCAGCATGTCAGTGTTGAACAGGGAATGGGCTGAGTGTTGTGGCATGTCATGTGCAGGACGTGAATAAGTATTTCAGTGCTGTGTAACCAAAGTTGTTGTCGTTTAGTTACTAAGTTGTGTCTGACTCTTTGGGATCCCATGGACTGTAGCTCACCAGGCTCCTCTGTCCATGGGATTTCCCAGGCAATAACACTGGAGTAGGTTGCCATTTCCTTCTCCAGGGGATCTTCCCGACCCAGGGATTGAACCCATGTCTCCTATACTGGCAGGTGGATTCTTTACACTGAGCCACCAGGGAAGCCTGTGTAACCAAAGTATCTTATTCTGGACTCTCCTCTTTTCCTTCGGTAAGACAGACATAGCACTCTTAATTCATCACCCAAGAAATGAGACTAGATTCCTTTGAATTTTCTGGAACTTAATCATCTGTTTTTCTTAGCTTGAGAATACTTTTCTCTTTAAGATTTCAGTACGGAAAATTATAGGCGTCTACCACAGTAGGCAAAAACAACGTAAGGGACCTCTATGGACCTACCCAGCTTCAGCAATGATCTACATGGCCAATCCATCTATACCCCCATTCACTTCTCCCTCTCATGTTTTACAAAAGCAAACCCCAAACATGGTACATCATTAGTAACTATTTCAGCATGTATTTTAAAAGAGAACTTCTAAGGGGGAAAAAAAAAAAACAATGCATCATTAATCTGCCTAAAATAAAATCAATAGTAATTACTTAATAACATCAAATATCCAGTCACTAACATATAAATTTCCAAGTACATATAATTATAAAATAATTATGAATATATGTGTGTATATATTTAGATAAATGGTTCACAGATTATGACTGGTTGACATATCCTTAAATCTCTTTTAATCCAGAGAATCCTCCTCTGTCTTTCTTACAAGTTTCAGGGTACACTTTCTCAGTTAACTGAAGCTAAGTCTATCTCAGGCAGACTTGGTGCTTGCTGGCCAGGTAACAGGACTCTGAGCCATGGGGACAGAGAGGCTGGTGGAGTCATGGGCACAGTAATTGCAGGGAGTGGGTCCTTCCAGGTTTATTTAAAGGAGCACCAGTCAGGTGAACTCCAGTTACCAAGCGCTTTGGCTCATTCTTGGCAATAACAGAGGACAAAGTCCAGCAGCCAGGAGTGTGGGAACTACAGCTCTCTTCTGGGAAGCAACAATCAGAAGCCAGAGTGACTCACTGTGGCCTGAAAACACCTGGGAGTGGGGGTCAATGAGGAACCCACCAAAGTAGATTTGGATGGAGTAAATCTGGAGCCCAGGATGCTAGTGAGCTAGGGAGAAAGACGGGAAGGAAGCATGAAAACATCCCTATGCGTCTGGCACTAAATAAGTGAATTCAGAATTAACCAAAATAATTAACTGCTCATCAGATTTAAGGATGCTCTGCAGGCTGTAACTACATTCTAACAAGATAGACTCATAAATAATAATGCCGGGACCTTTCCTGGCTTCTTAAATGGCCCCCCTTAAAATGGGGTTGTCCACAAGATTACAAAAACAAGTCCCGGAGGGCAGAGGTTAAGAGACATCAATACAGGGAAGCCAGACATAGTGACCTTTGCTCCTTCACCCAAGAAATTCCCAAATGATTTCACCCCTGGCTGTCTTACTGTTCCAGTTATCCCACTCTCACCTCTGCTCTAGAACTGCCAATCTCTGCTTCCTCTTCCCCATGAAGAACAGTGCCTCTGGTCCCTATTCTCTTTGTTCATGTCTATTAACCACTGTTGTCTCTACAATGGAAGCTCCATCCTGGCAGCATCTTCTGCCTGAAGACTTTGGTAAGAACCTCAGGAGTTTCCCTAGGGCCCTGGACCAGTCTCTGGAAAAACCAAAGCAGACAACATGGCCTACCCCACACCACTGCCAGCCATTTCTTCTACTCAGCAGAAGATTCACAGATGTACCAAACTGTAGCATCTTTGACTTCCTACTAGGTATCTTTCCCAGTTGTTAACCTCTTAAGAGTCAGAAAGTTAACAAGGCCCTAAGATTTTTCCTGGTTTCTGAAAGGAAAGCTTCCCTTCAGCAAAACTGGTCTGACTTTTCCTATTCATTAGGGGGAAAAAAGCTCACCTCAAGACTTTAAAGTTAATGGGAGCATTTGTTTCCTTTTTAACTACAATCAGCCACAGTTATCATAACTTAATTAGCATTTAGCATTGAAAAGAAATGAGTAACTACTCTTCTTTTCTTGTAATGTCTTCAATTCCTCATTAGAATCATTTTAGTTGCCAAGCAACCTTCACTTTTATGTCTCATACATGAATAGATTATGCCAGAATTATTTTTTAAAATCAATTTTAGGATGGAGTAGCAACTCTGTATGCTAGTACACCTCTTTATAAATATTTATTTTGAGATCATAATTGTTTACAATGTGAATTATGAAAAAAAAAGAATTATAGTCAACCTACCAGAAAAAGTTAATATGATTGCAGAACATAAATATGCATAGAATATAATCTAGGAAGACACACCCAACTGTGTCAATGGTGTTTATCTTGCTTATGGTGGTAGAATGGATGCATGCAATCTTTTTTTTGCAAGTCTGTATTTTGTAAGCTTTCTATAGTGAAAATAATTTAAAAAGCTATTAAAATTTTAAAAGTAAGGCATGAGAACTTAGTTACAATTAGATCTTTGTAAATACAAGAAAATGGATGTTAGCTAAACTTACTGTGGTAATCAATTCACAGTATATATCAATCAAACCATTATGCTGTACCCCTTAACCTTACGCAGTGATGTATGTCTACTTCTCAAAAAAACTAGAAAAATGTAAGTATGTGAGTTGAGTTAGTCAGATCTTTGTAAATACAAGAACTTATAAAGTGGCAAATTTTACGTTATGTATACTTTACCACAATAAAATAGCCTATGCAAGTACAACATAGATTTGGTCTAATTAATAATTTAGGGAAAAATGGATTTAAATTTGGTTGGCCTTCTAATTCCTCACCCCAAGGATACTGACTCTTCTAATAATCAAAAGTATACAAGTTCCCAAAGGACTTTCAAGTTCACATTCAACATCATAATTGAAACCTGATTATGGCATTTTCAGTCTCAGAAATCAATTCAGGAATATGACAATAGGGGAAACTGAGGCTCTGAGTTACAAAATGGCAAGTCTAAGTGCTCTGGATTTAAGCCAATGACAGCCTCAAAAACAAAACTGAAAGTTTCTTTTTTTCTCACTGAACACCGACAAACTTCTACCAAACATCCACAACAGTGGAATATGAAAATTACATCATAAAAAGTGAAGTGAAGTCGCTCAGTTGTGTCCAACTCTTTGCCACCCCATGGACTGTAGCCCACCAGGCTCCTCCATCCATGGGATTCTCCAGGCAAGAGTACTGGAATGGATTGCCATTTCCTTCTCCAGAGGATCTTCCTGACCCAGGGATCGAACCTGGGTCTCCCACATTGCAGGCAGACACTTGACCCTCTGACCCACCAGAAAGCCCTCATCATACAATGGATTTAATAAAACTTAGATTAAAATGACAATGGGGGGACTTCCCTGGTGGTCCAGTGGTTAGGAATCTGCTTGCAATGCAGGGGACAGGGTTTCAACCCCAGTAGGGGGACTAACATCCCACATGATGCGGAGCAACTAAGCCCGTAAGCCACAACTACTGCCCCTTTGTGCTACATCTAGAGAGACCGCTCGCCGCAACAGAAGATCCCACATGCTGCAACTAGGGTCAGAGCAGCCAAATAAATGCACAAATAACAAAAATGACAACGGAATAGTCACCAAAACTTTAGAACAGGGATTTTTTTTCAAGTTTAGAGTTAATACAGGAAAAGACAACAGATAAAAGGAAACATCGACAATTTAACTACATAAAAATGTAAAATTTCACTTCATTAATATCCCAAAACCAACATAAAAATGGAAAGGAGTGAGGAAAAAAATGCCAGTAACAAATACCAATCAGTTAGCAGGCTTAAAAAATAAATAAATAAAATAAGCTTTTGTAAACCTCTAATAAGAAAAACATTAAACAAATGATAAATAGGCAAAGGATATAAACAGTTCACAAAATTAGAAATATAGTAAGCAATAAACTTATGAAAACATATTCAACAAAAGCTTGCTTTTATTTATCAACATAAAAGCAAATTCTGTATGAATCAGAAACAAAGAGTGACAGCATATAATATATAAACACATGAAGAACAGAGTCACAAAACTGAGGTTTAGTTGACCAGAAATAGGGGAAAATTTAATCATGGAGAATTTTTAGAGGAGGTAAATTAAGAGAACAAAAACACAGAATGATAACTTTGACTCTGGAATGAGAATGTCTCAGTATCAAAGTTTCACTGTGACATCTTTTTAATGTTATATAGGTTTTAGGTATACAGCACTATGATTCAGTGTTTGTGACCACCCCCAAAAGTCTATTTACCACCTGTTACCATACAACTGACCCCCTGCATCTCTTTCCTCCAACCCCCAGGCCCCTTCCTCTCTCGTGACCACAGAACTGTCACTTCTTTAAGAAAATTTCTCAACTTCACTGATACATAACTCTTTATCTCTAAGGTATGTTGTTCCTTTTCTTTGAAGAACACATGGAGAGTTGTTTTATAAGATATTTAGATGAAAGAAAGAAGTAAAACAAAGGCAAATAATATTTCTCCTAACCAGGTAACACAAAGTAAGATTTCCAGTTTTCAGCTTCCTTCCTTGGCCCTTTGCCATGTAAGCATCCTCTGTAGCTGGGGGAAAGTGCTAGTAAATGTTTAACAATGTCTTCTTCAGGGGTGGGTTGAGAAGAAGCCCTGATTAGTAGCGATGGCCCATTTCCTTGGTGTAAATACTCCCAAAGCAGGCAACATCAAGCTCCTGACATGACTTCATGACCATGGAGCTGGGAAGAGAGGCAGGTGTGTCTACCCACTATATATATTGATACATGTATGACGTGTATGTGCCATACATGAACATCATACTGCTACAAAGCACTCATGGGCTTCCCTGCGGCTCAGCTGGTAAAGAATCTGCCTGCAATGCAAGAGACCTGGGTTTGATCCCTGGGTTGGGAAGATCCCCTGGAGAAGGGAACGGCTACCCTCTCCAGCATTCCTGCTTGGCGGACCCACGAACTGAGGAGCCTGGCGGGCTACAGTCCGCGGGTCGCAGAGACTCAGACAGTACTGGGTGGCTGAGCAAAGCGCACAGCACACATACCATGCAGACACAAGGAACATCATCTCAAGATAACGGATGACAGCGAAATGGGATGACATATTAGGAAATGATGAGTTTTGAGGGCTTATTTTTAATATCACTGTAAGTTTACATAATTTAACTTTTATTGATGGTTGTGTTGAGCAACTGGCCAGCCAACTCCTGAAGATGTAACAACCTGCTCTCGCAGAGTAAGGCTTTCAAGACTGTGACAGCATCCAAAGAGTGTGGTGCCCTGTGTATCTGCAGAGGCCGTGTGAAGCTCACCGGCTTCCACTCTCACTCTTTCCCCGCTGTCTTCCTCATAACACTTTAGGACAACACGACCCGCTGGCGGCTCAAACTCTCTGCAGACCAAGGCACCAAGTCCAGCAGCCGTCATGGCTCCAGGAAGAAACAGGCGGGTCCTACCCTCAGGAGCTGGGCCAGGGGTGGGGCCTGCACTTCAGATGGACTTCCACGGTGGTCTCACCGCCCATCACTGCTGGTTCAGCCAACAACTGAACAGAACATATTGCCTTTTTTTTTTTTTTTTTTGGCCATATTGTGTGGCATGTAGAATCTTAGTTCCCTGACCCTGGATCCAAACCTGAGCCCCCTGCATTGGAAGCTCAGTCTAAACCACTGGACCATCAGAGAAGTCCCTTGAACACACTGCTTTTGCTTTCACACTACTTCCTAACGTGTTTCCATCATGAACTTAATAACCTTCATGTCAACACAGGGCCTTAAGAAGTCTGCTGGAAAAGCAGCACTTTTGGAGCAGTGCTCAGAGGCGGCAGTTCCCCCAGCTAAGCCACTACTTGCGAATCTTGACCTGCGGGGAGCAGGCACACTCTCAGAAGCCAGACCCTACAGCACCGCAGTGAACTGGGCTGAGTGTGGCTTAAAGGTGGACATGCAGGTTGGGAATGCTGCCTTTGCGGGCCAGGAGCCAAACTACAGTAATGACAGACACCCACTTTCTCTTTATTCCATGGCCAAAAGACTGACAGGCAGGAGTTTTCAAGAATTCCTACAGCTGAGAAGGGATAGAAATGCAGGTAAATCTGACGGAAGTGGGCACAGTGTTACAAACCTGCTCCGGGGCAGGGGCCTTTCTCTTGCTAGATCTGGACTGACTGTTTCAGACATGCCCAGGAGGCTGGCTTCAACTCACAACTGTCTGGTTCACAGAGCTGAAAAGCTGCTTGCTCTACTGTTTTTCAGAGGATTTGTATTCTTCAAGCTTTCCATGTTTCCTTAGAAAGCCTGAGAAAATACTCTGATATGTCCAAGAAGCAGGTATGTGTGCTGTAGGATGGTATTTCTCAAAATCAGTTTGTGGGTCACCTCCATCAAAGCCACAGTGACTGTAGGCTTAACGAAAAACCCTGGAGTTAGCCCACAGGAATCTGAATGCTGAACACACCCCACAACAACGACTGTTCCTGTTAAAGTCGGAGAACCTCCGGTAGAGTGGAGAGAACAGGGACCTGAGACCAGAGCCCAGACCTCAGCAGCTCTCCCACTCATGAGAGAGGCCACTCTCCACAGGTTAATAGCGTTCCTGAGCTTCAAATGCCCGTTAATTAAAAAAGCAAAAATAATATCCACCTCACAGGGTTGTTGTGAACATGGATGAGACCAGTTCAGGTAAAGGTCCAGCGCCCTACCGAACAGGCAGTAAATAAGTGTCCAACCACGGTCAGTCTCCTGTCTACCTGTCTCTCTTTTTCTCTCAGTAACCTCACTTCTCCTGCTGGAGTTACTGAACTAAAATGCTCAGCCTTCCTGAACACTGTCAACCTTATGCATGTACACTGTGAGGAGCGCCTGTTCTCTGTTGCAGATGGAGGTCTGCTGTAAACACCATCGCCCAACAGAGCACAGATGTGAGTGGAGTCCCATCGCCTCCTTTCTCAGGCCTGGCAGCCACTGTGTCTCACACCCCGGAGAGGACAGACATGCCAGCCTGGCAAAATGCAGCAAAGAGTACACAGCATCCCCATCACACAATTCGAGTTCACTCCAGGGACTAAGAGTGGTCATACCCGGGAGCGGCTCTAATGCCCAGAAGCTTCAGGACGTGGGTGCCTTAAAGGCCACCCTCTCCAGTGCAATCCTGTAGCTATGACTCCCAGAGACGGGACTCCCGGAGGAGGCTCCTGGTACCGCCGTGGTCTTCACAAAGGGCTTGTGCTCGTGACGGCCAGCCTTCCTGACGCTGCACTGGTTTTGTTCCTTGGAGTTGCTGGTTCTTGGGCCTGAGTGCCCTTCAATGTCACGGCCCTTGGCTTCTGGCCTTGTGCCTCTGTTGCCTCTGGACGCCTGGCTTTGGTGCAGACTCAAGCGGCAGAGTGCTGAGGAACCCTGAATTTTGCCTCCGCCGTGGAGGGAACTGGAGTCCCAACAAGTGTGTGTGTGCTTTTTTGGTTCTAACTTTAAAAATCGATGTAGTGTTTTATCTTTAATTAGCTGAGGTCTATACAATGCTTTTAACAACCCATGTCTATACAGTGCTTTTAACAACCAACTGCAGGAGATACACCTGTTAGTGGTATGGGAAATAAACCTACTAGTCTTGGGGTTTTCTTCTTTGGGAGACACGATGCATACACTAATTTTAATTAACTCAGAATTTGTTTGAGAGAGAATTTCAGGCAGATGCCTGGTATATAGATAGGGCTCAATAAATATTTCCTACATTGAATGGAATTTAATTTCTAATCCGGGGGACACCAAGCCTGCAGATTGTGGGCACAGAGAACAGACGTGCTCTGTGTGGCCTGAAGGGCTCCCCTAAGTGAGGGGAGGCCTGCCCTAGGAGAAGAACCCCAAGCATGGCCCGGCTGAGGTTGCAAGAGGCTTCAGGGAGGGGAGACATGAAGGAGGTTGTTTTCATTCTCACAGGTTTTATTTATTTTCTTGTTTGCCCATGGAGATAGTAATACCAGACCTATTTCACAGTTGTTTTTAGTTTAAAAGAAAATCAGTACATATAGCCTTCACACACACACACACACACACACACACACACACACACAAGATAAATGAGATACTACTGTGTTTCCTTTCTCATTGACATGTAAGACAAAGACGCTGAGGTTTTTCCCATGCCCCATCTGGGAGCAGGAGGACTGTCTGCTGAGGGTCCCTTACTGGGACGTGCCTGCAGTTTTCTTTCTGATGCTGTCACAGTTGTCTTACGTTCAGAGGGGGGCAGAACTGGGATATCTGAAACCTTCCATTTGACTCTCAAAGCTGGCAGCCCTCTTACAAGGTGAAAACATTATAAAGAGCTCAGATGATCTCATAGGTCTTTCCTACCTCTGAAACAGATGGGTGTGATTCACACACATTTGCCATAAATGTACCAGGTTGTGATGATTTGCCTCATTATGCTCAGTGGAAGAGCAATAATATGATACCAGCAATAGTACGGTGAGGGTGTAAAAGCATGACCTCTGCTTAAAACAGAAGGTGGGAGTGGGCTCTTTCATGGTGAAAGCAACACACGATGACTCAAGGCTCCGAATTTCTAATCACAGATCTTTAACCTTGTGTGCGACACTGGGAGGCTTATCAGTACCTTCAAGAGTACCCTTAACTTGCACGTGCTGGTCATTCACCCTTAAAAGCCTTGTAGTAAGTCCTTCCTCTGAGAACAGTGTGGGAGGTAATTAATGGTTAATAATACTAAAGGGGGAGCCATCTGTATAGACTGCCAAATGCCCAGGATGCCTTAGAGTCTAGTAGCTGGAGCTGCTAGAAGAAGGTAAATCCCACATTGCTTTCCCCCTTTGAGTCAACTGTCCACCCAGGCTGGCACCACTGAACAGACCTTCTGCAAAGAAGGGAATGTTTTCTCTTTACTCTGTCCAGCAGCAGGTACCACACTCGTGACTCTTGAGCATTTGAAATGTGGCTGCCGAGGCTTAGGAACTGAATTTTACATTTGATTTAATTTTAATTAAAATGTCTACATAAATAGTCACATGTGGGTAGCGGCTACCATATTGGACAGCAAAGTTATAGCCAATTCAAAGCATCTCCACCAAGGTGAAGTTGAGAAAGTAGTAAAAAATACATTAATAAGTTAACTAATCAGTCTTTATGTTCAAAAGAGGTTTTTTTCCCTCCACCTTCTTTGCCAAGTTGGTGGGAGGAGTGGCTAAACCTGAGTCTGAAGGGAGAGATTACCAAAAAAAAAAAAGACTACTTTTCCCACATTTCAACAGTGCTATTTCCCTCTTTTCATGGGTATTCAAATGAAAAGACTTCTAAACTCACAAAGAAAAACTAAGCCAGACTGTTTTATTCTAAAGCAAAACTCTTCTATACTAATCAGAGAAAATAACCAGTAAGATGTCTCAAAAAAATTTAAAAAAAAATTAACCTCGCTCATTACTATTCTCTGATCACCTCCGGGGAGACCTACAAAGGCAGAAATGACACGGCTGGCTGCCTGTCACGGTCCTGCCTGAACCCCCAGCCCCACCCCCCTCCAGCTCCACACCCCGCTCCACTGGACAACTCAACTGATAACCTGAGTCAAAATCACAGATGAAAGTGCTGTTTCCCATTCCCTCCAGACATGCCTCTTTCATGTAAATTCTGTGGCAGGAAGCCCTTCAGGTCATCACGTGCACAGCCTTGCCTTGAGAAGGCACCCTCCTGCCTGCCGCAGCATTCTCACAGTCCTGCTCAGAGATTTGAACAGACAGTGGCTACTCTCCCCAATATGTGTTCTCAACTCCAGAGTGAACTTACTCCAAGTCTTCATGGTCTAAGGAATTTATTCTTCCTGCATGCCTTAGCTTATCACCACCCTGTCTTTTGCATATTTCCCCCCCAAACAGTGCATTTCTCAGGAATTCTAAGCTTGAATAATGGAAGAGGGGTTCGGTCACTGTAATTCTCCTCATGCAACAGCCAGTCAGGTGCAATTAGGGGCTTAATTAGGGACTATCTATGCTTCATGATAATTGTTAAAAGACCATGAGACTCAATGGGATTTTTATACCTTTGGGATTTTAAGGTACTTTTCGGTTCAATATAATCCAGGAAACAAAAGTATCTTTAGCCCTCTTATGATTCATTCATTGAGGGGAGTGGGTTAGGCTTGCTTATTCTGCAGGGCTTCAGAATCCCTCCTGTATTTTTCAGGTTGATGGCTGGACGATTTGAAGGTTAGAAAAACAGCCCTGAACCCAGAGGGCAACTGTATGACTGGCACACTTGGAAGAAAGACGGCAGGACTGTTGGGTCCTATTTCCTCAACAGTGAAATGGAAAGAGGCTAAAAATGCTTACTCATGAAATAGTCACGGAGCCCTGCCAAAGACGGTAAGTAAGATGACCGTGACTGTGTGAGAAGCTTTGCAGCTTATGAGCGGAGAACCAGGTGAAAGTCAAGTGCCTGACGAACAATGGCTCATCACCACCACCCTTCCCTCCATCCCCCTGGCTTCTAGTTTATCTCCTTGTATGGTTATTTTCCAAAGAGGTTAAGTAGAAAACCATTTATTTTGCTCCTGAATTCATCCTTAGCTGAAATGCTAAACTGTAAATAAATAACAATTCAATCAAAATTTAATGCTGAAATAGTAAAAAAAAAAACAAAAAATATGCTCCTTCTTTTCCAAGTTGAAAAATCTAAAACAAAAAAGCAGTGATTCTCAAAGTGAGGGTCTTGGATCAACTGCAGCAGCATCACCTGGGAAACTGATAGAACAGTAAGTTCTCAGGCCCCACCTTGGACCTTTGAGAAGAGCCAGTCTGGGGGTGGGGCCCAGCAATCTGTGTTACCATAAAAACCGCCACATGATTTCGCAGGAACATTTGAGAACCGCTGCTTTAAATCAATGTTGGAATCACGGAAACTATTCAATGCTTTGTTAAATCCAATTAAAGGAGAACCCCAAAATGTCCAGCTTTCCTAAGTCTACAAATAAGGTCTGACCGAGCACTATGCAGATCCAGTGTAAGTCACTGAGTCGTGTCTGACTCTGTGACCCCACGGACTATACAGTCCATGGAATTCTCCAGGCCAGAATACTGGAGTGGGTAGCCTCTCCCTCCTCTAGGGGATCTTCCCAACCCAGGGATTGAACCCAGGTGTCCCGCATTGCAGGTGGATTCTTTACCAGCTGAGCCACAAGGGAACACAGATTCAGTCAATGAATAAATCCCTCATTCTGAGTTCTAACAATCCCATAGTCATGCTACCTGGGATCCTATCAAGCACCTGGAATCTGATCAAGTCTTCTTTATGCTCCCCGGAAGGTGCCAGGGTGGGGTGGTCTGGGGCTTCTGAGCTGAGCCACACAAGCTCATCAGCTTCCCAGTGGGAGACAGAGGGGTCCCAAAGGAGCAGAGTGGGTACCAGTGATAACAGAACTCTATGAATTTTCCATCATTCCTTTTTCAGGGAGGGGAACAAATGTTTAGTCCTTTTCCATCACTATTTCACATATAACAATCAAAGAGACTGCCTACAATTTTTTTTTTTTAAAATAGGGCATCTTTGCCAATCACCCTTGTCAGCTGTGCTAAGATGCTCACCCCTCATGGTGTGTCGGGTGATGACAGAGTGCGGCATATAGATAACTCCCTGCCAACACGTCTGGCTGCTCCTTTCATAGATCCCCAATCTTCAATCACACAGCTCATTTGCCAGTATCTCCCAGGCACAGACAGTTTGGCCTTACTCAGCCCTTTCCTATTCCATCTCAACCACCCTTCGAGATTGTGAGGGGAATTATTCAGACTTTGCCATCCAATGATCCAAACTGCTGTCTGGTAACAGCGTTTGCTAGTCTTTGTGTGCCCCAAGAACCTAAGAACAGAAAAGCGCCAGATGCACCATTGCATTTTATGATATTTTTCATCACGAGAAAAACCTCCATCCTGAGAAAATTGGAAACACAAACTCTCCTCAGTAACTTTTCTCGCTTTAAATCGCACCTCTCATCACGACCTATTACACCCACACAGTCATGTGCCATAGGCACTGCACACTGTCTCTAACATTTCAAAGGCTCGAAAGCTATTTTTAAAACCCAAATGCAATGTAGGTTGCTATTCTATAAAGCACTTTTTAAGGAAGAACAAGTAGAAGAGCCCCATTTATGCATGTGGGCAGTTCGCCAACTCACCGAAAGACTGAACACAGCTGTCGATGAGATCGTCCAGGCTGGCTCCTTTGGCGAAATGTCCCAGAGGCACCATCATCCGGAACTGGGTGATGTGGGCCAGGCTGGGGTGGGAGGGGAGGGGGCTGCTGGCGGGCTTTGCCTCTAGTCTGGCTTTAGGGGCTGCTCTGCAACCATGAGACGGTTTCCTGGGGAAAGAGAAGAGGCAGGGAATGAGAGGCGAGCAGCCAGGGGCAGACCACACTGACAGCTCTGCACTCTGTAGGCAGACAGAGGAGAAAAGGAGATAAAACAATTAATCCCTGGAGTCGGGCTGATAAGACATACCCCTCCCACTTGGTAAAGGCACCAAGTGGACTGGTTGGCTGTTAAAGGGATATCTCTCAAGCAAATAGCAAGATGAGATTTCAGGGTTGCAAGCAGGGCTCTTCAGCCTGAGGCTGGGGTTGGTTTGGCCTGCTTTGTCCAGTTCTTGAAGGGGAGAGGCAGATGCAAGACCATCCTGGCAGGTTTTAGCTCTGAGCAATAAATTTTTTATTTTAGCCCAGAGACCACTGACTTGGGTCTTAAGAATTGTTTCAGTTTGGTCCCATCTTCAGCTAAATTCATCCATCTTGAGCAATACCAGAGTTACTGTTGAAAGTCAGGTGGCCTCAAAAACATCTTTAAGGATATGGGGACCTATGTGCAGGGGGTGAGGGTTATGGAGGTGGTGTTTAGATAATAAGCTAAATCTTGGTGGGTTCTAAGATTCTGTTTTTCATTATTGATAGTCATTGAGTCATTTTTATCATTAAGCATCATTCTATCAAGTCCTTACTGACTATGAGATCTTTATTCCAGACGTGAATGCAAAAGGAGAAGTCTGAATCTGGAAATGGCTTAGTAGCCCAGGTCAGTTTCATCCACTTTCACTTAGCTTTATCTTTGGTCATGACCTCAAGAGTAGAAGTCAAGTTGTTGCAAAATGATATCAATCGGTTAACTGAGCATTTTTTTCTTCCATTAAGAAAATAAACATAACATACACAGAAACATATCTATCATCTCTGAAGGTTTACTAGTGATAGGTATTGTTGCTGGTAACTCCTTTGAGCATATCCTCCCCTTCCTACTGTGCCTCTGGCTATCATGTTTACTATCAGAGAAATACACCTCAGATCCATAACTTTAATTATGAAATATTTGATAAACATATGAGGGCATCAACTGATCAGTAAGTACTCATTCTATGAGTAACACATGTATGAAAGACCAGAGAGGACCCGTGAGACAGTCTGTGAAGGTATTCAGCAAACTATAAAACACATTCACTATATGTTAGTTGTTGCTGTAGTATGAAGGTCATCTGCAAGTTCCTCAATACAAAAATCTAGCTGGAGAATGAGAACCAGACCAAGAAAAGATAACTCTACAAATCTTAAATAACTGGCCTGTGAATGTCAAGGGCAAGAAGTGTGATGTTCTCAGAGGAGGGAGAACCGGTTCCAGGTGGAATGTTGGGGAAAGCTGTAACTGACAAGATGTAATATCACCCAGAAGGGGCTGAAGAAGTGCTTGGATCAAAATAAAATATTGATGCACACGTGGATTTGGTGAAACCACTCTGTTAAAAGACAATGGGACCACTTACTGCACAGCCAGACTTGTGGAGGGAACACCAGGCCCTTCGAGTTCCTTTTCAAAGTAGCTCCAGAATGCTGGTCTGGCATTGGCTGCTGCCACCTGCTCTGACCTAGGATGGACTCAGTGAAGTCCAATCAGAAAGTGACTCTTAGGATCTGCTAGCCCAAGGCAGTGATTTCTGAAAGATCAAATTGGTATTATAGGACTTGATCAAGTTTCTAGCCACTACTGATTTTCACCCAGGCCCTGTGATGGCCCCAAGATCAGACCAGTATCTGAAAATGAAAGGAAACAGTAATGGCCACCGGAACTAGTATCTCTGATAACAGCAGGCTATGTGATGGAGATTTACATAGTCTTTAAAGCTTACAGCCAAGATGTTATCTCCATTTCATGATTTTGAAACTGGGTCTAAAAGAGGCTAAGTGACATAGACAAGGTTGTATAACTCATATGTACTAGATCTGGGACTTGTACTTGGCACCTCTCTGATTCTGTTTAAAAAATATTTACTGTGCCTGGAACTGTGCATCTTTCACTATTTCAGAATTAGCAAAAAGCTGGATAGCCCCTCCGAGCTCATTCTCCAAGCCTTTCAACCATGCTGTAGAAGTCCAGGCTTGGAAAGACAATGGGATGGGGCACCAGTGCCGAGCCAGCTAGAAGCCAGGCCTCCCCTGCCCATGTCATGCTCTCTTCCCACCGCAGAAGCAGTGATGATCCTAAACCTGGCACTGGTTGGGATCAGTCAGCTTTCAGCCTTAGCTGCTGTTCACCATTAAGACCTCCTCCCAAGGCAGAGTTGGGAAAGATGAAAACAAAGTCCTTCTGGTTAGAAGTCTTTTTTTCTTTTTTTTTCTCATATGCCTTCCACATTCTCTTAAGCTTGGAGAGATGAGGCCACGGCAATGAGGCGGTCTCCATATGCAGCTCTTCCCGCTAGGACTGGGAGGTGGTGTCCACCTCTGTCTCTCAACTGGCCAATCCAGGGAAAATTCCATTTTCTCCCTCAGTTGATAGCATCAACCATTCAGAACTCCAAAGACTGCCCTGACTCTAATCCGAGTAAAGTTTCCCAGTGTCACCTGAAGGGGAAACCACTTTGGTCCAGGAGGTGATTCTCAAAGGTAGATGCTTTTACCAGAACTTCGGGGAGCTGGTAACATTTACCCAAAATGAATGGACTTGAAGGGAGTATTTAGGGAGGAAGACGGTAAAAGGAAGGTGAGAGATGCAGTCGGCAGAGAGGCTGCTGAGACTCAGAGGGCTTGGGCAGGAGAAACCAGGGAGAAGAGAAACTGCTAAAACCCAGACGGCACTCAGAGAGGTTGGGAAGATGAGAAGTTACGGGCACCATAAATTGGGAAACTGGGCAATTTATGCTGTCTCTTGACTGGCTGCTTTGTGACAGACCTTCAAATTGTTCTGGTGAAATGGCTAGATATAAGAATTTATAAACCACTTTCTTTTAGGCAGGTCTAAGGGTGTTTTTCCAATCTATAGAACCAATAGCCCCTAAGTCTGCAAACGCTTATGTATTTTTAAAGGATAGTAGGCAAATGTTTCCTCACCAGCTTAAAAAAAAAGAAAAAAAAAGCCGGAGAGAAACAACTTGTAAGCATGACCTGAGGCTACAAGTGGTTAAGACCCTATCTAGTTTAGTGAAGGAGATTTTCAAAAATCTGAACTGATTCAGGTGCAATCCTCTCCAGCCTCAGGGACCTCCGTGGAGGTCACAATTTCAGGTTGAACTTCTTATGAAATTCAGGCCAGAAGAGTGAGGGTGAAATGGACAAAGAGAACGAAGGAAAACTCCCACAGTTTTCTTTGCAGTGAAAGATGGCTTTTATCGGCTTCTAGGGAGGATTTCTTCCAGTCCTGTCCTCTTCTCCTCCATAATACAGGCTGAATTTAATTTACCGGAGCCCCCTCCTCTCAATTCCATGCAGAGAACAGCGCTGGACCTTCACGGGCAGAGCGGGTGACGGCATAAGGGGCCAAGAGCTTTTAGTTCCAAGAGGTCCAGCAGGGCAATGCTTCCTGCTGGACGGGGCACGTCAGGCGCAACATAATCTGCGTGGATGGAGGTGGGAAGAGCCCAGCTTGCCCGGCCCTATGCTGAGCTCAGGCAGGTGTCCGGTTCTGGCCCTTTGGGGAACAAAGTCAAAGTTGCCCGCCCTCTCCGGGCCTCTTTACCTTGCCAAGATTTTTGACTCACGGTCACTTTTCCGTCATTTTCTGTCACCCCAAGTCCCTCCTGAAACATGTCCCTAGGATCACGGTGGGTGAGGGGAGTGTAGGTTTCCACGCAAGCGGTTGCGTGGCTCACCGACCCCTGCGCGCTCGCGTCTAACGCAGTTGGCCTTCCAGACATCCGCGGGGCCGGACGGACCGCCAGGTGGCGCTGCCGGGGCCGCGGCAGGTGCGCGGGGCGCGGAAAGTCCACGAGTGGGAGTCCCCTGGGCCCAGCGCCGAGGGACCCGGGATCCAGTCGCTTAGCGCGATTCCGGGTCTCGCCGGGTCAACTCATGGCGCGCGTCCGCACCCAGCCCGTCGGGCGAGATGCGCCGGGCGACCCGGGCGCGTCTGTCCCTCGAGCCCGTCGCCCCGGACTAACCCGAGGCCCCGGGGGGCCGCCGCCCTCCGCACCTCGGGCCCGCAGCTTCCCGGAGGAGGTGGCGCCGTGCCAGCCGCCGCACTCCCCATCCCGGCGAGGTCCCGGGGTCGTGCGCGCCGTGCCCCCCGCCCCAAGAAAGGAAACAGGCGCGCCTACTCACCGTGGAGCTTCTCTCGCTTTGCCCAGGGTGCCCATGGCCGCAGCCGTGCTCCCCGAGCCACCTCACCCAGCGCGGCGGGACTGGCTCGGCGGGGCGCGGGGCATCGCCGCCGTCACCGCCTGCCGAGCTCCTCCGCCCCGGCTCTGCTCGTCCGGGCCGCCCACCCGCCGCTCTGGGAGCTGGGCGAGCCCGAGCGCGGCGCACCGCAGCACAAACTTTGTGTGAGCGCGCCCCCTCGCCCTCCTCCCTGCGCGCGCGCACAGCCCGCCGCACCACCACCTGACGAGCGCTGATGGTTATCGCCCGAGGAAATGTGTGGCGCTCTTCAGCTCTTCCCCGAAACCTGCCCTCACTACTCCGTAGGCCCCGCAGGCCTGCGCCTCCCTCCACGCTCGCCTTTTGCTCCCAGCGCCTACTTCGGCCCGGGGCTGAGGTCGGAAGCGGAGCTGGAGGGGCGGGGAGGCTCCAGGTGCCCTGGATCCCACCCAGCCCGCGCCAGGAGTTCGGGTGGGAGCCGGAGGAAACTGGCCCCGCTCGGTGGCTCTCAGGGCAATCCCCACCTCCTTCGCCTTCCCGAATTTCAGTCCAAGCTCCCGAAGACCCCTTAGCCCCTTGCCAGCCTCTCTTGTGTACATCAGAGCGCCGAACGGAAACAAAGTTGTAGGTCCGCCTTAGCCTGTGCTTTTGAGTATCATCTTGCTCGTAATTAGCAACTGGGCTGGAGATACTTGTTCTGCACCCCGAGGTACCGTCCAGATACGATCCATATCAGGGGAGACACAGCTGCTCGGCCTCTGTTGGGTATGGGAGTGAAGGGCACAGAGCTGGGGAGGACTGGGAGAACTTTCTGACGGCAGATCTGATCATGAATGATAAAAAGATAGTGATGGCAATAGCAACTGTTGACTGAGTACCTTGTGCTAAGTTCTTTCCTCATTTACACCGTCTCCCCCAAATACCAAGAGGTCACTGTTTTAAAGATGAAAAATATTAAGGTTTAGAGCATAATATGCTTCCCATCATACAACTAGTACCCATCAGAGGGAACCACGACCTGGGCTGAGATCTGGCTGACTCCCTGTAATGACTGCGGGCCTGTCCTAATAACATACCTATTATCAGGGTCACATGCCTTAACTCCAGGCACATTAGTAAGTTCCTTCTCAGCCATGATGTTCTGGACCTTAAAGCCTCATATGTATATGCCACCTTCTCCTAAAAAGGAAATTCAAGTTAGCTTACAAAGGTCCATAATTCACCAAGCATATGAAATGAAATGTGAAATTAAAGTACATAAAACAGAAATGAAAGGTTGCTGGTCATTTGTTTTTTTAAATGCATACCATAGAACAAGTGGGACCAAAGACTTTTCTCCTGGATTTCGAGTATTCGTGTTCAAAAAGGAGGCCTTGTCTAAAGTTCAATTTCTGTCACATGCAAGACAACAACAACAACAACAACAAACAATTGTTCATGAGATCAACTCTTCTGATATTGAGACCAGAAAGAAGTTTGAGAATGTTCATGAACATTGGGTAACAGACCCAAGTTCTCAGTCACAGCTGTATACACGGCTGAAGGAATATTTGGATATTTAATATTAAACTATGACACTCTTCCAGACTTACACTGAATATGCATATGTATATATGCCAAGATGATAAACACATAATTATATGTAAATATGTTTAGATAGACAGATAGACTACTGGGTATATACACATAATACTGAGCCCAGTTTCAGGCAGTTGCATACAGCTATACGCCTGCAGTTCATTATGTAATAAGTACAGAAATGATTAGCAATTAGTTCACTCGAGAAACTAGTCTTGCTGAGTTTTCTAAAGAAAGAGGCCTGCATCTGCCTAGGGAGCAGATTTTTCTTAGGCTTCCTGAGAGCTGTGCATTCCGCCTGCACCTGACTGGGTTTCTGGGCCCAGCTGAACTCTTTGAAGAGGCTTTCTGGTTGTACCTACTTGAGCAATTTGTCTTTTCCAAACACCTTAAAAATCAGATGTGAGCTCCATCTCTTTCTTCATCTTCAGCCATGTGGTTAGTCTCCCTGGTCTTGTCTGAGGCACCTCTGACCTCAGGAACAAAGCACTCCTTCTTTACTTATGTCCTCTTATCCTCTCTTCTGCTTCTCCAAAAAACCCTCTGATGGGCAGTAATCTATGTCTCTGTAACAGCTGAGAAAGGCTGGGGATCACTGTCGTCTTCTGCTTACCCTTTGGTAAGGTCATTCCTTCGGATCCTTTCTCTGATAGTCTTTCTCTCAACCAGAGGCCCTTCAGTGATATCCCTGGACCTTTTGCTCAGCTTTTTGTGAGTATCTGAGAAGCCTCTGCAACTAAAAATTCCTGCTTTCATCAGATTTTATAAATGACCCACTACTCAAATTAGGTGTGTTTTTTTTTTTTCTTCAAAGTAGGCATTTTTAATTTCTTCTATGACTTCAACAGGACCCAAATGACTACTGAGTCTGAATATCTAACCCTGATATCTAACATCCAAAACCACATTTCCAACTGGTCGCGTCCTTGAACTGTCCCCCAGGGCTTCCTCTCCATCTCCACCGCCACATGTCTTGGCCCCAGTTATCTCTAACCTGAACATGTGTCATAGCTTCATAAATGGCCTTCCTAGTTCTCTAATCCTTTTTTCACGTTGTTTGCAGAATTACCTGATCATGTCATTTCTTTGTCTCCTCTCCCTGTTACTACAGAATAAAGGACAAAGTTCTTAACATTGCTCACCTTCACAACTAATCAAACCTGTTCTGCCTGGCCTCCAGCCGTGCCCTCCAGGCACCTGACCTCTTAGGTCATGACCTGGTCACTGCCAGTATTGGGGTGCTCTTGCAAGCCGCAGTGCTTTTGCTCGTGTACTTGCTCCCACCTGTCATCTCTTTTCACCTAGATGCACAAAGGCACAGTTATACCGAACTCATGTCAAACTGGCAATTCACCCTACAGAACACACACATGGCTGCTTCCCAGGGGCAGAGGGATAAAAACCCACCTTACAGAATCTGCCTGATGACTGGTTAGGCTTGCAGAACCTATTGTCTGCCAGAGCTTCCGCTACGTGGTCTAACATTTTTTTCATCCATTTGAGATACGTTCACTGGGTCCCTACTTAAGTGTCAATGCTTGGCACTGAGAATCTGAAGGAGAGCAGGACAGACGAGAGCCTTGTTCACATGAGCTTACACGCCGAATAAATAGACAGTATCCAAGTCCAAATGTGCCACGATGTTACATCCTGATTTCCAGAAGCTGCCACTGCAGTCGGTTACCCCTGCCCTCATGGGACACCATGAGCTCTTCCGGTTGAGGTGCCCATGTGCATCAGTGAAGACAGAGCTGCCACATTTAGGGATACACAGCCCTACAGGAGAGTGAAGAGAGATGGAGACAGAAGAGGAGGGAGGGGATGTGGCACCATCATTTCCTCCCTTGCTGAGTGCCGCTCGTGTTTCTGAGACGGGAGAGTTGGCCTCAGTATTTCATGATTGTGACTGCCTGCCCCACAGTGAACACTGCGTTCCTGTCACTGCTCACCTTGGACCAAAGCTAGAGGAACTGCCCATGTGAGAAGCAGCTTCATTTGCTGTGGGCCTGTAGTTTGGCGCCTTGTGGCTGGACTCTTGCATGTTTCTTTGTCTTCAGCATCTTCTTGTGGATGCAGCCCATGCTTTTCTGAGAGTCTCTCCATCCACAGGCCAGCTCTTCCGGAGAGCATTCTATCTTCCTCAGGTATCCCCAGGATTCCCCATAGGGAGTTTGATGGATGTCATGTAAATGATATTTTAAGATCAATCACCCCATACCCAGACTCTGTGCATATCCACTTTTGTTTTCAGCTGAAGGAGGCTGCTTGTCTTTGTTGAAGTCCCTTCCCAGAGGCCCGACCTCCCTTACAAGTCATATTTCTTTACATCATGGAGCCCATATTTTTCATATGATTTTGGAATTGTTTCATGATATTAACAAACAAATAGAGATATATGTTATCTCATGGCTTTTGCTCTTAGAGAGATGGGGGTCCCTGGAAAACTTTGAACAGAGGAGAGAAGGGATCCAAATTGTGCTTTACTGGGTCTGGCTGCTGAATTCCAAAGTAACTCATGGGAAGTAAGGGCAGGAGGTTCTCCATGGAAGTGACCTTCATAATTTTCAGCTTCTGGGTCTGCCCAGTTGGTGGCTGTCAAACAGTTTTTAGTATTACTCCATGGTGAGAAGTGTAATATCACATTTTACACTTGTGACTCAGATGTACATTTGTGCTATGCGTCAAACTGAAACACAAGTTGTGTGAAACACAATCCTTTCAAAATTGTTTTAAATTGTATTAAAAAACAAATGCAGGTCAGGACCTGTAAAATTGATCCATCAGTTGGATGGGTTCATATCATACAAAATGCAGTTCCAAGGCTTCCTCTCATGATAATAATACATCTCAATAGTTATCTCTGGGAAAGGGGAATTAGGTGACTGAGTAGGGGGACTGTTGCTTTCTATTGTTTCCTCTTTTGTAACTTTTATTTTTATATTGTGTGCAAGCATCTATTCCATCAATAAATCCTATTTCGAATCATTCTGGTGTAGAATTTCTTGCTTTCTGATGCTGGCCCAAATGGCTTAAAAAAAAAAAAAAAGAGGCTGAGACCAGGAAAGGTAACTTGTCAGTGAAACTGATTTATTCAGGTTTTATATATATATAAAAAAAAATCAAACAGTATGTTTTCCACAAGTACTTGGGAGGCAGAATGGCACAGCAGTTCAAAGTGTGAGCTCTGGAGTTAGACTGATTTTGAATTTCAGTCCTCATGCTTCCTTTGCAAGTTAACTTTTCTAGCCTCAGTTTCCGTATCTGTAAAAATGGGTACAAACAAGCCCTGCCTCATGCAATTTTGCTAATGATTACATGACATGGTTTATGCCTGGCATGGACTGACCACTGCGGACACATTGATGTTTTTAGTGCCTGGTTACAGGGACACGAGGTGAATGTTTCAGGAACCTAGTAAGTGTTTTGCCACATGGAAGGGATACCTGCCCTTGTCTTGGTTGATGGGGAGCTGACTTCTTAAAGGAAGTGAGGTGTGGGTTAAGACATAAAGGATGAGATGAATAGTGAGACAAAGAGGAGTGAGGAGCGAGAAGAGGTGAGGTGAGGCCGGTGTTTCAGAGAAAAGGAAGAAACAGAGCTGAGGGCTTTGCTTTAACTGAACACAGGAACTTACTCTCATTCTCCCCACTCCCTGCCAATACAGAAACAAGGCTCTCAAGTCTGACAGTCTTACTGCCTTTGCAGAAACCAAGAGGCTTGTCATCTTGAAGAATCCCCTGTGAGCTCCTTGAATCCCTCGCTCCACTTTAGATGTGATTCAATTAAGGCTACTTCCCAAGTTTGCCTTTGGGTGCTTGAGCTGAGCACCCGGGCAGAGGGCTGAGTTAATTACCATTCAACACCGAGCTTCTTTTCAAATGGCTGCCCTGCAATCAGAACAGCAACAGGTGAAAAGCTAAAACTAGTTTAGTAATGCAGCTGCTATTTTTAAAACCCCTATTGTGCACCCAGCACCACCCTAGCACTAACACTACTTAATCACTTAACACCTACAGAGACACAGGTAAAAGCTTGGGAAAAAAAAAAAAAGTTAATAGAAAGATTCAAAAGGCCTGGACCAACCAAAGGATGTGGTTTTCTGAGTAGAAAAACTGTTTAATATGTATTCAAAAAAGTACTGTGATAAGCATAGTATTGAAATGAAAACTCCTGAGTATTAATAAAGACACTTGCATGTGAGCAATGGAGAAAATCATTGTAAATTAACATGGGTTGGTGCTTCTCCCACTGGGATCATCAGCAGACACATCCTTAGTCCTTAAGGTTCTAGAAGACTTTTTTTTTCCCCTTTAAAATGGGTCATATTTAAGAAATACTAAAGTAGGCTGCTTCACACACAACTTATAAACATTTTTACCTCTTGATCTGACAGTGTTGGTTACCCCAGCCCCATCCCCTATGCCAAAGACTAATTTTCCATCCCACATGGGGTGTTGTGTCTTTTTATTCAGTCGGATTCTCTGTTGTGGGAATAGAGAGTGAAACTCTCATAAGCAGATAACCTGCCGAGGAAAGTGTAAATTGGGATGGAATAGTCTGACTTGCCTGACTCTGACATTGCCTCTGGGTGTAGAGGTGGGAAGCAAGCCGAACTCAGAAAAGTGTGACTTAATCTTGTAGGCAGACTTAACCTCTGGGTCCCCTGGCTAAAGAGATGGTGTTTCACAAATAATCAAGTCACACCCAAGAGAGCAACTTGAAAATTAGAAGTGCATTGATTAAAAAACAAAGGTGAAGCCTTACATTTCCTCCAAATATTGATCAAGATTGATCTGCCACCACGTCTAATTAGCAGCAGACTCAAAACACTTTGATTGAAGTAATTTCTTGGCATTCATTCAAATGATAGCCAAAATTTACTGTAAAAGGAAACTATCTTTCTGTTTTGTGTTGATTTGTTTCTGCACCTTGCATCAGACTGAGAAAACTTCCCTCTGAACTGTGTGTGCAGCTGGGGGAGTCAGCCTGGCGGCTTCATAAGTATAAATAGAGACCTAACTGTCAACCAAGGCAGTCAACCAAGTGTTCAGCTTAATTGATTTTTAAATTGAATCAATCAGTGAAAAAGATTGCCATATGTTGTGATAAATCCAATCAGTGCCCATTTATGTGTGATTTTCAAGTCCCCAGAAATGAGGCTTTGCTTCCTGAGGAAGGTTACCTCATGCTGGCTCTCAATTTGGCTCATGCAGGTGTGTTCCCGAGGCAGTGTTATTGCTCTGACATTGCCTGTCTTTGGATGGAAGTGTGAAGTCTGGGTTAGACTTGTTATGGAAATAGACAAGTTGTATATGATCAATGTTGCAATTGTTTAAACATTCCTCTTTTCTAAAAAACTGAAGTATAATTGATTTACAATGTTGTGTTAGTTTCAGATGTAAGCACAGCGATTCAGTTACACCCATATATATATATATATATATATATATATATATATATATTTTTCAGATTCCTTTTCCTTGTAGGTTATTGCAAAATACTGAGTATAGTTCCTTGTGCTATATAATAAGACCCTCTTAAAAATCTAAATTGCCGTGACTTTTGTTCTATACCAGCCAGAGGAAGCACATGGGTCACACAGGAGGTGGCATCCAGGTGGGTGAGTTTGCCCCAGGTTCTCCCCACCTTGGACCACTCTAAACTAAGCAGGAGTGGCAGGGCCACAGTGTGATATCTGGGGGCTCCTTCCTCCATACAAATATATTTTAAAATAAATTTTATGATTGTGTTGTCATAAAGATGAACAGAATCCAGATCAGATTCATTATTATACATACAATCTTTGGTTTTTTAAAACAAATGAAAACCTTTCTGTGGGCACCTCTAAGTATTGCAAGCCCTCAGCCCCGTATCTCCTGGATAAGTTGGCCCTGGGAGTGAGCCTGGTTCCTTCATGAAAGATAGAGTGCCCCTTCCTGGTTCTGAGAGAGAAGTGGTTTCTGGCTCTTGGCAGATGTTGGTATAAAATAAGGGGAAAAGTGAGTTTCAAGGAGGGGCTCCCTCTTTCCCATTTGAACATACAATAGGCAGGCATATGGAAGGTGACCTGTAGGGCAGTGAGGTGAGAAATGGAGTGGAAAGTGGAGGTTTGCCTGGGGATGAGAAATAAAACTAGGGGCTTTGCAGGGTCATTCAAGGCCCCAGGGCCTAGCTTGGAGGAACCAAAAACATAGTACTTACTGACCAAGTGGCTGCTGGTGTAGGGAAAAACAAATACTAGTTCTGTTCCAGAGAGTAAGTACCTACCGCTTTCATGTTAGACCTGGACTTGGTACTAGGGTACTCAGAGACCCAGTCAGAAAGGATCTGGCAGTCCTTGGTCTATTGCAGAAAGCAGGTTAGACTACCAGGAACAATGGATCAGCAGAGAGAACAACCAACCAATTAAACCAAAAGGGGCTGACTTACATCTTAAGCTACGCTGAGCTGGATTCTACAATCAAACAGAATGTTTTTTATTTTTTTCTGTTTATCTTAGATTCCTCATGCTGATTCCATGAGCTGACATATTGAGCACTTCCTACATGTCAAGCACTGAGCCAAGAAATAAATACACATTATTTCACATCATCCTTGCGAAAAGACTTTATGATTTACCATGGTTGTTCTCACTTTATACAGATGGTGGGGTCGCGGCAGGTTTAAGGCTGAAAAAGGTTAAGTGACTCACCCAAAAACACACAACTAGTGAAATGTGAAGCTGGGTTTCAATTCAGTGTGATTTTGGAGCCCAAGCTTATCACCATTTTGTTACACCTCCCACTCATGATATATTAGATTTTGCACCCAAAACAGTTGAGTTCGTTAGCTATAACCTATTAGAAAATTCTGGGAGAGGTAAAAAGGATCAGTAACCAGAACTAACCATATTGTTCATGGCCTCAATGAAGTGTTGAGCTTTTAGCTGTCTTATCAACCACAAGTTATAAAACAGAGCATCAGAGGATCAAAATTTTGGTTGAGTGACACTGCTCCTCTAGAGCACAAACTAGAATTACCTCTGAAAAGACTTGGCCACTGGTTAGGGGAGGGAAAGCCACTGACTTAAGACTTCTTCAGGCTCATGTTTTCACTTTGAGTTATATGAAAAGTGAAAGTATAACTATTGTCAATGTGCTATTAATGCATTGGTCAGGGCCTTGTTACCTTATTATGTCACTTCTCAGATAACATGTACTACACCTCTTGTATACGTGTGTGTCTGCATCTGTGAATGTTTCCTTAGCAGACTGGGCTAAAAATGCAGTTCCTACTATGATTTCTTCCCCATGATTCCTTGTCTAGAGGCTTTGGTCTTCCTTGAAAAAGAAAAACAAAAACAAAACGGTGAATTGTTGTATCAAGTGATTCAAGCATTATTCCTTCTGGCTTTCCTACTACAACCTGAGAGCTCTGATTTGCTTGTTTGTTCATTTGTGCAAATAGAGTTTTAGCTCACCATTGTACTTCAAATAAAAATCTCATAACTGAGTTACTAATGGAACTGTACTCCAGTCTTAAAATTTACCTTCAACAGGTATGAATATCTTTCTGAGGTGCTAATATGAGTTTAGTCGTTTGGTCGAAATCTGTCAAATTGGGAGTGAAGACTGACTCTGACTTCTGGTGTTTAGATTATTTTGTCTAGTTCCTCAGTTTCTCATCCTTTCCTGGAACATCCCAGAAACCCAGGGTTCCCAGGATCCCCCCTCCTTGTCCCATGTAGTATGCCTACAGCTTCTGATGCAGATTTGGACACTGAAGAAGGGACCCTTGCCTGCCTTGTTCTCAACACAGAGCAACTGCCTGCTGGAAAGTTCCTGACTCAGCGGTGCTGCTGCTTTTTCTATTTCTCAGCCTCTCTGGGAGACTCACAGGTGACACATCAATTTCCCTTCCTTGCTATTTCCATCAGTGTCTCACCTTTCCTTTTACTCTTCCAAGACATTTGAGGACCACTTCTTATTTTACTCCTCTATCTAATGTGATGTCTAGGATCTCTGCCAGCCCCAAGGGCATGTGTGCATGTTAAGTCGCTTTAGTCGTGCCTGACTCTGTGTGACCTTATGGACTATAGCCTGCCAGGCTCCTCTGTCCATGGAATTCTCCAAGCAAGAATACTGGAGCGGGTTGCCGTGCCCTTCTCCAGGGAATCTTCCTGACCCAGAAATTGAACCCTGGTCTCCTGCTTTGCAGGTGGGTTTTTTACCATCTGAACCATTAGGGAGGCCTGCCAGCCCCAAGAGAGCATGCCAAATCCTGCCCTTGCAAACACTGGAACCCCTGCAGGAAGGGTTAGATGGCAAACCATCCAAGATGCCTATAAAATGGGGGCTGATGATAAGGAAGTACATGGAGACACATCAAGTAGGAAGCCTTGCCTACTTTCCAGCTTCTGTTACAAAGAAGCATGATAGGTTCAGTCTCCTGAAAGCTTAGCTATTCCCCATCCTATTTCATCCTCTGGGGAAAGAGTTGTTCCTCTGAACAGTCTTGTGTTTTTTCTCTTGTCACTTGGAGGCAGGGGGTTGAGCCGCCTGAGGTTGACAGCAGTCTTAATATTTGTTACACCATGACTTTACTAAGGCTGGTAGGCACCTGAGAGTCTGGGCTTGGCTTTTGATTCAGACTCTCAAGACCCAGTGTTTCTGGCAGATGGAGCTCTTTCTGAACAGCAAGTCATTGTTGAGTGACATGGATAGGACCAGGGCTAAAGGAAATTAGGGTTTCAAAAGACTGTCTAAAACAAAAGTCCTTTCTGTCCTTGGTATTCAGGATTTCATCCAAGCACACTCTGATTTGCAGGTCAGCCACCATAGGAGAGGTGCCAAAAAGTTGCTTGCCATAAAGTTCATCTGGAAAAGGAAGAAATCAATAATCCTTTCCTGTCTTATCTGCACTTACTCTCACCTTGTGTTTCATGAAGGGCGTGGCTATTGCTACAGGTACGAATCAAACAAAAAATAACATTATTCCAATATCTTTGATGAATATAGATGCAAAAAGTCTCAACAAATTATTAGCAAAGAGAATTCAACAACACATTAGAAAAATCACACACCATATCTGAGTTGGATTCATCCCAAGGACACAAGCATGGTTCAACATACGCAAATCAGTTAGTGTGATATACCACATCAATAAAAGATGAAAACCACATGATCAACTCAACAGATGCAGAAAAAGCACTCAATAAAATTCAAATACATTCATGATAAAAAACACTTACCAAAAAGCACAGGGAAAACATATCTCAACATAGTAAAAGCTATTTATGGCAATCTCACAGCCAGTATAATACTCAATGATGAAAAGCTAAAATCCTTCTGGCTAAAATCTGGAATAAGACAAGGATGTTCACTTCTCTTTAACATAGTACTGGAAGTGCTAGTCACAGCAATCAGATAAGAAAAAGAAATAAAATGTATTCGAATTGGTAGGAAAGAGGTAAAGTCATCATTTCATGCAGAGGACATGATACTATATATAAAAAACATGAAAATGACTAGAACTGATAAACAAAATCAGCAAGGAAGCAGGATGCAAGATTAACATACAGAAATCAGTTGCATTTCTCTACATTAACAATAAAATAACAGAAAGGGGATGTAAAAAACAACTCCTTTTAAAATCACATCAAAAAATACTTATAAATAAACCTCATCAAGGAGGTGAATGACTCATATGCTGAGAACTACAAAGTATTAGTAAAGAAAATTGAAGATGACTCAAAGAAATGGAAAGATATCCCATGTTCTTGGACTTCAAGAATTAACTAGTCTTTTTGTGTTTTTTTTTGGTTGCACCTCATGACATGTGAGATCCTAGTTCCCCAATCAGAGATCAAACCCATGTCCCCAGCAATTGAAGCACGGAGTCTTAACCATCGACCGTCAGGGAAGTTTGGATTGGAAGAGTTAATATTGTTAAAATGACTATATTATTCAAAGCAATCTACAAATTTAATGTGATCTCTAGCAAATTATCCATGACATTTTTCACAGAACTAGAACTAATAATCTTAAAACTTTTACACAGGGCCACAAAAGATCCAAAATTGCAGAAGTAATCCTTAGAAAAAAGAAGAAAGCAGGAGGCATAACCCTCCAAGACTTCAGACAATACTACAAGGCTATAGGAATCAAGGGCATGAGTTTGAGTAAACTCCGGGAGTTGGTGATGGACAGGGAGGCCTGGTGTGCTGCGGTTCATGGGGTTGCAAAGAGTCGGACACGACTGAGTGACTGAACTGAACTGAACTGATAGTAATCAAAGTACAATGATATTTGTAAAATATACTTATAGATCAATGGGACATAATAGAGAGCCCAGAAATAAACCCACATGTTTATGGTCAATTAATCTTTGACAAAGGAGGCAAGAATATACAATGGGGAAAGACAGTCTCTTCAGCTAGTGGTGTTGAAAAAGTTGGACAGCCAACTTTAAATCAATGAAGTTAGCACACACCCTCACACCATACACAAAAATAAAGTCAGAATGACTTAAAGACTTAAATAAAAGACATGTCACCATAAAAATCCTAGAAGAGAATATAGGCAAAACATTCTTTGACATAAATTGTACCAATGTTTTCTTAGATCAGTCTCCCAAAGCAGCAGAAATAAAATAAAAATAAACAAATGGGATTTGTTCAAACTTACAAGCTTCTGTACAGCAAAGGAAACCATAAACAAAAGGACAACCTACCGACTAGAAGAAAATATTTGCAAATGATGTGACCAACAAGGGCTTAATTTCCAAAATATACAAATAGCTCATGTGACTCAATATCAAAAAAACAGAAAACTTAATCAAAAATAGGCAGAAGACCCAAACAGATATTTCTTCAAAGAAGACATACAGATGGCCAATAGGTACATGAAAAGATACCCATCATCATTAATTCTTAGAGAAATACACATTAAAAATACAGTGAAGTACCACTTAACACTGATCATAATGGCCATCCTTAAAAAGTCTACAAGTAGTAAATGTTGATGAGGGTATGGCAAACCCCTCTTACCCTGTTTTTGGGAATATAAATTGGTGCAACCATTATGGAAAACAGTATGGCGGTTCCTCAAAAAACTGAAAACAGCGTTGCCATATGATCCAGCAATCCTACTCCTGGAAATATACCCAGAGAAAACTATAATTCAAGAAGATTCACACACCCTTATGTTTATAGCAGCACTGTTTATAATAGCCAAGACATGGAAACAACCTAAACATCCATCAACATATAATGGATAAAAAAGATATATTTTTATATATATAAAAATATATAACGGGATATTAAGTATAAGTTGCTCAGTTGTGTCCAACTCTGTGATCCTATGGACTGTAGCCCATCAGGCTCTTCTGTCCATGAAATTCTCCAGGCAAGAACACTGGAGTGGGTAGCCATTCCCTTCTCCATGGGATCTTCCTGACCCAGGGATCAAACCCAGGTCTCCTGCATTGCAGGCAGATTCTTTACCACTGAGCCCCAAGGGAAGGGGATATTATTCTGCCATAAAAAAGAATGCAATAATGCCATTTACAGCAGCATGCCTGCAACTAGAGATTATCATACCAAGAAAAGTAAATCAGAAAGACAAATACCATACTATATGACTTATATGTGGGATCTAAAATATGACACAAATGAATTTATCTACAAAACAGAAACAGTCTCATGGATACAGAGAACAAACTTGTGGTTGTCAAGTGGGAGGAGGTGGGGAAAGGGAAGGATTGGGAGTTCAGGATTAGTACATGCAAATTACTATACCTAGAATGGGTAAAAGACAAGGTCCTATTGCAGGGCACAAGGAATTATATTCAATATCCTGTGGTAAACCATAATGTAAAAGAATATGAATAAAGAATATATATGGGTAACTGAGTCACCCTTCTGTACAGCAGAAATTAACACGAGATTGTAAACCAACTATACTTCAATAATATTTTGAAAATTTTCCTTGAGAAAAAAAAGAAAGCAAAATAAATGGATTTTTAAATCTCCCAAAAAGGCTGAAAGACACTCCAAAGGAGCCCTATAGAGCTAAAATCAAGATGCTGCTAGAACTACTTTCCTTATGGAGGCTCCAGGGGAAGATCAGGTTTTCTTTCCTTTCCAGCTTCTAGAAGCTGCCAGAACTCCTTGGCTGTGGTCCCTTCCTCCACCTTCAAAGTTCAGCACTCCAATCTCTACTTCCACCATCATATCCACTTCCTCTGACTTTGTCCCTCTTGCCCACTCTTAAAGAAACCCTGTGATTACACTGGGCCAACCAGGTTAATCTCCCCATCTCAAGATCTTTCATCTCCATCTGCAAAGTCCCTTTCGCCATGTAAAGTAGCAGATTCACAGATTCCAGCAGTCACATTTTAAGGGGGGCAATATTCTGTCTGTCACACATTCCCAATCCCTAAACACATTCTACTAACTGTTTTCCTTGATTTTGTTGTTAAGTCGCTCAGTCATGTCTGACTCTTTGGGACCCGCATGGACTGCAGCATACCAGGCTTCCTTGTCCTTCACCATCTCCTGGAGCTTCCTCAGACCCATATCCACTGAATCAGTGATGCCATCCAACCATCTCAGCCTCTGTTGTCCCCTTCTCCTCCTGCCTTCAATCTTTCCCAGCATCAGGGTCTTTTCTAATGAGTCAGCTCTTCACATCAGTATTGGAGCTTCAGCTTCAGCATCAGTCCTTCCAAGGAATACTCAGGGTTAATTTTCTTTAGGATGGACTGGTTTGATCTCCCTGCAGTCCAAGGGACTCTCAAGAGTCTTCTCCAACACCACAGTTCAAAAGCATCAATTCTTCGGCGCTCAGCTTTCTTTATAGTCCAACTCTCACATCCATACATGACTACTGGGAAAACCATAGTTTTGAATAGATGGACCTTTGTCGGTAAAGTAATGTCTCTGCATTTTAGTATGCTGTCTAGGTTGGTCATAGCTTTTCTTCTAAGGAGCAAGCGTCTTTTAAGTTCATGGCTGCAATCACCATCTGCAGTAATTTTGCAGCCCAGGAAAATAAAGTCTGTCACTGTTTCCATTGTTTCCCCATCTTTTTGCCATGAAATCATGGAACCAGATGCCACTATGTTAGTTTTTTGAATGTTGAGTTTTAAGCCAGCTTTTTCACTCTCCTCTTTCACCTTCAGCATGAGGCTCTTTAATTCCTCTTCACTTTCTGCCATTAGGGTGGTGTCATCTGCATATCTGAGCTTATTGATATTTCTCATGAACTGAACTGAATTTTGATTCCAGCTTGTGCTTCATCCAGCTGGCATTTTGCCTGATGTACTCTGCATATAAGTTAAATAAGCAGGGTGACAATATACAGATTGACATATTCCTTTCCCAATTTCCGTGATTTCTGTACACGCAAATACTTATTGTCATAAATTGAGAGATAGTGAGGAGCCCAGCTTTTCTTTTTTAATGAGAGGCAGGATAAGTAAAAGCAGAAAGAGAGAATGGAAGGTTCTGGGCTGTCTATTCTAGTTCTGGCTGAAGAACTGAACTTGAGACCTGCTGGATAAACAGTGATGGTCAGAAATGGATGGAATCATTTAAGAAAGACTGTGTAGCTCTGGATACACAGAGGGCTGCTTTAAGGATCAGGGGGAGATGTAACCTAGAGTTACCTGTTTTAGCCAAGGACCCAGCAGACTTCCTATGTACAGCAAGTGGCAGTGTACAAGTGAGAAGGACGGATGAACGTGCACATCAACCGTGCACCATCACGAGCAAAACAAGGCCCCATTCAGAGGCTCCCAGAAAGCCTTCCTATGACATGGAGGCAGAGGCGGAACAAACGTGTGTGTGTGCATGCTCCACTTATCAATAGATTACGAGCACATTTTCCATATAAGTAATTTCCTTCCATGATATATGGGATAGCCCAATATTATATGTTTGAAAATGTACCAACTACATTCCAATTTTTTCCCCTATTTTAAACCACAGTAGGATGAACATTCTTGAAACTCAGAAACTCACAATTATTTTCTTAGGATAACTTCCCTGAAAGTGGAAGATCTGGATATGAAGGGGATGGGACTCATTCTGAGCTTTTTGAAATATGAATTATAGTTCCTTATCTATATAATGAAAGGGTAAGATGAAATTGATGACTTTCAAGAATTTCTTTTCTTTTTCGCCACTAGGTTCTTCTTCCAGAAGAAACATCTGCTGAAAACTGGGAAATGAATGAATCGGAGGTGAACCTACTCTGGGTTGAAAGGCCCATTTGCTACTGTCTCCCCGTCCTCTCAGATGCCAGGGACACTGAGGAACCTCCGGGTCCCTGAGGTACACAGTTTGCAAACCACAGGGTGAGGTGACTTCACATTCCTTTCCCCTGACATCTTGCTATCAGGTGCCTTGCTGTCAATGTCTAGACGGGTCTGAGATCACCATCGCTGGGGCCTGCCATGCCCTCTCCCTAAGTGGGCAGCAGGTGCTTGTTAGTCTTTGATAATAGCCAGTTCACAGCTGATATGAGACAGGAAGGATCCTGCAGGCCAAGTTGAAAGGGAAGAAACTGGGGCACACCCCCTTGGGGAAGATGAGTCTGGAACCGAGATGAGACAGATGAATTAGGGGAATTCCTGTGACTCTGCACTTGGGGAATGCAGATTAATATATAATAAAAATATCATCTCAGAAATATCATCTCCAACCCTCTCTTTCTGTAGATGAGAAAATGGAACCAGAGAAGGTAGACATCTCACCCCAGGGCATATTCAGCAACTTGGCAGTATAAGCAGGTGTCCTGAAAACTACACATAGGCTCTTTTGCTTTTACTGCTTTGATCATTCTTCCCACCCCCTATAAAGGGAAAAGGACAGAGGGGAAGAAAAAACTAACATTTACAACACAGATTGTGTGACAACACCAACACCAATGATCTAGACTCCTTCCTTATACTTTGCTCATTGTCAGGATAGGGTATTTATTGTGCTATTGTGCATGTGTGGTCTTTGCCTCAGAAGCTCATTCTGTGCTCCATAGGCACCCAGGGGTAAGTGGCCTTGCTGCAATTTGAACTCAATCTCTCACTCCAAAGGCCATTCTGTCCCAACTTGAATCTATTTTATTAAGCTAGAAAGGTGCCTGTTGCCTACATATCAGATTGTAGAGGAATTAGGGGGGTAATTTGAAGACTAAATAAGGTAAAAGGCAATAAATAAGAAACTGATCATCAAAGCTATGGCTTCTCCTGTAGTCATGTATAGATGTGAAAGCTGGACCATAAAGAAGGCTGAGTGCCAAAGAATTGATGCTTTTGAACTGTGATGCTGGAGAAAACTCTTAAGAGTCCCTTGGACTGCAAGGAGATCAAACCAGTCAGTCCTAGGGGAAATCAACCCTGAATATTCCTTGGAAGGACTGATGCTGAAGCTGAAGCTCCAATACTTTGGCCACCTGATGCGAAGAGCCAACTCATTGGAAAAGACCCTGAGGCTGGGAAAGATTAAGGGCAGGAGGAAAAGGGGGCAAGAGAGAATGAGATGGCTGGATGAAATCATTGACTCAATGGACATGCATTTAAGCAAACTCCAGAAGTTGGTGAAGGACAGGGAAGCCTGGTGTGCTGCAGTCCATAGGTCACAAAGAGTCAGACACAGCTTAGTGACTGAACAATTAGCAACAAGACTCTAAATAGGATGTAGACACAGTGATTTGATTCAAAAACATCAATTCAGGAGTATGTGACCAGACACCCTGCCCAGAACATGATCTTAGGAGGTTCTTGGCATGAAAATTGGTGCTGCAGGAAGTGGTATAAGAAATACAGAGAAATCCTCTGCTTCAAGTCAGATTCCTCTTGGAAATTCCATTCAGAGGATGGCACTCCATCAACATACTAATGTCCTCTCTGCTCAGGAACCTATGGTACACTTCATAAGAATGTGAGGTTGAGGTATAGGTCTCCAGTCATTCAGAAGGCTTGGGTACCCAAAGTGCAGGCACAAGGATGTAATTCTTGGGGAGAGAAGGGGTTGTGGAGGCCAGGATAGGTGCGCTGCTACCTTGAGTTTGAACTCTAGCACCACCTTTGGTGCAGCCCAAATCTACAGCAGATATTGTGGCCAGAGCCCTGCTCCGCCTCTCCATTCCTCCACAGAGTGGATTCACTCTGGATTCCACTGTCCTTTGCTTAGGTCATGTAAGAGTAGCCTTTTATTCCTGAAAACTCCAAGCTGCTGCATCAGTCTGGAATGCTCTCCGTTGCCTCCCAAACTCACACCTCCATAGACGCCTGTCTTCTGCTGCCTTCCTGGCAGCATCACCCTCTGCCGTTTTCTCTGTGTGCATCAGTTACATCCTTCCTCTCTTAAACCTCAGAGACTGTCTCTAGCTGCTATATTACATTCCTCTCTAATTTTTTCATGCGTGTGAATCCCACTGAACTCAAAGTGTACACATATCTTGAGATTAAGGCAGAGGTGTGGTGATGAATTTGACTTTTGTTTCAGTGCAGTAAATCTTAGAGAATGGATGCGTGAGAGCAAGACTTTAAGTCAGAGTGCCCAAGTTTAAATGCAGACTCTGTCTGCCTTGATCAAGTTACTTAACTCACCTGGGCTCCAGTCTCCATATCTGTAAAATGGGCACAATAATGGTTCCTAGTGCACAGGGCACTGATTAAATCAGAGAATTCAAATAAAGTGCCTGGCGCATTTTAAGTCCTCAGAAATGTCAGCTGCTATTATCTCCATGTGCCAAGCTCTGAGTAGGCCATTTCCATCCCTCTCATCTGTTTATCCCAAGAACTTGGTGGGGTGATGTAGTAAGCACCACTGGTGGCCACACCAGCCAGCTACAGCTTCTTCCTCATCCATATAAACCTATTATTTAGGTTTTTGTCCTCCTATCACCCTATCTTTGGGGAGGGTGAGTCTGCCCTCAGTCCACAGGTAAGTGCAGAATACTTTAAAGCATTCATGACGTCCGTCACCAGTGCCTGGGTCATAGATGGTCATGTGATCACATTCAAGTCAGTGAGGCATGAGAGAATCCTGGAAGGTGGGAGTAAGGGGTTTGGGAAGACTTCCTTAGTAATGAAAAAGAGATTTTGTGACACAGGTTTGATCCCTGGGTTGGAAAGAACTGCTGGAGAAGGAAATGCCAACCCACTCCAGTATTCTTGCCTGGGAAATCCCATGGACCGAGAAGCCTGGTGGGCTACAGCCCATAGAGTCGCACAGAGTTGGACACAATTGAAGTGACTTAGCACGCGTGCACAAGAAGAGATATTCCTTCTCCCTGCTCTGGATGCTGTGGTGCCTGGACGTTTGCCTGGTACTTCTATGTAAAGGAAGCCAACACAGATGGAGGAGGCCAGAGCCAGCAGACACAGGCCCCAGGTCATGGCATACCTGTGTACTTGGTGATAGGTGAGATGATAAAGCGCTTGAGTCAGGATTTTTGGTGGTAACTTGTGCCACCAAAAATAATACACTAATAATAATACACTAATATATGTAAGTGCTTTGCTCCCAGGACTTCCCTGGTGGCCCAGTGGTTGAGAATTTGTGTGCCAATGCAGGGTACTCAGGTTCGATCTTTGGTCCAGGAACTAAGACCCCATATGCTGTAGAACAACTAAGCCTAAGCCCCTGTGTCATGACTACTGAGCCTGATAGAGCCCATGCTCCTCAACAAGAGCCACCGCAATGAGAAGGCCACACACTGCAACTATAGAGTAACTCTGCTTGCCACAACTAGAGAAAGCCTATGCACAGCAGTGAAGATCCAGTGTAGCCAATAAATAAATGAATCATTTAACTAATTAATAAAAAGTTATTTAACTTGCTATGTCCCAGACAAGGAAACAGAAGTTCAAAGGGATTTGCGTTATTTACTCCAAGTCAGGCAGATAGCAAGTGGCCCTGCAGAGCAATGTCCTACGTCCCCTGTGGCCTCCAGGGCCAAGGACATCACAGGGCCAATAACTGTTGTTTAATGAGTAGGCAGCATCTCAGGGATTCCTGATGCTTGCCAGTCTGCCTTACCTGCAGGTGGTCCAAGACTTCTGTGGCCAGGAGCAGGGAATGTGACATTCTTGGGAGGTTTTAATGACATTTCAACGCAGTGTGCATGGCGAGTCTCACGAGTTCTCTAAAAAGCAAGAAGAGTCATTATCTAAAGTGATTCTTGCTTCCAGGGCATACTTCAACACACTCAGCTTTGTCATAAATAATGATTGCTCCTTACTTAAATGATAGACTTTGGTTTGGTAGTTAGCACTTCTTAATGTCATCTTCTTTTAAAAAGATGAGATTCATACTCTAAAGGCTTATGAAGTCTAGGTCTCCTTTTCCGCTGTAAATTGTGGTGAATTGATCTTGATGTTTATCTCCACTCTAGAGTCCTCCACCTGCAGGTCTGGTAGGAAAACTTGGGATGGGGTAATAGAAAAACAAGATCCAACCGCGATGGGAAGGGGATGTCTCAGATTTTTCTTATCTGAGGAATCTGTGTCATGTCTTCATAGATGCCACTCTGATTTTCGTCAGGAGATAGAATATCAAAATACACCTTTGATTCTTTTGGAAGCTCACCAAGGGAAAGTAACTACCAATGACGTACTACATTGACACTACAGTGTCAGAGGCCTGGCTGGGATCCACTTTGTGTGTCTGCCTCTTGCCAAGCTCTAACCAAGCTCAGTCCCCACTGAACATGCACTTGGGTAGAACTTCAAAGACAGTGACCTTGACTGGTAGGGCCAAATGAGGAAGTTAGGGGCCAGTGGGCTAAGGTTGTAGCTGGGGAAATGCCTCAGTATTATACCCATGACTGCCAAATTCGTTGTTAAGCTCTCCTCCTATCTTAAGAAATAATCATAGGCAAGAAGCCAGTAATAATAAGGGTGACAGTTAATACTTACCGAGCACGTAACACATCAAGCTCTGTTTTAAACTCTATACTATATTGTTTTTTTTTTAAACCACAGAAATTTGTTATCTTACAGTTCTGGAGGTCAGAAGTCCAAGATCAACATAGCAGCAGTTTCGATGAGATTCTCTTCCTGGCTTGGAGATGGGCACCTTCTCCTTGGGTCCTCACATGGCCTTTTCTCTGCTTGTGCTGTGGGGGTAGTCATTATATATATATATATGAATTATAATTTTCAAAATATTTATTTTACACTGCAGCATAGCTGGTTAACAATGTTCTGTTAGTGTCAGCAAATATATTCAGTTATGCATATGTGTGAACATCTATATATATCTATAGTTTTTCAAATTAGTTCCCATTTAGATTATTATAGAATATTGAGCAGTGTTCCCTGTGCTATATAGTAGGTCCTTGTTGATTGCCTATTTTAAATATACCAGTGTGTACATGTCAATCCCAAAGTCCCAATCTATCCCTTTCCCTCATCCTTCCTCACTGGTTATCATAAGCTCACTCTCTGAGTCTGTGAGTCTGTTTTATAAGTAAGTTCATTAGTATCCTTTTTTTTTAAGATTCTGCATATATAAGTGATATGTGATATTTGTCTTTCTATGTCTGGCTTACTTCATTTGGTAATCTTCAGGTCTACCTATGTGACTGCAGATGTCATTATATCATTCTTTTTAGTGGTTGACTAATACTTCATTGGATACATACACACACACACACACACACACACACACACACCACATCCTTTTTTATCCATTTCTCTGTTTATGGACATTTAGGGTGCTTCCACATGTTGGCTATTTGTAAGCAGTGCTGCAATGCACATTGGGGTGCATGTATCCTTCCAAACCATACTTTTCTCTGGATATACACCCAAGAGTGGGATTGCAGGATCATATGGTAGCTCTACTCTTAGTTTTCTAAGGAATCTCCATACTGTTTTTCACAATGGCTGTACTAATTTACATTCCCACCAACAGTGTAGGAGAGTTCCCTTTTCTTCACACCCTCTCCAACATTTATTGTTTGTAGATTTTTTTGATGATGGCTGTTCTGACTGGTGTGAGGGTATCTCTCATTGTAGTTTTGATTTGCATTTCTCTAGTAATTAGTGATGTTGTGGATCTTGTTATGTGCCTCTTGGTCATTATGTGTCTTCTCTGGAGAAATATCTATTTAGGTGTTCTGCCCACTTTTTGATTGGGCTTTTTTTTTTTCTTGATACTGAGCCACACGAGCTGTTTATAAATTGTGGAGACTAATCCCTTGTCAGTCACACCTTTTGCAAACATTTTCTCCCATTCTGAGGGTTGTCTTTTCATTTTTCTTATGTTTTCTCTTGCTGTACAGAAGCTTTTGAGTTTAATTAGGTCCCATTTGTTTATTTTTGTTTTCATTTCCATTACTGTAGGAGATGGCTAGGAAAAGACATTGCTGTGATTTATTCAGAGTGTTCTGCTTATGTTTCCCTCAGAGTTTTATACTATCAGATCTTACATTTAGGTATTCAATCCATTTTGAGTTAATTTTTCTGTATGGTGTTAAGACTGTTCTAATTTCAGTTTTTTTACCTGCAGCTGTTCAGCATCATTTGTTGAAATGACTGTCTTTCCTCCATTGTATAGCCTTGCCTTCTTTATCATAGATTAATTGACCATAGTTGCATGGGTTTGTTTCTGGGCTTTCTGTCCTGTCCCACTGATCTGTAAGTCTGTCCTTGTGCTAGTACCATACTGTTTTGATGCCTGTAACTTTGTAGTATAGTCTGAAGTCAGGGAAACTTATTCTGCCAGCTTCATTTTTCTTTATCAAGATTGCTTTGGTTATTTGGAGTTTTTTTGTGTCTCCACACAAATTTTCAGATTTTTTGGTTCTAGTTCTGTGGAAAATGCCACTGGTAATTTGAGGGGGACTGTATCAGATTTATAGAATGCTTTGGGAAGTATCATTGTTTTGACAATGTTGATTCTTCCAATGTAAGGACATGGCATATCATGCCATCTGTTTTTGTCATCTTTGATTTCTTTCATTAGTGTCTTACAGGTTTTGGAGTACAGGTCTTTTGTCTCCTTATGAAGGTTTATTCCTAGTTATGTTATACTTTTTGATGTGATGGTAAGTAGGACTGTTTCTCTAGATTCTCTTTCTGATCTTTTCTTGTTAGTATGTAGAAATGCAACACATTTCTGTGTATTAATTTTGTACCCCGCAACTTTACCAAAATCATTGATGAACACTCTGTATATTGTAATTTGAATTCACATAAGCTGTGTTAAATGGTCACAGCTTATATTAATTAGAATATCTCTCACAATAATAATAGTAGATGCCACTATTATAGATGAGAAAACTGAGGCACCGAGATACAAAGCAACTTACCCAGGGTTTCAAAGCTAGGAAGTTTCAAAGCTATTTCAGAATTTAAATCCTGGTTGAGAATCCAGCTCTATTCACCACTCTCTAGTGCCTTAATAGCCAAGACTGTTCGTGAGGAAGAACAGATGGTTTGAAAATGGTAAGCAGATGGTGAAGAGCAAAACACTCTGATCAAGCTCATTTCATTTCTCCATCTTAACTGTGCCTGAGAGGCAGTGGGGCAGTGGGGAGGGCCCACATGTCGAGATACCTGGAGTCCAGTTTGGATCTGTCCTGACTTATGTTTAAGACCCATGAAGAATAAGCACCATCCTCCCCTCTTTTTGCCATTTGGGCTGAAATGTAATGACCTACAAACTTTGAAGTATATTTGAATCACCACTGGTTCACAACCTTTAGGAGAAAATGAACCTACATTTCTAATAAGTTCTCCAGGTGACTTAGATGCAAGTGGACTTTAGATTGGCTGGTTGATCCCTGGGGTTCCTTTCAGCCACTTATTTAGTGACAACAGATTAGTGACCCTGGTGGTTATATTTGTGGTCTGCTTTTGTCTGTAGAAACGATCAGAGGCAGTGGGAAAAGCAAGGCTGAGAGTCAGCAGTTTGTGACTCTAGCCACTGTTCACTGCCTCCAATCTTTTTTTTTTTTATGTAAAGTAGGATAAAGGAGACCAAAAATCAAGAGCATGAAATGAAACAGCTGCTTGGTAATGTCAGCAGCCACCCCCTCATCATTACAGCCACATTTTGGTCTATGTTGCCATGCGTGAATTAAGAACAGAGAAGTTGGAATCTAAAGAGTCCCTACTTCTTTTCCTTTTAAAGTTTGTTACTTTTATTGATTATGGTAAGAGCGTTTAACATGAGATATATCCTCTTATCAAAAATTTTAAGTGTACAATACAGTATTGCTGACCTTAGATACAATGGACAGCATATCTCTAGTAACTGAAACTTAACACCTACTGTGTGGTAACGCTATTTTCCCTTCCCCTTAGCCTCTGGCAACCATTTCATTCCCATTTCTATGACGATTTTAGATACTTCATATAAGGTAACCATGCTGCATTTGTCCTGCTGAGACTGACTTATTTCACTTAGTATAATGTCCTCTAGGTTTATCCATGTTGTCACAGGAAGTCTCTGCCAATGAATTAAAGGTGCTGTGTAAGTCCTAGTCCCAGGGATAGGGAGGGTTAGGGAGGGATGAACTGGGAGTCTGGGGTTAATAGATGCAAACTATTACATTTAGAATGGATAAGCAATAAGGTCCTACTGTACAGCACAGGGAACCATATTCAATATTCTGAGATAAACCATAATGGAAAAGAATATAAACAGGAATGTGGCAACATTGACTCAATGGACATGAGTCTGAGTAAACTCTGGAAGACAGTTAAGGACAGGGGAAAAAAAGATAATTAAGGACAGGGAAGCCTGGTGTGGTGCAGTCCCTGGGGTTGCAAAGAATCAGACACAACTGAGTGATTGAACAGCAACAACAATCTATGTATAACTGAGTCACTTTGCTATACAGCAGAGATTAACACAACATTATTAACCAACTGTACTTCAGTAAAATAAATAAGAAAATAAATAAATCCCTAGTCCCCTTGCAAGGACTCTTTTAAGACTTCATTTACTTTTAAAGCTAGCTCTTTTTGAGAGTCAGCATGATCTGGCATCTGGTCTAATCTAAATATCATACCCTAGAACAGAAAAGTAAGAAAGGATTTTTATTATTAGCTATCTATTTTCAGAGAATAATTTTTTAAAAAGGTAAAACTAAGACTCTTACACAAACTGAATACACATCAAACACTTTATTCGTGAATATTGCGAGAACTAGTAAGATATTGGACTTCCCTGGTAGCTCAGTGGTAAAGAACCTGCCTGTCAAGCAGTAGATGTGGGTTTGATCCTTGAGTCGGGAAGATCCCCTGGAGAAGAAAATGGTAAACTTCTCCAGTATTCTTGCCTGGGAAATCCCATGGACAGTGGAGCTTGGTGGGCTATAGTCCATGGGGGTCACAAAAGAGTTGGACATGACTTGGTGACTAAACAATAATAACAACAACAAATAAGATATTATAACTAGTTCAAAGGCAAAGCCAAAGTCCAGTTATGCATATAGGTAATCAGAAATGCTGATTTAAATTTGCTACTAGATACAGAAACAGCCTCTTCCACAGGGTGAAAATCATTGCCCACCACCCCCCCTCCCCGGCCTGACACACACAGGACAAAATTCATTTGATTTTTCATGGACAGGAATCATTTGCATCACTCTCAGCTTTCCATGAGTTAAAGCCTGTCTCTGCAGAGTTGCAAAATCTTTGAAGACTAAGAAACAACAGGCCTCTAATGAATCAGACAACCCTAGGAGGGTCTTCAAGACAGCATCTTGCATTTCACTGAGAGAATACTCAATAATCTTGCACATTCAGAATTTTTCCATTTTTCTTGACCCTGCTGTATGCTTAGATCTATAGGGATGCTGAACATCCTTTGAAATCACGGCAGGAAGTCCTTGGTGGCACTGATTTCCTCTCTGCCACATTGTTATGCAGTTGAAAACATGTTAAAATGAACATTGAAGTGAAAGTGAAGTCGCTCAGACCAGGCTTCTCCGTCCACGGGATTTCCCAGGCAAGAATACTGGAGTGGGGTGCCATTTAAGTTCTCCTTGAAACTGGTACTTGCTCTGCATTTCCTGCTTCTTGTCCACCTGTCCCAGCCACTGAGACCTCATGCTAGTGACTGGGCCCCAGGAGATGGTTCTGTCATGCTTTCCCCGACCAACCAGCACCTTCTCAGGGAGCCCACGAGAAAGAGGTCAAGGATGAAAAGGGAGAAGAAGGGGCAACTCGAGTCTTGATTAGAACTCAAGTCTTCTGATCACTGCTGCTGCCGCCAAGCCGCTTCAGTTGTGTCCGACTCTGTGCGACACCCTAGGCGGCAGCCCACCAAGCTCTGCCGTCCCGGGGACTCTCCAGGCAAGAACACTGGAGTGGGTTGCCATTTCCTTCTCCAATGCGTGAAAGTGAAAAGTGAAAGTGAAGTCGCTCAGTCGTGTCGGACTCCTAGCGACCCCATGGACTGCAGCCTAGCAGGCTGCTCCGTCCATGGGAATTTCCAGGCAAGACTACTAAACTTACCCAAATTTCTTAGAAAAGAAGTAATACTAGAGGGAATGCAGGGAGGCAAACCTGCTGTGTGTGTGTGTGTGTGTGTGTGTGTGTGTGTTGACCAAGACTCTCTTTGACCAAACGTTGGCCAGGTGCCTCTCTCTCCAAGCCCCTTTCTCTAGGAAGTGTTGACCTTGACCTGTGTCGGGCCTATCTGGTGGGATTTTAGCAAGAATCTTGATGAGTCAGTTGAGCAAGAACCCCTGACACCCTTGCTATCTGGTGTGCCTGATCCCCCATCTTTGATGTCTAAGTGACTGGCTTGCCTGCCCAGGTAAGAATCTTGTTAGACCAGTTTAGCAAGAATACCCCTACCTTTGATGTCTTCTCTTATTAATTTTCCATCCAATGGACCCTCTTGGATTCAGTCCCCACTGGTCCTGAGCACAACAGACCCAGCAGCCCATCTCGCCCTACTGAGAATGAATGCAGGGGGAAGAGGTAGGGTAGCATTCACCCAGGTTTATATTCCATTTTCAGGTGATGTGTAACTTCTTAACTCCAAGCTCTTTCTTTCCTCTTAGTGAGGGGGACACCAAAACAAAGAGTCTGGGACAAAAAAAGTAACACTAGCTCTGCCACTCACTACATTAGCTGAATAGGGAATTTACCTTTCTTTTCCTCAGTTTTCTAGACTGCAAAATGGACATAATAAGAGTACCTATCTCATAGCATTGTTATGTGAGTTTATATTATATTTATGAAATATGAACATTAGTATGTATAAAGTATGTATGTGCATTTCATGTATATGTTTGGTTTTGTTATTAAGTAACTATTTATTAGTTAAAGGTGTTTTCTTACTCTTTAAGAGGACTACTATGAATATTTTTAACCTAGGTAGATGATATAAATGGTACAAAGGACATCACAAGCAGTGAAGAATGGTAATCATTTGAGGAGAGTTGCTTTTCTCTGCTCTGAGTGGTTAAATCCTCAAGAAAGCATCCTTCACTCTGTAATATCTAGCAAGTTAATTTTGCTCTTCCTCTGAGCAAAAAAGAGAAGTAAAAGAGATGGTAGCCGACTGGACTTCCCAGTAAGGTGACTCAGAAATGCTCAGGGTTAACTGCAAAGTGCCAACCGAATGATGGAGTGGGGAGTTATCAGGCAGCCAGTTTCCCCAAAAGGAACCTTGTGGAGCTGGGAAACATCTGCTTCAGGATTCCTGGAGAGAGTGGAGGTGGGAAAGGTAGAGGGGGTGGGAAAGAGGGAATCCCCTTTCCATCTCTCAGCGGGCACTCAGGAGCAATCTCACTCCTGAGAAGCCCTCCTAGAAGAAACACATTCGTGGTTTGTGGAGGACAGTCTGGACCACTGAGGAAGTGATGTCTGAAGCTTGCAGGTGGGAGAAGGGGCTGCCCCCTGCCCTCAATGTCTTAAACATTGAGACTGTTTTCTGGGAGAACCGCTCCCAAAGTACAGAAGAAACCTTTAGAGATGAGAACCTGATGGGGAGAAAAATTCTGGGAGGCCTGGGCCATTCTGGATCTTGTGAGAAGGAAAACACATTACAGAAAGCAGCAAGTCTCCAACACCCTCCCTCCACCCAGGGTGAGAACAGATGAGAAAAACCATCTTAAAATATGACTGCTTCTGGGAATGGCCACAGGCAAGGAAGCTCAAGTGTTTCCCCAAGTGGGAAATGTGTGCAGTAAATTGGATCCATGAGTTTGATCTGGATGTAAAAGGGGTAGGGCCAAGGGATGTCAAAATTAATTCTCCTGAGGGAAGTCGTTTGGGTTGATAACTGGGGAGCTCCTGCCACTGATAACTGTCACGCTACTTGTCACACTACTTGTGACAAAATAGTGTGATCAAGAAGGCCTCTCTGGGTGTGCTGTGGATTTCAGTTGGTTGGTGAATTAACAGTCCCCTTTTCCTTAATGCCACCATCATTGTTTCTGGCAATCACCGGGTGGCCAATTCCATCTTATGTAGATGCCGATCTCCTGAAGGCCAATTCTCCCAGGGGATTAGAGAAAGTTCTCTTTGGGGTGGGGTGTGGGGTGGGAGGCACAAGATGAAGGAAGGAAGGAGAATCATCTCATTGCTCACACCACTGACATCAACCTAGATAAATGAAAAATATGTAGGTGGAGGGGAAAACTGAAGACAGAAGGCTACCTGGACTTTCCACCAGAAGTTGGAGATAGAAACTCTATTTCTGTATTAATCTGCCCTCTTAATGCCTGCTTCAAATCTTTCAAGTTTTACCTACCCCCTTTATAGGCTTCCTAATAGCATGCTGCCTGTCCAGAAATCTTTCTGAGAATTAGTATTACTTCTAGAAATTAGTTTGGGCTTCCCAACTGGCTTAGATGGTGAAGAAACAGCCTGCAATGCAGGAGACCTGGGTTTGATCCCCGGCTCAGGAAGATTCCCTGGAGAAGGGAATGGCTACCCACTCCAGTACTCTTGCCTGGGAAATCCTGTGGACAGAGGAGCCTGGCAGGCTACAGTCTATGGGGTCGCAAAGAGTCAGATATAACTGAGTGATTGACACTAAGAGAGGATTCAAGCAAAATAGAATGAAGCATAACTTCCTTTGCTGACTTACTTATGTCACTGAATGATTGTTTTTTAACATGGTCTAAAGCATTTTCCAAAGAATATTCCACTATGAGATATTAATAAATAATATACCCCAGAATATGGTCAAATTTTGAGGAGTACAGGGTTAGTATGAACTATATAGATTTCTTTGTGGCAAGATTGCTCAGGGCCTTTAATGAAGTGATGGGTATTATATAAATCAAGATGATGTACCTAATTCCCAAACTTACTCTTGGAGTTTCATGACACAAAAGTGATATAAGGAACATGTTTTAAGACAGACCCGTTATTTCTCCACTGGTGGATTTCACTATTTGGAAGGTTACTTCTATATTAATAATTTTCACCAAGAGCACACCACAGGGAGACATCATGGGGCAGTGAATTGACACATGAGTCAGGAGATGTGGCTTCTAGTCCTTCTAGTTCTTACCAACAGGGGCAAGAGTACTAATTTGCTAGGTTTCAATTTTATCATCTGTAAAATTGGAGAGTAGAGGCTTTACTTTTTTTTTGTAGGGCAATGGTTGGGATTGGGAATCAAATGAAAAATCTGAAATAACACAAATATAAATTGGTGGCAGTTGTGATGCCTGGGCTAAGAAATCACTTATCTTGTTTGTCTTGATGATGCCTCAGGGCAACACTGCCTGTTTCTGTTCTTAATCTACTCTGTATTATCAACAGAAGTCAGAATACCTTTTTTGCATAAAGCACTGTTTGCACTGAACCTAAAAGAGCTATGCAGTCCTCTGGAAATGCTTAAATTCCCTAGCTGGGTGTGGTGTCATCAATTAGGGGTATCATGCAAATGCATAACTCACTCTGCCTGTCTGGACAAGTTTGCTGGTTTTTTCCACCTGTTGTTTATGGTCATTAATGAAAGATTTCCTTGTTAAATGGACCAGTGGAGCAAAACCTGTGCCTTCAGGAGCAGAATTTGATATCAGGCATATCTGCCTATCACTTCTGAGAATTCCACTTTCTTCCTTCAAGATCTGGTTTTTAACTACTTTCCCAAATATAGCATTGGTTTGGTTCACTTGAGTATGGTCCTAGATGTTTTCAGACTGGAAATCATCCACCTCTGTTGTCTAAGACACTAGTACTAAGTCACTTCAGTCCTGTCTGACTCTTTGCAACCCTATGGACCATAGCCCTCTAGGCTCCTCTGTCCATGGGATTTTCCAGGCAAGAGTACGGAATTGGGTTGCCATTTACTTCTTCAGGGGACCTTCCTGATGCAGGGATTGAACCTGCATCTCATGTCTCCTGCATTGGCAGGCAGGTTCTTTACCACTAGTGTGACCTGGGCAGCCCTGCTGTCTAAGGGTATCATCAAACCTGCACTGGAAAAAAGGATGTGTTTCCAGAGACATTTGAGTTTGGCAATTTTTGTAGCATGTGTTCTTGAAAGAGGTGGGTCAGGTAAACAAAGTTGGGAGTGAAGGGCATACCATACCAGAAAACCAGAGCAAATATGGTTGTAGCACAACTTGAATAACAATACCATTCATGGCAATTACTTTGTATCAGGCACTGTCCTATGCACTTCCCATAGTTTAAGTCCTTTAAATCTCAGCATAGCACCATGGGGTGTGCCTTTATTAGCCTGATTCTAGACATGAGGAAAGTAGCAAGTTTCTGATGCCCTCTCCAGGGCTCTGTTTCCAAGGATAATAAGTGATGTCCCAAAATGATGGACCTTTCTGGCAATTGACCTATGCTACCCATAGTTTTGGGGTGACTCTCCTGGCTATGGTCAGTTGATTCCTGGATAGATACCTGATGCAAACACAGCCAACTCATTGGCAAGTCATAGACACTCAAGAATTTGGATTGGGAGTCATAGAGATAGAAGTATCCACCAAAGCTATAGGGATCAGGCAGCCAGTAGATGAGAAAGTAGAAGGAGCTCTTCCACTGAGCAAGGCAAAGAGGGAAAGAGCTACGTGAAGCTAAGAAATGGCAAGACTGCTTAAACACTCCAACTCTAGGGTCTCACAGGCCAGGGTTCTACTCTGGACTCTGTTATCTGTGAACATGGACAAATTGCCTAGCTTCTCTAGGATTCAATTTCCTCATCTTATAGGAGTGATGGTATTGCATCAGGCAAATTGCTCAGCACAGTGCCTGGCACAGGATATGCACTCAAAAGAATAGGTATTATCATTATTATTACTATTTCTGATGGATTTTCAGTTCTCCTAAGGCTTGACTTAATTTCATTTTCTAAGATTCCATCATCTCTTATTTACTTATCATAACCCTCCTTTTACTAGAGTGAGACAATAGAAATGCATGAGTTGTCAAGTAACACAGCAATAACCTTCTCTCTCATTTTTCAAAAACAAACTTAATTTTTACAGCAAAACTGATCCTACAGCACAGAGATTTCCCATATATTTCTACCCCCACACATGCATAACCTTTCCCATTACCAACCTCCTCCAAAGTGGCACATTTGTTTTAACTGATGAACCCATGTTAACACATCATCACCACCCAAAGTCCATAGTTTACATTAGGGGTCACTCTTGGTGTTTTATATTCTGTGGGTTTGAACAAATTAATAATGACATATATCTATTCCATTATAGTGTCATACAGAGTACTTTCACTGGTCTAAAAATCGTCTGTGCTCCATCTATTCATCCCCTCTTCCCTACAACCCCTGATCTTTTTACTGTCTCCATAGTTTTGTCTTCTCCAGAATGTCAGAAAGTTGGAATCATACAGAGTAAAGCCTTTTCAGACTGGTTTCTTTCTCTTGGTGATATGTGTTTGAGCTTCCTCCATGTCTTTTCATGGCTTAATAGTTTATTCCTTCTTTAGCACTGAGTAACATTCCACTGTCAAGATGTAACATGGTTTATTTATTCATCCACCTACTGAAGGACGTCTTGGTTGCTTCCAAGATTTGGTAATTATGAATAATTCAGTTCAGTTCAGTCACTCAGTCATGTCCAACTCTTTGTGACCCCATGGACTGCAGCATGTCAGGCCTCCTTGTCCAATCAACTCCCGGAGTTTACTCAAACTCATGTCCATAAAGTTGGTGATGCCATCCAACCATCTCATCCTCTGTCGTCTCCTTCTCCTCCCACCTTCCATCTTTCCCAGCATCCGGGTCTTTTCCAATGAATCAGTTCTTCGCATCAGGTAGCCAAGGTATTGGAGTTTCAGCTTCAGCGTCAATCCTTCCAATGAATATTCAGGACTGATCTCCTTTAGGATGGACTGGTTGGATGTCCTTGCAGTCCAAGGAACTCTCAAGAGTCTTCTCCAACACCACAGTTCAAAGTATCAATTCTTCAGTGCTCAGCTTTCTTTATAGCCCAACTCTCACATCTATACATGACTACTGGAAAAACCATAGCCTTGACTAGACGGACCTTTGCTGGCAAAGTAATGTCTCTGCTTTTGAATATGCTATCTAGGTTGGTCATAACTTTTCTTCCAAGGAGCAAGCATCTTTTAATTTCATGGCTGCAGTCACCATTTACAATGATTTTGGAGTCCCCCCAAAATAAAGTCTGTCACTGTTTCCACTGTTTCCCTATCTATTTGCCATGAAGTGATGGGACCAGATGCCATGATCTCCGTTTTCTGAATGTTGAGTTTTCAGCCAACTTTTTCACTCTCCTCTTTCACTTTCATTAAGAGGCTCTTTAGCTCATATGAAATTATGAATAAAGCTGATATTAATATCCATGTTTAGGTTTTTGTGTCCATAAAATTTCAACTTACTTGAGTAAAAACCAAGGAGTACCACTGCTGGATCATGTGCTAAGAGTATGTTTAATTTTGTTGGAAACTTATAAACTATCTCTCTAAGTGGTTGTGCCATTTTGCGTTCCCACAAGTACTGAAGAGAGTTCCTATTAATTTCCATCTTCATCACGTCAGTGTCAAGGATTTGGCCACAACCCTCCCCTTTTAAGATCAGCTCTTTACAATATGGTCTGGGGCATGTATAGGATTTGTTCTTCATAGAATCACAATAAAAGGATGACAATATAAGTTACTCACCTTCCCTCCACTTCATCTCCTTCTTTCCTCATCAAGTATGTCAATATAGTATCAGTGATTTATTATATCCTCACTGTGTACTCAATACTTCACTGGACTTTGTGTGTGTATGTGTGTGTGTGTACACGTACACGTGTGTGTGTATGTGTGAGTGAGAGAGAGAGAAAAGGAGGGAGAGAGAAGCCCTGTTTCTGGCCAAAAGAGTTGATGGGTTGGTATGAAAAACTAAAGTGGCAAATTCCAAACAATAAAAACCCTTATGACAGTATTTATCAAATACAACACAATTCTTTAGAGACCAGAAATTCTTAAATGAAGGTCTACAGGTACACCAAGAAACAGGCAAATCCAAATCCAAACCAAAAAGACAGAATTTCCCATCCTCACTTCCAAAATTTCAAGTCCAAACAATCTGAGGAGGGGGATAATAAATACTTAAAGAACTCCTCTGAGAATTTTGCTTTGCCCTGGATCTCAGAAGCACTGTTGAAGTAAACAGTTAGGCTTTCTGGGGTTCAGAGTCGTCTAGTATGTCTTGATAGGAGGTTGAAAGTTAGACTCGGATCTTAGAAGATGTGAGCTAGAGAAACAAAAGAGGGAAAGATTCCAGAAAAGCAGGAGCACATGCAGGGAATTTGGCCTCTTCAGGGCACCTGTTAAAGGCTGGCAAGTGGATGAAGTGACAAGACTTATGAAACAGAAGCATCAGGCCCAAAGGGGAGAACCACTGAGGTGCAGTGGCATGCTTACGTTTTGCATTTACATTTGCCGAGTCAGCATCATCTTGGCCTATTTTTGTTGCAGTCTTTTGTGAGGTGGGTGGAGCAGCGCTCCCGCTGGCCTTGGTGGTAAAGCGAGGTAACCTCGAGTGAGCTCTGAGGAGGTCTCATTTCTGCTCTTAGTCTCTGCTGTCTGTGCTATAAAATAAAACTAGCTCCAAGTGAGAGAAGGGGACCAGTGGTGGTAGCTGCAGTGCTACCTCATCTTTGCAAGAAAGTTCTGGATTAGCTGGTTCAAGATACCCGGAAAAGTCACTTCAGGCCAATGTGAGCCCAGCCTCGGGCTTGGTGGTGGCTTCCAGGAAGTTGGCAGCTCAGCTGACTCACTTGGTTTTGTGGTGCTGACAGTCTCTACAGGACAGGTTTATGGAGGACACCAGAGTCTTAGCTCAGGAAGGCTTCTGAGAAACTAGAACATATTTAACAGAAACACTGGCCCTCTGTCTTTGTTATATATAGCTTTGTGTGAACACAGGGCTGCCGGCTCCCCTCTTCCCAGGGACCAGCCACCTGTGTGCTGGTCTGACGTGGAGTCTGTCTTCTCGGAGGGACCTCTTCCTCTGGGACCTGGCCTCCCGCAGCTTTGCCCCTGGTGCTCTTCTGTGTCTTATCCCAGAGTCTGGACACGGTCTTTCAACTTTTCCCTTGTCAGGTCTCACCGATCCTGTGTTATTTGAGATCAAGCTCAGATCACATCTATGCAGAGTAAGCCCTATAGCAAATATAGCAAATGTTATAGCAAATTCTACAGAGTTTGGGGCTATGACTGCTCTCTGAATCAAAGCGTTGAGGGCCCAGGGACTGACACTATCAACCATGATGAGAATTTCTGATATTCACTGATCTTCGTGGCTATCTTAACACAGAGCACCTAGAGATATCCTGCCTTAGCTGAAGTCCCACAGTGAGGCTATCTTGCTTTGTGATATGGAGGGAGGGGAGAAATGGTTTCTCAGTAGAGGGCCTTCCGGGCCCTGTAGCCTTTAGGTCGTCCTCTGTGAGGAGCTGTTGTCAGTCACTCAGTTGTGTCTGACTCTTTGTAACTCCATGGAACGCAGCACACCAGGCTTCCCTGTCCTTCACCATCTCCCGGAGTTTGCTCAAACTCATGCCCATTGAGTCGGTGATGCCATCCAACCATCTCATCCTCTGTGTCTCCTTCTCCTCCTTGCCTTCAATCTTTCCCAGCATCAGGGTCTTTTTCAAAGAGTCATCTCTTTGCATCAGGTGGCCAAAGTATTGAAGCTTCAGCTTCAGCATCAGTCCTTCCAATGAATATTCAGGGTTTATTTCCTGTAGGGCTGACTGGTTTGATCACCTTGCTGTCCAAGGGACTCTCAAGAGTCTGCTGTCAATGAGTTTGATGTATAGTGTTTGTCAACACTAACATATTCAGACTCAGGTATTCTTTACCTCCGATGTTCAGGTATGATCTGCCTTATTGTCATTGTCCTCCCCAGCCCTCACAGAGAGCTGCAACAAACAGTAGTCCTATGACTGAGAACCTCAGTGGGCCATGCTCTCTTACTAGAAGTGAAGACAAGAATATTTAGTATGTGAGGGATATTTTTTTCTTCCTCTCTATGTGCACAGACTTGATGTAATTGTTGGGGAGCCCTAGGTTGGGTGTGTACACAGGTAACTCATGAGGAGGAAACATCCCTTCAGGGAGCATCACCTTTCTCATGGAGAATGAAATAGTCCCCAATATTAGGCTTATAGGATGGCAGGCCTTCTTTTGAATAAACTGTATCACTGAATGAGTGAGACCACACTAGTAAAACAAGTCAGAGTTCTCCAGAAGTATTTATGGCACTGTTTAGAAGTGCAGTGGACCTCCATGATAAGCAGTGAAGAATCTCACTGTGCCAGTTCACTGGGTCTCATCCTTGAGGGGCCCAGCACAGATGGGACCTCTGAAGGACATTCTATGAGGTGCTACATGCTCCTTGCATATAATTTCTGTGAAGAGCCATGAAGGTGAAGGCCTCATCTGTCTTGTTCATCATGGTGTCCTCAGTACTTGTAGTAGTTGCTCAATAAACACATGTTGGATAAATGAACTGTTTGTCTTTGATGGACCAAATATGGTGTTAGAGCTATGAGTCGACTAGAGGTATGAGTTGGGTAATATGTGGGTGCTATGCTTGAAGAGTTCTCAGGCAACTACACAAGGCAAATAATAGGGGGAAAAATACATGATGTAGTTGTTGTTCAGTGGCTAAGTTGTGTCTGACTCTCTGCAACCCCATGGACCACAGCACACAAGGCATCCCTGTTCTCCACTATCTCCTGGAGTTTGCTCAAGTTCATGTCCATTGAGTTGGTGATGCTATCTAACCATCTAACTATAATGTAGTAATATATATATATATATAAATGTCCAAAGGGAGTCTGAGGAAGGAGTTAATTGTGTTAGGGGGCATGCAGGTGGATCAGTGCTTTATGCAAGAGGCAAACTTGACAGGAACACATGAAAGTTTGAGAAAGATGAGAAAGATTAAGAAACTTTATACGGTCAGAAAGACTTTATGCTTCACCAAAGGAATGGGAGACAAGATGGACCTTGGGAGAGAGGCACAACACAAGCGTGCTTTCTATCGCTGAGGAACTCTATAAAAGGGAGGGTCAGGGCAGGTCTCTGTGAAGGGACATTAGAAAGCATAGTTACAGGAGGTTACGATGGGACCGTCCCTACCTCTGTTGTGATGAAATACCAACATAATAACTATTAGCTGCCAAAGGGAGTAAGAAACAAACCTGCCGCATCCACACACTCTGTACAGAAGAAATAACTCTGAGGATGTGTCTCGTGTGTTCCAACTCCTTTAGCTGGATCAGAGACTTTTCAGGGCAAAGCTGCCGTAAATATCGCCCTGTGCCCTATGGACCAGATGAATGCCACTTGGGAGGGAGATGAGATGGAGCCATCTCAGTTCCTGTCCAATTAGAGAGGTCCTGTCTTGAGAAGAGAGGACAAATTCCATTGAAAGCAGCCAGAGATGCACTGCCCAATGCTCAGGGAATGAGGGAGGAGCTGTAAGAGGCCACCGAGAATAGAGCTGTATTCACCAGGTCAAACAGGACTGAGAGGAGATAAACCTAGAGAAAGAGGTCTCCTACCCAGGGCCACCAACATTAGCCAAGTGCCAGGCCTGTCAAGTAAACACTGTCCTATCCCATACCTCTCCCCACTCCCTCCTCTCTTTTAGGTACGATGGTGAGTGGGTGAGGAAGATCATGAAGCGGAAGGCTGCAGTGTCAACCTCTTTCCCCACTCTGGGCTCCCAGCTTGAGACAGACCCAATGAGAAGGGATTCAATACTAAGTCCAGTTCAGCTTCTTGATTATTGCAGAGAATTGGACATTATCATGAGAATGTCTTTGTGATTTAAAGTGACTCTAATGCTGTTCTGTTCTCTAGGAGACAGCAGAAAATCCACGATACTTGACAAGGCTTTTATCTAGAGGCAGGAAAAGTTAACCCACTGAAAAACCATTAAGCAACAATGGGAGACACTTATACTGTCAGTGGGAATGTAAATTGGTGCAGCCACTATGGGAGCAGTATGTAGTTTCCTTTAAAAATTAAAAAAATAGAACTATCACATGATCCAACAATCCTGGGCATGTATCCGGACAAAGCTCTAATTTGAAAAGATACATACAACTCAGTGTTCATACCAGAACAATTTACAAGAGCCAAGATATGGAAACAACCTACATGTCCATCAACAGATGAATGGATTAAGAAGATATGGTACACACACACACACACACACACACACACACACACACACACACCCAATGGAATATTACACAGCCATAAAAAGAATGAAAAAATGACATTTGCAACAACATGGAAGGACCTAGAGATTATCATACTAAATGAAGTAAGTCAGAGAAAGACAAATACTATATGATATCACTTACATGTGGAATCTAAAAAAAAAAAAATGATACAAATGAGCTTACAAAACAGAAACAGATTCACAAAGAAATCAACTTATGGTTACCAAAGGGGAAAATAGGTAGAAGGGATAAATTAGGAGTTTGGGATAAGCAGACACGAACAACTGTATTTAAAAAAGATAATTAACAAGGTCCTACTATATAGCACAGGGAACTACATTCAATATCTTATAATAATCTATAATGGAAAAGAACCTGTAAAATTATATACCTATATCTATATATATGTGAATCACTTTGCTACACCAGAAACTAATACAATAATGTAAATCTAGTATACTTCAACAACAACAACAAAATAGAGACAAAACCAATTCTGAATACATTATAAGTACTTATTCAACATGCCTGTTACATATGCAAAGTGTGCGTGGCTTGCATCCAGTGTTCAATAGGTTTACTGAGTAATGTCAAAAGGTTTGATTGTACCAGAACTCTCTACATGGAGACATAGAAATCACAAGAGCACCAAAAGCCAAATCTAGAAGTTGTGTTTTAGCTGCTATGAACTCTTTAAGGGCTGTTACCTATCTGACCTCAGAAAGTCCTGATTACAGAGTGCCATCAGTGACCTTGTGGCCTTTGAATAGAGTAGAGTATCTAGGGAGTCAAGATCCTTATATGATGTTCCTTTGTGGAAGACAAACAATAACTCCTGCTCTTCCACGTCTAGAAAACACACAAAAGATGTTTGAAATCTCTTCACAAGTAAGGATACAATGCTACCTCAGGGTTGGCCTGAAGATGCTTACTTTGCAATTGATAGAAGATAAGAGGATAAGACCTCTGAGGTTTCATCGAAGGAGATTATGGTGAGATGGTTCATCCATTCATTCTGCCCTCCTCCTACAGGGCTTTCTTCATCCTGCAGAGGCTGAGTATCTAAAAACTACATTTTCTCAACTCCCTAGAAGGTAGGCTTCCTGAAGTGATTCAAATTTGATGAATTAGTGACACTCTTGCAGATCTGGAAGGCAGTCATGGGTCAGGAGCCATGGTTCTGAGGGCCAAAAAGTATGTGGACCTTTTCAGAGTCTATTTCTTTCATGGGTGCTGAAAGGCAGAGGATGGGGCACTTATTCATATTGTAGCAGGTATGTTGTAATCTGAGGCTGGCAGTAGTGGAGAATTCCAGGTCTTAGAAGCCTCTTGATTGCTGTGGCAGCAATGTACTTCTGGTGAAGGTAGCTTCCTGGTTGTAGAAGAGGCGGCAGCTCCCTTGACGGGCAGGTTCAGCAGTGTACCTCTGGAGTCTTTCCTGACAGCTCACCCTGGAGTTTGTTTCTTCAGGTCGCACTGTGATTCTATAAGCCATTTACTATCTTGAAACAAATACCCTCCTACTTGAACTAGTTAGAAAGGACTATGTTCTCTACTACTGAACCCCAGATGGATACGGCATGGCATGTAAAAAACAATAAGGAAAAAAAAATCAAAATATGTCTGAGAAGCGAAAGATGGAGAGGAATAAGCGTAAGAGAGAACTGTTTCATCTAGAGGGGGTGGGTAACATTCATCTTTTCATCCACTGATTCATTCATCCCATATTTTTTGAGGTCTTTCATATCCCACACACTGGGATCAGCAAGCCAGTCACTGGAAAGGTGGGGCGGGGGACAATGGAATCCCATATTCATGGTGTTCAAAGTCTCATGGATTATTCCTCTTTCTCTCACTATTCTCTCTGGCTGAGAGCATTGTTTACACTTCTTTTCATTTAGTAATCAGATAGTTGAGTGACTTGCTCAACCAAAGTATTCGGTTTCTAGAGAGCTAAAAGCCCCAGGAGCAAGGCTCTACCCTCAACTGTCCAGCCAGAAATATTAGTGATTGAGTTTTTCCTTTCAGTTACACCAATAATTAACTAGCAAATAGAACCTACAATTAATATGTTATCTTAAGATCAGAGTTTAGTCCTCACACATGAAGAACAAGTTTCTGCCACCTATCTGGACAGCAGATTCCCCTCTAACTTCTTTTATGTCAGGATGATGCATGTGTGTGGCAGCCATGGAGATGTGTTGCTCAGATCTCTCTTTAAGAGAGAACTTTTCATGAGGCATGCTGTTGTGGCAGGTTCCTTTGCAATCTGCCTCAGCTTTGAAACCCATTAAGCAGTGCCCAGGCAGCCTGAGCCATCACTGAGCTCATCAGGGACAAGTGCCAATCATGTCTCCTCTGTCAGCAATCTGTCACCTCTCTCAGCTCCCAAATATTCTACCCAGTCCTCTCTTCTGTTCCTCTCCTGTCAGGTGTCAGACCTCTATCACTGTCTGAAGCCTTTTTGCCCTCTTTCTCTTTCATTGGTCTTACCTTCAACAGATTTCTTGGACACTCAACTCTGTCTTAGGTATCTGTTTTCTGGTGTACCCAACCAGCCCACTGTGCAAAAATATCTTGTCTCTTCAGAGGTTTACCTATTATTTATCACTGGAGAGCTTTCCCATTTGTGTTTGTCTTTCTTTTCCCTTATAAAAGACAACTTTTTAAAGACAACCTTTTTTCTGTCTTTCTTTCCCCTGGTAAAAGACAACTTGGGGCTTCCCAGATAGCCCAGTTGGTAAAGAATCCACCTGCAATGCAGGAGACTCCTGCATTTGATTCCTGGGTTGGGAAGATCCGTTGGAGAAGGGATAGGGTATTCACTCCAGTATTATTGGGCTTCCCTGGTGATGCAACTGGTAAAGAATCTGCCTGCAATGTGGGAGACCTGGGTTTGATCCCTGGGTTGGGAAGATCTGAAGGGAAAGTCTACCCACTCCAGTATTCTGGCATGGAGAATTCCATGGACTACAGTCCATGGGGTTACAAAGAGTCGGACATGACTGAGCGACTTTCATTTTCACTTTCTTCTCCCTGAATGAAGACGTCCATATCTGAGACTCTGGTTTCTCTGATGTAGATCCACCTCAATTCTAGGAGTAAAGGAGTAAAAAGGGACCTTTGCAAGTAATCAGAGTAAAACAAATAAACGAGGGGAAATATTGGGTAACTGGCATTTGGCTCAAAAACATCCCTGACACTGGCACAGATTGTGTCCCGAGTTGCCCTTCATGGGGCCAGATCTTCTGTTGTGATGGAAACAGTCACCAGTGTACATGGGTATATAGCCTCCCCTCTAGCATGTGCTGTTCAACCTCTTTGCACAGTGAAAAACTGACCAAGAAGGAATGCCTTGGCCAACACTGGAACCCACCGTGAGCTGCTTATTCTTTAAGGTCCAACTTGTCTGTCTCATTTGTGAAAGTCTTCTGCTCTCTCAGGGAACACGGCCCAGCCCTGTGATGCTTGCTGGGTGGACACAGTTCTTATGATGCAAGGGGATTATCGGAACGTGTGACTCCTCCCTGGCTAGGTTGTGAATCTTAAGGGAGGGATGGTGTCTCTCTCAGGAATCTTAACATCCTTCTCACAGGTGTGGACCTGACCTGACATGTTGTAGGTGACCAGTAAGTGTTGGGTGAGTGGAAGGTGTCTGCTTGTCTGGAACATTGCAATGGGCTAGACCCTGGTTAGGAAGTTCTCTGGCCTGTGATTCCAGGTTCAGTCCAGGGCATTCCTGCACATCTGGTTGGTTCAGTGAGTGCTGACCCCTGTTCACAGAATGGTGATGATTAAAGAGAAAAGGTAGGTGGCCAGGCTGGGCTGCTCATTGTGTTTCAGTTTCCTTATATATAACTCAGGAAATCTGGTTAGTCTGTAAGGACTTTCTAGCACCACGACTCCAGGTATCTGTATCTGAGGACATGTAGCTGTGTCATCTGCCAGCCTGCCTGTTTCCAAGGAGGATGCGTCTGACTTGGACATGACACCTCCCTCACTGTGACATGAAAATCCTCCAGAACTACTTGCCCAGGCCAGGGAGGAGGGACTCTTCTGCCTACAGTAATGAGCTGTCGCTTATACTCAGAACCGAAGGGTCATAAAGAGGAAGAGTAAACATTTATTGGGTACCTACTATGCCTGCTAGCTGCTTTTATAAATGTTATTTGAGTTTTGTCTCAGTCTATGACAGTTCTGCAAAGCTCATAAGATCCCTCATTTGAAAAGTAGAGAAATGAGACTCAGTGGTTTAAAAAATCTTGCCATGGGTCACACCGCTAGAGAACTAGTAGAGGTGGGAGTTCAAGCCAGGTGTCCAGACCTCGAGTCTGATCTTCCTGCTGTGATTCCAGGCAGATGGTAGGTGTAAGTGAAGGTCCTACCCTGGAACGTCATGGAGAGAGTTGGGAACTTAGTGAATGCTGCAGGTAGAGGGTGGGAAGCAGAGGGTTTAAAGGGTAATGGGGTGAGACAAGGCTGGCATGGTACAGTGGGTGTGCACATCAGCCAGGGACAATAAGCTTGATGTAATTGTGTGCGCCAGAGAGCAGCGGGCAGATCCGAGTGCAGATGTGAGATACTCAGAATCATGTATTATGAAGGTCATCCTGGCTTCGGAGTAACATATGGATTGACTAGGGGAAAGATGAGAGACTTCTTACAAAACCTACAGAAAAAGGCTTCCTCTATTAAATGAGTCATTTAATAGACAAAGGGCCTCTGTGTACAAAACTCCTGAACTGAGCTCCACACTAAAAGATACAGAGAAGAAATAGACATGGGTCTTCCCTCAAGGACAGGAAATGGTATGGACCTAACAGAAGCAGAAGAGATTAAGAAGAGGTGGCTAGACTACATAGAAGAACTATACAAAAAAGATCTTATAACCCAGCTAACCATGATGGTGTGATCACTCACCTAGAGTCAGACATCCTGGAATGAGAAGTCAAGTGGTCTTTAGGAAGCATCACTACAAGCAAAGCTAGTGGAGGTGATGGAATTCCAGTTGAGATATTTCAAATCCTAAAAGATGATGTTATGAAAGTGCTGCACTCAATACACCAGCAAATCTGGAAAACTCAGCAGTGGCCACAGGACTGGAAAAGGTCAGTTTTCATTCCACTCCCAAAGGCAATGCAAAAGAATGTTCAAGTTCAGTTCAGTTCAGTTCAGTAGCTCAGTCCTGTCTGACTCTTTGTGACCCCATGGATTACAGCATGCCAGGCTTCCCTGTCCTTCACCAACTCCTGGAGCCTACTCAAACTCATGTCCATTGAGTCGGTGATGCCATCCAACCATCTCATCCTCTGTTATCCCCTTCTCCTCCTGCTTTCAATATTTCCCCACATCAGGGTCTTTTCCAACGAGTCAGTTCTTCCCATCAGGTGGCCAACGTTTTGGAGCTTCAGTTTCAGCATCAGTTCTTCCAGTGAATATTCAGGACTGATTTCTCTAGGATTGACAGACTGAATCTCCTTGCAGTCCGAGGGACTCTCAAGAGTCTTCTCCAACACCACAGTTCAAAAGTATCAACTCTTTGGCACTCAGCTTTCTTTATGGTCCAGCTCTCACAGCCATACATGACTACTAGGAAAACCATAGCTTTGACTAGATGGACCTTTGTTAGTAAAATAATGTCTCTGCTTTTTAATATGCTGTTTAGGTTGGTCATAAGTTTTCTTCCGAGGAGCAGGCATCTTTTAATATCATGCGTGCAGTCACCATCTGCAGTGATTTTGGAGCCCAAGAAAATAAAGTCTGTCACTGTTTCCATTGTTTCCCCATCTATTTGCCATGAAGTGATGGAACCAGATGCCGTGATCTTAGTTTTTTGAATGCTGAGTTTTTTTTTTTTTTTGAATGCTGAGTTTTAAAACAGCTTTTTCACTCTCCTCTTTCACTTTGATCAAGAGGCTCTTTAGTTCCTCTTTACTTTCTGCCATAAGAGTGGTGTCATCTGCATATCTGAGGTTATTGATATTTCTCCTGGCAATCTGGATTCCAGTTTATGCTTCATCCAGCCCAGCATTTCACACCATCGTGGTTATCTGGGTCATGAAGATCTTTTTTGTATAGTTCTTCTGTGTATTCTTGCCACCTCTTCTTAATATTTTCTGCTTCTGTTAGGTCCATACCATTTCTGTCCTTTGTTGTGCCCATCTTTGCATGAAATGTTCCCTTAGTACCTCTAATTTTCTTGAAGAGAGCTCTAGTCTTTCCCATTCTATTGTTAGACAGAGTGCCTAGAACTATGGACAGAGATTCGTGACATGGTACAGTGATCAAGACCATCCCCAAGAAAAAGAAATGCAAAAAGGCAAAATGGTTGTCTGTTGAGGACTTACAAATTGCTGAGAAAAGAAGAGACGCTAAAGGCAAAGAAGAAAAGGAAAGGTGTACCCATTTGAATGCAGAGTTCCAAAGTATAGCAAGAAGAGATAAGAAAGCCTTCCTCAGTGATCAGTGCAAAGAAATAGAGGAAAACAATAGAATGGGAAAGACTAGAGATCCCTTCAAGAAAATTAGATACCAAGGGAACATTTCATGCAAAGATGAACCCAATAAAGAATGTTCAAACTAGCTCATAATTGCATTCATCTCACACGCCAGCTAAGTAATGCTCAAAATTCTGCAGGAGAGGCTACAACAGTACGCGAACTGAGAATTTCCAGATATTCAAGCTGGATTTATAAAAGGCAGAGGAACTAGAGATCAAATTGCCAACATCCGTTGCATCTTAGAAAAAGTAAGAGGGTTCCAGAAAAATATCTACTTCTGCTTTATTGACTATGCCAAAGCCTTTGACTATGCCAAAGCCTTTGACTATGTGGATCACAGCAAACTGTGAAAAATTCTTAAAAGAGATGGGAATAACAGATCACCTTACCTGCCTCCCCAGAAATCTGTATGCAAGTCAAGAAGCAACAGTCAGAACTGGACATGTAACAATGGACTGGTTCCAAATTGGAAAATGAGTACGTCAAGGCTGTATATTGTCACCCTGCTTATTTAACTTATATGCAGAGTACATCATGTGAAATGCTGGGTTGAATGAAGCGCAAACTGGAATCCACATTGCCGGGGGAAATATCAATAACCTCAGATATGTAGATGACACCACCCTTATGGCAGAAAGTAAAGAGGAAGTAAAGAGCCTCTTGATCAAAGTGCAAGAGGAGAGTGAAAAAGCTGTTTTAAAACTCAACATTCAAAAAACTAAGATCATGGCATCTGGTTCCATCACTTCATGGCAAATAGATGGGGAAACAATGGAAACAGTGACAGATTTTATTTTCTTGGGCTTCAAAATCACTGCAGATGGTAATTTCATCCATGAAATTAAAAGATGCTTGTTCCTTGGAAGAAAAGTTATGACCAACCTAGATAGCATATTAAAAAGCAGAGACATTACTTTGCCAACAAAGGTCTGTCTAGTCAAAGCTATGGTTTTTCCAATAGTCACGTATGTGAGAGGCAAAGAGTTGATACTCTTGAACTGTGGTGTTGGAGAAGACTCTTGAGAGTCTCTTGGACTGCAAGATTAAACCAGTCACTCCTAAAGAAATCAGTGCTGAATATTCATTGGAAGGCCTGATGCTGAAACTGAAGCTCCAAAACTTTGGTCACCTGATGGGAAGAACATACTTCTTGGAAAAAACTCTGATGTTGGGGAAGATTGAACGAAGGAGGAGAATGGGCCAACAGAAGATGAGATGGTTGGATGACATCACCATCTCAATGGACATGAGTTTGAGTGAGCTCTCGGAGATGGTGAAGGACAGGGAAGCCTGTCATGCTGCAATCCATGGGGCCGCAGAGAGTTGGACATGACTGAGCGACTGAATTAAACTACCCTTAAGGTACTTACTGTCTCATAGAAGAGATGCATTACCAAGAGGACTATCTGTTCTTATATTAATAGATGTCAGTGCTAAGGAAGAATAGCCACATTTCCACTGGACAAGCCCCTTCTTTTTAAAGGGGCCAGAAGTGAGTTTTTTGATATCTCTGTGTACAGATCACGGCTCTCTGCCTTTTTCCCTTCTCCTTTAAGCCTCCACTCTCCTTTCTGTGTGGGTCTAGGTATCAGAGACTGCACTCTAGCCAATGCTTTGACTGTGGTGCAGAGCTCCTCTCCTTGGCATCTTGACTTGGGATTAAGGGACCTCCTTACCGGCTCCTCCTCTTCGCCACTGAGGCCAGGAATTCTCATCCAGGTACCCTTAGTTCACTACTGGCCTTGAATCCCTTGGTCTCAGGAGATGTGGAGTGGTTCTTTCCTGTGTTTTATCTTTGGCTTAACTCATCTAATGTTTGTTACTCTGTTGGTAGCCTGCACGTCATAGCTGGACCTTACCTTCAGTCACCCACTGGGTACTTAGCCATCAGTCCTTGGATGTTTAAATAGCAGTTTTGGGAAGGACACTCCTAGCTTTTAAATAGATCTTTGGGCTTTGCTGGGGGTCCAGTGGCCAAGATTCTGTGTTCTCTATGTAGGGGGCCCAAGTTCGAACCCTGGCCAGGGAACTAGATTTCACATGCTGCAACTAAAGATTCCCACATGTTGCAATGAAGATGGAAGATCCTGTGTGCCACACCTAAGACCTGGCAGAGCCAAGTAAATAAATAAAATAAATATTAAAAAATAGATCTCCTTTGAGTGGGACATAGAGGCAATAGAGAAACTGCCACATTATTCTTTTTCTTCTTTGGTATGTTTAAACCTTTCCTCTGTACCCAGAATCATGGAGAGGTGGAGCAGAAGGCAGGGTTGTTTATTTGCTCATTAAAATTTTACAGAATGCCCTCTGCCAAGCACTTTCCTCTCTAGGCATCCAGTTACTCAGCAAGGAGCTGCCACTGGTTCATTTGTTGCCCATGCCATTAGCACTGAGTGGTTGAGAATCATTCTATCTTCTTCTCTAGAAGTCTCCCTCATTCTTAAGAACCACCTGCATCACACACAGTAACTACTAGGGAGAAAAATCCCATGGGAAAAGAACTCTGAGGCCAAGAGGAATTCCAAATTGAAAATTAACTACAGACTTTTTACAAGGCTCTGTACCCTGGCTGTTGCCCTTGACATGGACTTTTTCTTATTGAAAACTACTGAGGGACCCGGGGAAACATTTGTGCTAATACTGATATGATTGCCCTTATCATCACCACCTGGCTAAGTGCCATTTAATATTTATGAAGTTCTACACACTGCAAGGAGCTATTTACATGTAGTTCTAAGTAGAGGCTTTCACAAAATCCCCCAAACTGCAATGTGGAGGAGGAAAAGCTCTGAGCATCAGAAGGGCCGGCTTTTGGTTCCCCTTGTGGCACTTTGCCCTCAGTTGCTCTGTTTTCAGAATGGGTTGGGAAAATGAGTTTGTATTTTTGGTTTGGGATTCTGTGATCCTGATTTCCTCACTTTCTTTTCATATTCTATTATCACTGTTCTTTCCCTTCTTCTTCATTTAACCATCTTCTCTCTGTCCTTCTTTTCTTTCTCTCCCTCCTCCTACTCTGATCAACCTAGCCTACCATTAACCCCATGGCCTTAGTTTACAAGAAATAGGTTCTGGAAAACAGTCCACAAAACACAACTGTTATTCCAAGCTCTGGAACTGAGACCATTTCTCTTACCAGTCCCTGAGCAAGTGGGCATCAATCTGCTTGTTTTCCTCTTAGCTGTGAACTTTAAAAGAGGTTTTGGAGGAAATAAAGGAAAGCAGAAATAAATTGTGTTTTGCCAGATCCTTCTGTTCTCCAGGCCTCTCTCCTTGTCACACAATTTACCTGGGCTGTTTGTTGCGACTTCTACCCAACAGGGTAGAAAGATAAGCTTGTGATGACCAAAGGTCATTTATTACATTTTTAATTGATTAGAACATCATGCTTGAAGCTGCATTAGATTACAAGCTTCTCCAGGGCACATCGCATAGGCTTGGGACATAGTGGCTATGCAGGGAGCACTTTATTTTGGACTCACTGATATACAAGGATACATTCCTTGCAACTTTCTCAGAGACAGAGGCTATTGATGATAATTGTATTTTAGAAACATCACTGGGAGACACCTTTGACATGTAGGTGTTTCTGATTTTGGAACTTACAAGAAATTATGAAAGTATAACTATTAAATTTGCTTTGTTATGCATTAAATGGATCACCTTTATTGAAAAGAATATGTATATACAAATTGGGGTGACATCAGAAAATTGAACAGGTAATGTCATGCTCATGGCTTGCAGAATCAGAAGCTGCAACACGTAAAAGATTTAAAAGTAACGTCTTAGAAGCAAATACAAATGTCACTTAGTGAAGTCACAACTCAGGAATGGCTGCGGGATTGGCATGGGCACTAGCTAACGCATCTGTGGAACTTCTGGGTTCTGGCTGGAAGCAGGAATCATATAGAAGTTTCTTTCTGTTTAGTCTCAGGTGGCTAGAGGGGATGACCCTACCAAAGTATGTGAAACATGAACAAACAGAATTCGTATTAGTAAGCTGGTGTTGCCAGCTTGGGGAAGCTAACTGTTGGGGGCTTCCCTGGTGGCTCAGATGGTGAAGAATCTGCCTGCAACGCAGGAGACCTAGTTTCAATCCCTGGGTCAGGAAGATGCCCTGGAGAAGGGAATGGCTACTCACTCCAGTACTCTTGCCTGGAGAACCCCATGGGCAGAGGAGGCTGGTGGGAGCTATAGTTCATGGGGTAGCAAAGAGTCAGCCAATTTGTTGTTGTCTCAGCCTCACTTTCTGCTGTTTCTGACCAACTGGGTTTTAGGGTTAGGATCCTGGAAGATGACGGGAGAAAATGGAACGTCTCACAGTACCTTTTTCTGGGTACTGAAGAGCCTTCAGAAAAATTTCATTCTAATCCTCATCACCTGAACACAATGAAATGAAAAAGACAGACATCCAGGGTAATATTCTACTCTGTGAAGGCTTCAGTTAAGATGTGCTTGTCTGGAGTGGCACCGCAGAGGCTGGGAGGAGGGCTGGCTGCACTTTCCTGATGCCAGGAGGGTAGCGAGGGCAGGGATGCTCCACAGGGCCCTGCAGCACGCGCAGCCCACCCACTGAGGGCCAGCTGCCCGTTCCTCTCATCCGGTTTTGCTGCCTGAGTCTCCTAAGCCTCCCTGCGTCTGCTGTTCCCTCCAATCTGTTTCTCACAGAGCAGCCAGAGCCTTCTTATAAAAATGCACAACAAGCTATGTCAGCTCCTGCAGTAAGCTGCCCAGTGTTTTTCCACTGCATTCAGGATATCATGTGAGCACACTGCTGTCTTACTCTGGTCTGGTTCTTATATTCCTACTCTGTGTGCAGAGCTCTTTGAAGCCGTGGCCTTCACCCACCTCTCCAGCCTCGTCCCGGGTTCCTTTCTTTTTCTGGAATGTGCTCCAGGCACGTGGCCTTTCTTCTGTCCCTTGAACATGCAGACAAAGTTCCTGCCTCAGGGCCTTTGAACTCGCATCCTCAGCCACTCTGACCTCAGTTCTTTGAATGACTGCCTTCTTCCCGTCCTCCTGGTCTCAGCTCAGTGACACTTCCCCTGAGATCTGTGACCTCCTATCTAAGTGAACTTGGGAGGTCTCTCACAATCACATTGCCCTATTTTATTTTCTTAATAGTCCTTATTACTTCCTAAGATTATTGTGTCTAGTTAATGACTCACTAGTTTATCGACTGTTTTCTAACACTAGACTGAAAGCTTCAGAGAACAGGCTTGTAACTGCATTGTACACTGTTATGTATTGAGAGCTAAGTTCCTGGCATGAATTAGGTCCAGAATAAATAGTTGGTGCTGATAAATGATGACACTTAACCTATTCTCCCACCCCAACTCTGGTACCCACAGGTTCCGTGGATGGGACATAGCTTTCCTTTGTAAAGGGGGTTGAAATGTCTGTTGACCTTGGAAGAAGGGCCAGTCCAGGACACACATTAGCACACTTGAAGCACTTAGTTTTAGGTGGAGCTCATACAGAGCATCTAATATCACCCAAGAGAGGCAGTATGGTGGTCTTCAAAGACAGCCTCCACTAATTCCTTTCTTCTTACATATAGATGCCACTTTGCACATCACAAGGTAGAAATCATTTCCCCACTCCTTGATTCCCATTGGACTAATGATTTGTTTGGATGAATAAATCGAATACAGCAGAAGTGATATTCTGGGACTTATAAATCCAGGCCTGGTAGAATTGACAGCATCTGTTTCATCCTTTTTGGGAGTCAATTTCCATGTAAGAAGACCAGTACTCCCAAGAATGCTGTGCTTTGAGGAAACCTGAGCTATCCACGTAGAGAAGTCTCAGGGAAGAGCACCGAGGCACCAGATATATGAGTGAAACAAGGGACCCCGCAGTTCAGGCTGTAAATGCAGCCCTTGACATCTGAAGCAGAAGAACCTACCAACTCAGCCAAGTTAACCTACAGAGTCATGAGGAATAAATCATTAGTGTTTCAAGACCTCATAAACTTGGGTGAGGTTTGTTACGTAGCAGGTTTGTTATTTAGCTGTCAGCTAAATTTTGAGGCTTGAAGAAATTTGGAGCTTCTCAAGCATTAGTATGCAAATAAATCACTAGGCCAAATTGTTAAAGGTAGGTTCTGATTCTGTAGGTCGAGGGTGGAATAGAGATTCCACATTTCTCATTAGCTCCTAAGTGATATGCAAACCAATGACAGGAGTGCATGGACTATACTTTGAGTGGCAAGGCCAGTTCCTAACCTTCAGGAAGTTCCATACTTAAACCATGCTAGAAAACCCCAGGTTTTTCCCATGCATGTTTGAGTAAAGACTATTAAGAAAAGTGTTCTTGTCAAGTAAGTTTGGGGAACACCACCTACTCCATTCTGCTACTAGAGACTCACAACATGTATTAGCTAATTCGAAGCTCTTAAGAGTTCCTCCAGCAGAGAAACCTGTTCAAATATAGCACAATATTTCCTGAGTATTTGATGTCTTAGAGAACTAGTGTTCTGTGGGACATACTTATTGTTGTTTAGTCACTAAGTCATGTCTGACTTAGCGGCCCCAACTGACTTTTTGTGGCCCCACGGACAGTAGCCCATCAGACTCCTCTGTCCGTGAGACCTACCAGCCAAGAATATCGGAGGGGGATGCCATTTCCTTCTCCAGTGGGGCATACTTGGAGAAACACAAAACCACCTTGTTTCGTTTTTTTTAAATAAACTCAGCTAATTTCGTATTGTCCCTCAACAACAAATTCTTAGGTTACACACTTGTGCAATCCAGAATCTTTTTTCCTTAGCTCTAACCTAATTCCTGACCCCTTGCTGCAGTGTAAGATGTCTCTATTCATTTCTCATAGAATGGGAGGACAATGCATGTCTCTGTTATCTAGCCCTTTCTCTCCTTGAAGTTCTCTCCTGCCTTGTCAAAGTCCTGGATCTTCCAGTTCTTTCAGTTTTTCTTTCCATTT